>NC_043701.1:40782968-41036673 GCF_006229205.1 Suricata suricatta | reverse complement strand
TTTGGCTATTGTTGACAGTGCTGCTATGAACAATGGGGTACATGTGCTCCTATGCATCAGCACTTCTGTATCCCTTGGATAAACTCCTAGCAGTGCTATTGCTGGGTCATAGGGGAGTCCTACTGATAGTTTTTTGAGGAACCTCCACACTGAAACAGCAATGATTTCATCCTATATGCTTACCATGGAAAAATGGATGAAGAAAAATGGTCTGTTTTCAGACTTTCACATATAATTTCTGAAGATAACCTGAGTTATTCAAGTAATTAATGCCCCCCAAAATTTTCTATATGTTATGAACACCAATGAACCATCACTGATCTGCTCGGCAGCAAGATAGAGTAGAGAGGTCTTGTCCTAGGAGTTAGTGGTCTTACAGTCTTGTCCTGACTCTACTAACTTTGGCAATTTATCTAACTCCTCTGGGGTCTCATTCTTCTCATCTATAAAATGAGTCAGTTGGATCAGGTCCTCTTGCTAATTTCAATGATCTCTGAAATAGGTAAATAAAAATTATGAAGACTTAAAATTTATTTGAAATCATATGCCTTCAGAGAATTTTATTTTGTCTGAAATAAAATTTTATTATAGCACTTTGAGAAGGAAATCACATAATGTAGGAACACCTACATTTTTTAGGACATAGAGTATATTTAGCTATTTAAATTAGTATGTAGGTGTGTAGTTTTAGCTTTGCCTTCATTACACACCTTGTTTGCATCTATAATCTATTTAGTACTTCTGAGTCCTTGGTGATAGGACCCCAATTATGACACTGCTCGTATAGGGAAATAGGACCCACTTCCATGATCCATTTCTTGATACAGATCCGGGCGCACATTGTAGGGACTCTCTATGTCGGCAACTTGTAAGGACTGCACATGGAAATGTATCAGAATCCCCTGCGGATTATTTGCTCAGTTACTATTCCTGGACCCTTCACATACAAGAGTAAGGCTCTTTTATTAAGGCTGCAACCAACAGAACACTTCTTCAATCCTTTATTAGAAAAATAGAATAAGTCATTTTAGACGGTTTTTGAATTTCTAATTGCAGATATAAATAGCTCAGATATAAATAGCTGAGCATAATCAAAAATATAATCTCATAAGTGGAACCTTTATAAGAACACAGAATGCGATGCTTTCTATGTCCCTCATCCTCCCACTTTCACCAACTCCTGTCTACAATCTTAAAAGAGACGTAGAAAATCGTTCGAAACCACCATTTACCCAGGTGCCTGGGTGACTCAGTTGGTTGAGCATCTGACTCTTGATTTCAGCTCAGGTCATGATTCCATGGGCATGGGATCGAGCCCTGTAGCAGACTCCCCACTGAGGGGAGCCTACTTAAGATTCTCTCTCTCTCTCTCTCTCTCTCTCTCTCTCTCTTTCTCTCTCTCCCTGCCCCGCCCCTCTCCCCAGCTTGTATGTTTTCTCTCTCTCTCTAAAATAAATAAAATGAAAAACAAATTATACCACCATTTACCTTGAAGTAAATTTAAAAGTGTGATCAAAGATAGAAACAACGTAGGTGCTACAAGTGTGAAAACAAATCTTGATGATCGCCCGAGTGTCTAATAACTTGTTCACCAATACTCTGTTTAAAAAATATAAAGTTTCAGGGCACCTGGGTGGCTCAGTTGGTTGAGCATTCTACTTCGGCTCAGGTCATGATCTCGCTGTTCACAGAATCAAATCCTACGTCGGGCTCGCTGCTATCAGCGCAGAGCTCGCTTTGGATCCTCTGTCCCTCTCTCTCTGCCCCTGCCTGCTTACACTCTCTCTCTCAAAAAATAAGCATTAAAAATGTTTTAAATATAAATTTATATGAATAATGGATTATTATGATGATTTGCCTTTCGACAGCCTGTTTTCCACCCCTTTTTAGCATAATTTTAGCATTACCCCTAACTTATTACTGTAGGGAACTACCTTATTTTGCCTTGTTTCACAAAAAAAAAAAAAAAAATCTAATTTTGTGGAAAACCATCCTCCTCACGTAATATTTTAGTCCATCATTTCCCAAGATTTTTGCACTCAGACACCAATTATATTATCTCTTGGGGATATGATAAAATTATGTTTAAAGTCATGTGAAAGCTGTGGATTTCCTTTACTGCCCTACATAGCAGCCTTACTTCCACAGAATTCACAAATTATATTTAAGGAATCAGAGAACTTCCTTTCTTGATTTTATTCTCATTAAATCTTCTAGGACATTTGTTCATTAAAGAAGATTGGTTCATTAAATTATGTCCATTAAGTGTGTAGGGCATGCTAGTAGTCAAATGCCAGGGCTCTGAGTGGGGTAGGGTTTCATGGTCAAATACAGCTCTCTTTATGTTCACAATCTCTTTCTCATGCCCTCCTCACTTCCGCCATCTTGCACCACTGTTATTCACTCTTACTCCTGCGAATAACTCCACTTAGATTCTCTCATCCCACCTCCTTTCCCATAACCCCTTCCCCCCGCTAAGTTTCACTTTTCCTTCCGTTTAGCTGCATCTACTCTGATCTGTAGGCTTATTTTGCCTTAAACCCTAGGCAGGTGAACAGAGGCAACACTGTCAACCTGTCCAAAAAGCGGTGCAATGGTGCAGGGCACATAAGCAGGTGGTAGCAAGAGCATCCAAGTGCATGTGGGCCAGGCCTGGGGACCTGCTGGGCTGGCCCACTCGCAGGCACTAACGGGAAGGCAACACGAAGCAGGAGGCATCTCTGTTACTGTAGGGTCTGAGAGCAGGAAGGAGGAGGCAACAAGGGGGAAAGAATTCTCAAAGAAAAAGTAGAAAGCCACGATTACAGTCCCCAGAAGATCAAGTGCCAGTGTCATGTCCAATGGGTTGGGGAAAGGACCAAAGTCCGTGTGGTAGAGCCAAGAGTTTACCTCGTGCTTTGGCTTTAGCAGAACGTGGATGCATGTAAGGAGCAGCATCTTATCTGATCGCTGCCAATACAGGCAGAAATCAGGAGTGTCAGAGAAAACATGGTGACAGAAGAGGCCACCACGGGGGTTGTTGGGGCATGGGTTAAGAAGCAGACAGCAAAACCGACAGGGGCTGCTGGGCTGATCCAGCACCAGGAAGGACAGAGAGTCTGGCACAGGTAAATGGGGGTTACTAGGCAAGACAGACATGTTGGGCTCTGATCAGGGAGGCTGAGGCACATGTGAGAAAGTAGAAGAGACCTAAAAGGTAAGCCAAGGTAGTGAGTGGTCAGGATGAACAGACCCAGGGCAGGCCAGATGGCTGTTACTATGTGTTTAGTTTTCCAGCTGTGATCAAATAACCAAATTAAAATGTAAGTCAATTTAGGCCAAGGTCAATTTGAATTCTATACTTTGCTGGTGATACAGGATCATTAATTGTATCAACAATGCCCATGCTAAACCCATTGTGAAATGGGGACAGTTGTATCCCTTATTATTGGTCTGGATGTGTTCGACAAAAAGGAAATGATGAAGGCAAAACCATGTAACTATTTTTAAAACTGATGCTCATTAATAAGGTCTAGGGAATCTTGAGGAGATTTAACTTGACAATGTTGAGATCATATAACTTTATGTTGAGAATTCATTTTCCAGGAATAATTAATTTCAATTAGTCACATTTTTATCTTCTACTGGAGTGTAAATTTAATTAGCATGAATATCTACAACTTGAGTACTAACATAGTCTTTTTCTTTACACACAAAAAATAAAAGAATGTTTATGTATGTGTACATGTATGTGTCGAGACTGAAAATTAAATGTAGGTTGACGTCTGTGGCTAAGAACAAATGATTGGCAAACTCACAAGTTAGAACTTACAATTCCATTGTGAAGTTGACTAACCTGTTAGCGTAAATAAGATTGCCAGCATATAGGGGTGCCTGGGTGACTCAGTCAGTTAAGTATCTGACTCTTGATTTCAGCTCAAGTCATGATCTCATGGTTTGTGAGTTTGAGCCCCATGTGAGGCTCTCTCTGCAATGTCAGTGAGATTCTCTCTCTCTGCCCTAACTCTTTTGCTCTCCCTGAAAAAAAAAATAAACATTTTAAAAAAGATTACCAACATATGAAAAAGGTGATCTTGTCCCAATTGTAGCTACAGATTGCAAGTCTTGCATCAGTTCAAATTTTTGCCAACAGATGCCAATGACTTTACTGAAAGCAGAAGATATTTAGAATGGAAATGGAAGTGTAATCACAGCCCTCGTTGATTAGCATGCTCATTGTACTTCATGATCATGATACTAACAAACATTCAGCTTTTGAGTTGATCAGTGACACATTCAACATATCACAGGAGCATAATTTTTTAAATGATTTGTCCAAAGTTTCTATCAATCCATCCTAGCAACAAGAGCCAAGTGTCAGAGTTATTGGCGCCTGAGTTACAACAGCTGCCCTGGGAATCTTGCCCAAACAGCAAGTTGACTGCTATTCACAGTACTATCTGGTCTTTCCCACCCCCAAACATACACCAAAGATTTTTGTCATTCTTGGCATCGGGCAGTAGAAGTAGCAAGACATGCCAGTAGAACTCAAAGGCAGAATGTCCCTTCCACCTGTTTTAAGCTGTAAGACAGACTTCCAAGAGTGAGGCGGTGTGGAGGGCTGTTTCCTTGAATGGCAGCTGAATGCGCCAGCAGGATCCCTGGCAGCAATGCCCAGGCACTGAAGCTGGGCATTCAGGAGAACTAAATGGAGAAAAGAAACTTGAGCAAACCGCTTCCTGGAACACTGAGAACCTAAATGGGAAATTAAGAAGTACCAGATTCTCTTACTCTCATACAAGCCAAGGTCAGATTTCCAAGCTCCTATCTATTCTAATCTTTCCCCCCAAAAAGTGCTATGACAATTTATGAAGGTAATAAAAGTTATCTTTTTTCTTTTAGAAAATAGTGTTGCTTATTGCTTTTTTGAGAATTTGTCCCCCATCCCAAAGTAACAACGTTGTACCCCGAAAGAATTTTCCCTAGTGAGACAAGGCTTATTCTACAACTCAAAGGGACAGCTCCTTAGGTAAAAGGCATTGGATATGCCAGTTTGCTTCTTTAACATGCTCCCAAAATATCACATTAACACAAAGCTGGGGCAAAAGTCTGGCCTCTGCCTGCTGGCAGACAAAAATCTCACCACTCAGCAGGACACCTAGACAGGGAGAATTTGGGGCAAGAAAAGCTGCCACAGTTGAGTACTCATTACCAGTCACCAGGTTAAATTGATAGCAAAAGACCTAGAAGTTACAGGCTTGTGTTAATTTGGTGCAATCTGCCCGCCATCCGAACACTGCTTTCAAACTTAGAAGCCTAGCAGTTTCAGAAAGTAATAACCACAGTCGGAGGGAGCAGGGCAGAATTCCTCCAGCTACTTTCAGTTTTTCAGGAAGCTTGAAAGTAATTGTTTACTCAAAGCCTCAAGGATGACTTTTAGTTAGGAAAAAAAAAAATCTGGATTTCTTGATTGCCTTTTGGGAAGATAAATTCATTGTTGTTTAACAACTGTTTGCAAAATCTTTCAAAGTAGGGATTCTGTGAGGGGAAATAATATTAAAAGGGGTTTTCAGTGGGGAAGAGTTTAGAAAACCCTGTCCGACAGAAAACTGTTTCAGGGATGTAACTTTTCAAATTGTTTTCATAAACATTTCACAAACAGTGGCTTACTTCCCATTCTGCTGTGCATCTAATTCAATCAAAGTACTGAAGATTTACAAAGCTTGCTGGAGGAGTGGCTGTGGGAAATTCCAGAGCTGCCGCCCGCCTGTGGAGACTTCCTTTACTGAGAGACTCAGATCCCAGACACTCGGATCCAGATCCCACGGCCTCACTTGCCAGAGCTGCAAAGAAATGATAGAAATTCAGTAGAAGTAGACCTTGCCTCAGCCAGGGAGGCTTCTCATAAAGTTAGGGATTCTTCAAAGAGGTTTTAGCAAAGCAGAGACACAGCATGCATACAGACTTCCACAGATTCGAGAAATGTAGCCAATGTTTCTCATTTGCCCTCCTCTCGTTTCATCAGCAAGAACAAAATCGGTTGCTTTCAACTGGCACAAAAGTGTATTTATTCATTAAGTCATCAGGCAGTGCTCGTGTGCCTATCATGTGCCCGGCTCTGTGCTAAGTGCTGGGGATAAAAAACTGACCTCGTTCTGGCTTGCTTGGAGAAGTCAGCTGGGACCGGGGCTTCTCACTTCCCACAGAAGGGATTGCACCCAGATTTCTCACAGGACCAGTTTCTCCCTTTCATAGAATCATGGTCTTCAGGTGCTGGGTAACTGATTTTCCCAGGCAACTCCTATAAAGACCTAGTATCTAACTGCAAACTGGATGATATTATTGGACTATTTGATATGGATTATTCCCCCACCATCTAGGTCATTTCCACCCTTTCCCTATAAGCATCAAGGGCACAAATTCCCTTCCCTGGAATGTCCACCCATGCTGTGTCCCACAGAGAATCTTGGCCCATCTCTTCTGTTTTCTCGTTCATTCTTGCTTTGTAATTTCCCCAGGAAAGCCTATGAGATTTCATGGGATTTATCGCAAACCTTGACAGGTGATGAGCATGAAAGCATCTGTCTTATAGAACCATGCCTCCCAGCTTCTGTAATACCACTCGGCACAATGCTGAAATCGCCTGTTCCAGAACAAATCCTGTCCTTTGACACAAAGGATTTAATTTTCAGTTCTGGTGGGGTCTAGCCAAGGGAGGGAGTTGGGAAGCACTTCGGGGGGTCAACACTCCTTCCCAGCAGAGGGTTCTGTGCCATGGAACTCCAGGCTCCTTCTGTAATAGCTCAGCTCCTATGGACCGTGCTGTGGTAAGCTTCCCACAACCATTGATCACATACATGTTTTTTCATGTGTTCACTACTTGAGACACTTAATAGAGCTGGTTTAAGACTTAAGAAAGATGATGGACTGGAAAGTGACTTGAAAGAGTATAAAGCTCTATCCAAGTAACACTATTTGAATATCAAAGGTATATTTACCATAGGTTATCAGTTCCTTTTTTGTTGTTGGTGGTGGTTTTTAAGCTGAGAACTTATTCCCCTGATGAAGGCTTGTTATAAAGCTCAAAATATAAAATACATGTATGTTAACCTGCTCTAACTGAACTGAGTTAGAGGGGTGAGACTCCTAGGATTCTGAGGAACACTGAAGAATACTGCAAGAGGGGCGCCGCATTGGGCTCCGCACTGACAGCGTGGAGCTTGCTCGGGATTTCTCGCTTCCTCTCTCTCTGCCCCTCCCTGGCTTGCTCACACGCTCTCTCTCTGTCTCTCTCTCTCTCTCTCTCTCTCTCTGTCTCGGTCTCTGTCTCTCTCTGGCTGTCAAAATAAATAAATAAACAACAAAAAAGGAAAATCACTGCAATTTCTGCCAAAAGGGTAAAAGAGTTTAGAAGTTTCTTTAAAAAATAAATATCAGAGCACCTGGGTGGCTCAGTCAGTTAAGCCTCCAACTTAGGCTCAGGTCATGATCTTGCAGTTTGTGGCGAGCCCCTCATTGGGATCTGTGCTGACAGCTCAGAAACTGGAGCCTGCTTTGGATTCTGTGTCTCCTTCTCTCTGCACCTCCCCTGCTTACACTCTGTCTGTCTGTCTCTGTCTCTCTCTCTCTCTCTCTCAAAATAAATAAACTGGGGTGCCTGGATGGCTCAGTCAGTTAAGCATCCAACTTCAGCTCAGGTCATGATCTCACAGTTCCTGGGTTCAAGCCCTGCATGGGTTCTGACGCATCGGGCTCAGAGCCTGGAGCTTATTTCAGATTTCTCTCTCTCTCTTTCTCTCTCTCTCTACCCCTCTCCCACTCATCCTCTGTCTCTCTCTCTGTCTCAAAGATAAATAAACTGTAAAAAAGAAATTTTAAATAAAAATAAATAAACGTTAAAAAAAAAAAAAGAAGTCTCAGCTGTCCTGTAGCTTGACTAGGATGGTGAATACACAAACCTACACATGTGATAAAATTGCATAGAACAAAATATGCTCACACACAAAGAAGTACATGTAAAATGGGTGAAATCTGAATAAGATGCATAGATTATGTCAGTGCCGGTTTTCTGGCTATGATAGTGTATTGTGTTTGTAAGATGTTGCAACTGGAGAAAACGGCTGGAGGTACACCGGCTCCTCTGTATTACTTCTTCCAGCTGCATGGGGCTCTACGATTATCTGAAAATAAAACATTTTATCATAAATAAATAAGTCCATGGCATGAATTTCTTATCCTGTCATTTTCCTCCTTGTGAAATCACAGGATGGTCAAACAACGTACCTCTGACCCACAGCTGCGCCTCTTTGGTGTTTATACTGATGGGAGTAGGCAGGTGTATTGGAGAGCCTTCAGCTATAACAGAAAATGCTAACCCAGCTGACTTATGCAATGAGGAATATGTGGTACGTTATGTAACATGTCTTGAGTAGGGTAGTCCCGTGGTCACTGGGATTCAGTAGCTCACCATCATCAATCAAAGACCTACATTCTTTCCATCTTTCTACCCCACCATCTGTAACATGTTAATTTTGTCCTTAGGCAAGCTTCGCTAGCAAATGGCCACAATCGTACCATGACATACCATTCTCATAAGTTTTAATTTAAGAGCAAGGAAACATTTGAGGATCTTTCTGCCACTTGCTTTACCCACTTATTTTTATTTTTATTGGTCAGGATCAAGTCACAAGCACTTCCCTCCATGAATCATTGGCCAGGGGGATAGTTTTACCATTATCCTTAGGTAGTCTCCCTAGGTGTGGGAGATGGTTATATCTAAAAAAACCAAACAAACCAAAAACCCACAAATCCACACTTCTCCAGTGAGTAAGAAACAGGGGGGGACAGGAGATGGACGGGCAACCCATTACCAAGGAGCCACAGTGATGTGGGCTGAGAGTTATCCTCAATCTTCAGGCATTTCTTTCAATAATACAGCCATTGACTCTCCTAGGAAATTTTGAGGCAAGCTCAAAAGATGATAAAAATGGAGCAGGTACCAGAGCACCCAGAACAACTGGAAGGAACATAATTTTACTGCCAATACTTGATTCCACATGAGGGAGAATGATGAATCCAGCTTCCCATGGAAGCCTGGGGAGCTCAGAACCAGGAAGTGAGCAAGGGAAAGAGGCTGCCATGGCAGAAACCCAGAGAATGAGCCTCCTCCCAGGATCTTGCAGAGCTGACCTCGTGAAAGAGCCTGTCTTGGGTTTAAAGATGAGCGATTTTTTTTTTTTTGCTTTGTTTTGTTTGAGTGAGGGTTGAATTAAAGTAAAATAATGTGGAAAGGTCATTTTATTAAATAAAACAATTTTAAAAGTGAGGAAATGCAATAGCTGCCTTTCAGATAACTTATTTCCTGGTCATCAGAGATTTCTTTTTTTTTATTTACCCCAAATTTCTGACTTAGAAGGATAGCACCGGTGTAGTATTTGTCATTGATTCCTTGCCTGGTTGTGTAAAGTAAAACTCCTTGGAACTAGAGGCAAGGTTTGAGGGATTTGAAGACCAATCAAGAACAAAGAAAGCCTCTTGCTTTCTGGAGTTGGTGCCAGAAGGAGAGTCTGGGAGGGAACGGTAGTCAGAGTATATACATTCCAAGATATGCCCATATATGGTGGGGTTGGAGGGGTACAAAATATGGTGCAAATGACGGGTTTTCCTGCCTCCCCCCACTCCAATGCCAACCTCCGGGAGGCAGAAACTCAGGCACCTTCCCCAGTGCCTATCTGTATGCCCAATACCCATAACATAATAAATACATATATTATTCATTAACATATTCATTATTCATTAATCAAATTTTTCCTTCTCTACTTTCAAATTATAAGAGGCTAGAAGGGTGCATTCTTTCTGGACCATAGCCTCCAAGAAAGGAAGAGCGCTAAAGATAGCTCTCTCAGTCACTCTCCATCATACTCCCCCCATTTGTGGTCCTCTATCAGGATCCACATTTGGCAGAACCCCCCGTCCTGAAACAGGAAGTGGTGGGCATGGTGGAGTCACCCCAGCTCAAGGGAAGACCTCCTATGTGGCACTTGAGTGAAGAGTGGGGGTGGTGGACTATTCCTTGTACAGGTCTGAATCTTACTGCTGGAACTAGACCTCAGGGCTACATCTCCGGACCTGGAGGGGCTGCTCTCCTGCAGGCCGAAGGCCGCTCTTCCCAAGCTTTGGGCAGTTGAAGCTGCATGAACTCAATAGTGAGCTCCTCTAAACTTTAACAGGATGGGGAAGACTGTCGTTGCTCCTCTCCCCCTGGAGGAACTTCACAAATGACCTTGACAGATTGCCCCTCAAAACCTATATAGAGAACACAATTGTTCACCCTCTTTATTCTTCTATTTTCTCTTTTCCCTCCTTTTTCTTCCTTCTACATTTTTTTCCTCCCTTTCCTTTCCTCTACTTATGCTTGTGATTCCTTCTTTCTCTCCTTTTTCCCCAATTATTCTTCCTCCACCTCAGTAGAGGTGATATTTTGGAACCGAAAGAATATTTCTACATTTATTGAAAGCAGTTGTCTCTTTTCTATAGGATTCTCTGACCCTTCATAGAAATGATTCTTCATTTTTTTTTAATGTTTATTTACTTTTGAGAGAGAGACAGAATGGAAGCGGTGGGGCGGGGGGTGGCGGGGAGCATAGAGAAAGGGAGACACAGAATCAGAAGCAGGCTCCAGGCTCTGAGCTGTCAGCACATAGCCTGACACAGGGTTCGAACCCATGAACTGTGAGATCATGACCTGAGCTAAAGTTGGACCCTCAACCGACTAAGCCACTCAGGCATCCCTAGAAATGATTCTTCTATGCCTAGTTTACTTTCATAATAATTACTGAAGACTAAAGAATTACATGTAAATTTAGTACATTAAACGGGAAAGATAATTTAAATACTAGCATTTAAGCATTCTGGCCTCCTTTTTTTAAAATTAGAATTTAAAAGGCGCCTGGGTGACTCAGTCAGTTAAGTGTCCAGCTTCAGCTCAGGTCATCATCTCACAGTTTGTGGGTTCAAGCCTCGTGTCAGGCTCTATGCTGACAGCTAGCTCAGAGTCTGAAGCCTGCTTCAGAATCTGTATCTCCCTCTCTCTCTCTTACCCTCCCCTGCTCATGCTGTCTCTCTCTATCTCATAAAAATAAATAAAAAACATTTTTTAAAAAGTTTAAAATTAGAATTTGGGGGCATCCGGGTGGCTCAGTCAGTTGAGTGTCCAACTTCAGCTCAGGTCATGATCTTGAGGTTCGAGGGTTGCAGCCTCAGATTGGGCTTTGTGCTAACAGCGCAGAGCCTATATCAGATTCTGTGTCTCCTCTCTCTGCCCTTCCTCTGCTCACAAACACACTCTCTCTCTTTCTCTCTCTCAAAAATAAATAAACATTAAAAAATTTAAATTTAAAATTAGAGTTTGACTTGATGCCATTCATATTAGAATCCCTAAAACCACAACCATCATCAATGGTCTACAGGCTTCTTTTATCTACACATACATTTCCTTTTCCATCTTCCATTTTCCATAACAACATTTGTTTTCTCACAGATGTAGAGAGTAGAAGCCGGAAGATCAAGGTGCCAGCAGCGGGGCTAGTGTCTGGAGGGCGCTCTCTCATTGGGTGGCAGAATGAACCGCCTTCTTGCTGTGCTCACATGGCCTTTCCCCTGTGCTCCTGCAGGGGGAGAACGTGAGCAAGCGTTCTCCTGTCTCTTCTAAGGGCACCAATCTTGTCGGATCAGGGCCCCACTCTTAGGACTTCATTTAACCTTAATTACTTCCCTCCAGGGTCTCATGCCTAAATATAGCAGGGGAAGGAGGATGGATTAGGACTTCAACGTGAATTTGAGGAGAACACATTCAATGTTATTCCCCTCATTTTTCAGATTAGGAAACTGAGATCTAGCCAGGTTGGGTAGTTTGCCCAAGATCCAGAGCTAGTGAATGGCAACACTGAGATCTGACCGTTAGCATCATGTTCTTAAGCTCTGTGCTGTGCTGTGTCTCTTCACCTGGCATGAGACCTAATATCACAGTGAATAGCCCCCATCCCTGGCACACAACTTTTACCTGTTCTAATACTATCAGAATCAGAGTATTGCCATGCCTTTTTAAAATAGTTTTTCTTGCAGGAACACAATCTCTCATTATTATTATTATTTTATTAGAAATAGATTTTTATATTATTATTAATTTAGAGAAATCATGTGTAGTTACTACAATCTCACTCTTAAAATGCTTGTACAGCTTAGTTTATTGTCTAGTGGAAACTTACTCTAAGTTTCTATATTTATATTCTAATGGCTATAAGTATAACCAATGGTAATATTTTAAAGGCTTTTTTACTTTTTAAGGATTTAAAACTTTTTAATTCAAATTTCTGCTCAGAGAACTGGAGTATTGTAATTTGGTGAGGCTATTCTTAGAATTCTTACCAGTCAATGAAGAAAATATTTACACTAACTTACAGACTTTACTATGTTCAAATCAAGTATGTACTAAGGGGAATCTGACCTGATTGGCAACAGTTCTAAGATTTTTAATGAAGTGTTCGGGGGTGGGGATGGTAGGGAGAAACGATGCTTTGAAAAGAGAAAAGATTCGTGGGGGCATAGCTCAGGGGCAGAGCATTTGAAAAGAGAAAAGATTCTGGAGTCTGGCTCTCCTGGTCTGAGTCCCAACTCTGCTGTGTCCTGGAACAAGTCACTTAACATCTTTAAGTTTCAGTTTTCTCATTACTAAAATGAAGCCAGTCGTAGCTTTTACTTTACGTAAGGATTAAGTGAGAAAATTAAACAGTGCCTGACTCACTAAAAAAATTTTCCCCTGCTTTATGGATGTATAATTGACTTATAGCACTATGAGTTTAAAGTATATAATGTAATAATTTTATATATTTATTTACATACATATATACATATGTATACATATATACATATATTTGTATATACATTATATAAAATAATTACCACAATGTTAGTTAGCACATCACCTAACACAGTTACAATTTTGTATGTATATTGGGAGAACTTTTAAAATCCACTCTCTTAGCGACTCTTAAACATCCAATATAGTATGATTAACTATAGTCATCATGCTATACAATACATTCCCAGAACTGGAAGTTTGTGCCTTTTGACCACTTTCCTTCATTTCCCCCATCCCTCCCACCTCCCATGCCTGGAAACCACCAATCTGCTCTTGGTTTCTAAGACTTTGTTTTTAGACTCCACATATAAGCGAGCTTGTATTGTATTTGCCTTTGTCTAACTTATTTCACTTAGCACAATGCCTTCAGAAACTCAATTCTTTAAAATGGTAAACTAAAGAGTACGTTTTATACTTTTATTTATTTATTTTTGTTTTGTGCTTTCAAAGTTTTTCTAGCGCACATGGGTGGCTCAGTCTGCTGAACATCTGACTCTTGATTTCCGTTCAGCTCATGATCCCAGCTTCATGGGATTGAGTTCTGCATTGGATTCTGAGCTGAGTGTGGAGCCTGCTTGGGATTCTCTCTCTCTCTCTCTCTCTCTCTCTCTGTCCCTCCCCCATTTGTACACGTATGTGTGCTCTCTCTCTTAAAAAATCTTTTTTCTAAAATCCCCAACAGGAAGGGATGCAGTAAGTGTTAAAAGAAAGAACAATAAATGTCTTGAGAAGTCAATGCCCTGCCCCGACCCAGTCTCAATATTATTAGTTCCACCAGGAAACAGGAGAAGCTCTGCCTTGAGGTAAAGCAGGGCCTCACACATGCAAGAGCATTGCTAGACCACAGGCCTTGCTCTTAAACCACAGTTCCACCCCCCAGCCACACATGAGGTCGGGGTGGAGCTCTTGCTTTATTCCTACGATAAACAGGGTCTCACCTTTGAGGTTCTTATGAATTCTTTTACATAAATATGTTATGTGCAGTCTTTATTGGTGATGACATTGTGATATGGGGTATTTCTCTTAAGAATCTATTTAATTTTTTTAATATTTATTCATTTATTGTTGAAAGAGTGTGAGTTGGGGAGAGACAGAGAGAGAGAGAGAGAGAGAGAGAATCCAAAGCAGACTTCAGGCTCTGGACTGTCAACACAGAGCCCAATGCAGGGCTCAAACCCATGAACTGTGAGATCATGACCTAAGTCCAAGTGGGGTGCTCAACCAACTAAGCCACCCAGGGCCCCTTCTTTTCAGAATCTATTTAAAACTAAGTATTGCAGTTGTTGGAGTGAATTAAAATTATTAAGTACTACATAAAATATATTTTGGTCAGGTGAGCCTAATTTTCAACTGTGAGCAGACACTCATCAGCACAATGGCCACCCCCACAGACACTATGGCACCTGCTTGCCTCTACTGATGTGAGGAGTTTTGCTGTGTGACTTGGGGAGAGTAGACCCAAGTGTAGTTGCTGGGATGGCTAAGAACCAAACAGATATGAGGGATGACATGGATTCTCTTCCCACCTAGCTTTTTGGACTTGGCTTCAAGCATCCACGTTAGATGGGTGAGGGTCAGGAAGCAGGGAAGCTATTCATAAAAACCTTTATGATTCTCAGTCTCAAATATCACTGCTTCAGATCCTGGGTGATGAAAAATAGCAGGGAGCTGGGAGGCCAGGAGGCCATGTTCTCTGCTCCTTTGTGGACCCTCACTCTGCTCTGATAAGCCAAGGGCTGGTGAGCTTGAGGGTGCCGGGAGAGACCGTGGGACTGGCACCTGCAGCACTACTTTCATGATGGGCAGGGACAGTGCTGACTCTTTCCAAGGAGACCTGAAGGAAGCAGACCTGGAGGAGCCAGAGCGGGAGGGAAGGGACCAGGTGGACCTGTGTGGTTGCCCCAGCTGGTTTGTAAGCACAAATGACACATCCTGTTGGGGATGCCCCGAAATAGCTGGCGGACACTGAGGTCAAGCTCAGATCCTGTTGTTACCTTTGTAATTTGGACATCAAAAGGAAACATAGCCTGACTTTACATAGTCTGGGAGAACTGGACATATTGTAATTAAACTATAATTGCATTTAATGGGCTGCTTTATAAGTGACCTAATTTCACAGAATAATTAGTGGCTTACAATAAAATGAGATTGGTGACTTACAATAAAATAAGGAGATTATAGCCATTGCCAAAAATGTCTATGAATTGGAAAGACAAACGCACAAGCAAAATATTTGAATTAAGTTATTCAAAAAGAGGAAACTACAGAGCTTGGAAAGAGTGAGACTTGCTCCATGGATAGCTATTACCACAAGCTCCAGCATTTCTTTTCAAGAAGAGCTTAGGAGTGGAACTATGGATGGAAGGTAGATGGAGGACGTGTCCTGGCATTGACAGGCCACTCTACTTAAGACTGAGAAAATGTCAGGTTATTAAAAAAATGTTCATCTATTTATTTTGTGAGAAAGAGAGCATGTGTGCACAGAGGAGGGGGAGAAGAGAGAGTCCCAAGAAGGCTCTGCATTTTCAGTGCAGAGCACGACACAGGACTCAATCCCAGGAACAATGAGATCATGACCTGAGCCAAAATCGAGTCAGACACTCAACTGACTAAGCCACCCAGGTGCTCCGATATCTCTTGTTTTTTTTTATCAAAGGATGGGATGTTGATGAACATGGGTACCTTTGGTACCACTGCTGACCCCAAGGTATCCTAAGCTTTTGAGCCACTTCCAAACCAGCCTTGTCAACCACCAAAGGACACACGGCATTGAGCCCATCATTCTGTCTGTCCATTTCCCTCCAGCAACGAAGCTTTATCTCTCCTCATCTTTCTTTTTTTTAAACTATTTTTTAAATGTTTTATTTATTCTTGATACAGAGAGAGACAGAGCGTGAGAGGGGGAGGGGCAGAGAGAGGAGATACAGAACCAGAAGCAGGCTCCAGCTCTGAGCTTTTAGCACAGAGCCTAATGCGGGGCTTGAACCCACGAACGTGAGATCTGACCTGAGCCGAAGCCGGAGGCTTAGCCAACTGAGCCATCCAGGTGCCCCTCTCCTCATCCTTCTTACAGCTTTCAGCTGGTAAGTCACTTCCTCAGGGAAACCTTCACTGACTAGGTGAGGCCTTTCAGTGCCCTCTTTACTTCCTTGTAGTTAATGAATACTGACATAATTGTGTATTTAATTACGCAGGTAATATTGGCAAGGATCATGCCCGTATTGTTCCCTGATGAACACTCATTGCCCGGCACGTAGTAAATAAGAAACCTCTGTTGCATGAGTGAATGGTAGTGTCATCTACAGAGCACTCCCTACATGGTTTACAGCTTCAGCTACAGGACTGGAGGTTTTGCCTCCTGCTATTAATATTTATAAATTATTTTTAAATATTGTATAAGTAAAATGCAAATACATGCTCATTGTAAAACAATCCAAAGAACATATATGCATACATATGAATGTCATGGTCTCATATATGTAAATTACATGACAATAGAGCTATTTTTAAAAAGCTACAATTTTCCTTCACAATTCCACATTCCTTTTCCCAGTCATAAAACCGCTGTTAACAGTCTCATGTGTAAACTTCCAGATCTTCTTTGGTATGTTTTCATACATAAATGTGTCTTCACATAAATATTCACGTGTTTATGCATATATGTAGGGTACACGTACATTCAGAATGTTTTCGTCAGAGTCCAATAAGAAGGCAGGAGCTAGAAACTGCAGAGGAAGTTTAACACAGGTGAGAGAAGAGTTAAGAGGCTGGAGAATAGGAGGAAGCCACCCTCAACCCTGAGGCCAGAGGGACGAGGGAAAAAGCAGAGTGACCCGGGTGCTGGAGCCATCTGGAAGAATCCGGAACCACTGCAGCACTTGCAGGCTGAGGCTGGAACCATGGAGGAAGGGGTTGTACCGCAGGGGCTGGAGAATCGATACGATGCTGCCAGATACCATCTGAAGCAGAGAGAAGGGGAGACATAACCTGGCTTCTCCCTTCCTCTCATTCTCAGGGTTCCTTCACGGGCCCTCTTTGGCTGGGGCTGTATGGGAGCCTGGGGAAAGCAGTTCCCAGGGATGTTAAGCCCAGGATAGAGGATGGTAGAGAATAGATCTGAGAGCAGACAGACAAAAGCCCAGCATATGTGGTTTAAAATAAAGTACATAAATAGCATCATGGGATATGCAGTGTTCTAAATTTATCCTATCGTCTTTGCAGGAATGAAATCTGCTTAAAATGGCCATTGAGAGCAGGCTCGATCCACAGAATCAAGGTTACAGCAGTGGAACACAGAGGTGGGCGGCAGAAGGCAGACGTGGTATGGGAGAAATGCACTCCCAGCCAAAGGGAAGCCATGTCACAAAGTGCAAGGTCAAAGGACTTGTACCAATGCGAGTTTGTCCTGAGGCAAACAGGCCTGACCTCTCGACAAAGAGTGGGTAGCAGAGCAGGGCTACGGGCCAGTATTCACCTATGAGTGGGCTCAACAGCTCAGTGTTTTTACAATCTGAAGGGCACATAAGTCTCTCATTTCAACTCATGGTTCCTACAGAATAAGGAACTGAAACACAGTGATGGCCTGGGCTCCACAGCCAAGCGACCTCAAGACTATTTTTTGTCATTTCTTGTTTGTGGGGAGGTGTTGGGGACAGCGTAGCACCAGTGTCTCCTCCTGCTGTGAGTCACAGAGCAGCCAAGCAGAAGTCTAACAAGAAATAGGGAGCTCTAGAAGCCCTCCCTCCAATACGACCGGTTTCGTAAACAGCAGAGGCACCTGGAGTGTCTCATGAGGAAATTCACCCAAGAAGATCTTTTCCTTAGAAACTCTGTTAGCCTCCAGAGTCTGGTTTTAATTGTCGTTGGTAAAATGTCAGAACTCAGCGTGTCCCAGGAGCTGTGCTAGACACAAGATGCACGAGGTACGATAAGGAAGAAGCCATGTACTTTCAGGAGTCCTGACTGTCACAGGGGATCTGAGGTGAATCAAAGGATTATGATGCAACGTGGTAACATCATAATGTCTGTGGCCCAGGAGAGGGAGTAAGGAATTGCTGGAGGAGGGGACTGGGGAAAGTAGACTGAGAAGGCGTCACAAAGGTGCCATGACAAAGGTCAAGAAGGAGAGATAGGAGCTCCTCAGACCTCCAAGTCTGATTTTATTTTATTTTATATTTTTAAGCTCATTCATTCATTCATTCATTCACTGATAGAGAACAAGCAGGAGAGGGACAGAGAGAGGGGAAGAGAAAGAATCCAAAGCAGGCTCCACCCTTCAGCACAGAGCCTAATGTGGGGCTTAAACCCAACTGTGACATCATGATCTGAGCTAAAATCAAGAGTCAGCTCCTTAACCAACTGAGCCACTCAGGCACCCCTATGATTTAAAAAAAATTTAATATTTATTTTTGGGGGGGGAGAGGCAGAGAAAGAGGGAGACTCTGAATCTGAAGGAGGCTCCAGGCTCTGAGCTGTCAGCACAGAGCCCACTGTGGGGCTCGAATGCACAAACCGTGAGCTGAAGTCTGACACTTAACGACTGTGACCCTAGCTGAAGTCTGACACTTAACGACTGAGCCACTCAGGCACCCCTATGATTTTAAAATAATAGCATGGAACCAAACTTCCCTGAAACACTGCTTTATTCCTTAAGGATTTGCAAAACAACTGTTATTGCCCATTTTTACTTCTCATTATGTAATGGAAACCACACATTACCTTTTCAAAAGTAAGTGATAGATAAAATGAGTGCCCAACCCCATCAGTCAGGATCAGCAGGGCCAGACTGACCTTCAGAGACTGCACCGAAAAGTCAATGATGCTCTTCACATGTAATTTAATATTGAAACAAGGCCGTCAGTCATGTGCTCTAAGGAAGCCCTGCAAAGTTCTGTCGCTTCCCACAATAACACCTTTCATATGTTTTTGAAATACCAACTAGCCATCTATTACCCATATGACGCTGCGGTCATTATTTTTGTGCCCTGGCTTTGCTAGTGCCCCCTTGGCCTGCCTGCAGGCGATCTTGCTCGGAGAAGGCAGTCCCTTCCACTCCAAGACACCCCAGGGGAGTTTGGCATCAATAAGTTCATATTCCTATTCCTTCTTTTAATGTTTTATTCTTTAAAAAAGTACATCCAAGTTAGTTAGCATATAGTGCAGTAATGATTTCAAGAGCAGAATCCAGTGGTTCATTCCCCCCATATACACCCAGTGCTCATCCCAACAAGAGTTTTCCCCAATGCCCCCTGCCCACTTAGCCCATCCCCCACCCACAACCCCTCCAGCAGCCCTCAGTTTGTTCTCTGTATTTAAGAGTCTCTTATGTTTTGTCCCCCGGCCTGTCTTTATACTATTTTTATATTATTTTTGCTTCCCTTCCCTATGCTCATCTGTTTTGTATCTTAAATTCCATCTATATGAGTGAAGTCATAAAAAATTTGTCTTTCTCTGACTAATTTTGCTTAGCATAATGCATTCTAGTTTCATCCATGTTGTTGCAAATGGCAAGATTTCATTCTTTATGACTGCTGAGTAATACTTCATTGTTGAGAGAGTGAATGGGGGAAAGCAGAGAGACAGAGAATCCCAAGCAGGTTCTGTCAGCAAGGAACCAGACATGGGACTCGAACTCACGAGCCATGAGATCATGACCTGAGCCAGTCCTGTTCTTTTTTTAATTGTTTTTTATTTATTTTTGAGAGACAGAGACAGTAAGAGCAGGGGAGAGTCAGAGAGAGAGGGAGACACAGAATATGAAGCAGGCTCCAAGCTCTGAGCTAGCTGTCAGCACAGAGCCTGACTCGGGCCTCACACCCATGAACTGTGGGATCATGACCTGAGCCAAAGCCGGACGCTTAACCGACTGAGCCACCCAGGCGCCCCTCATATTCCTGTTCTTAACCCAATGGACGTAAAGCTGTTCTTTCACTTCCCCGCAGAGCCCATGCATCATGACTTTGGTCTTTATCCTTTTCTGCCAAAACTTGCAACTCAGAAAGGCCACCTGAAGGCCTTGTGGTCTGGTTAACCATAAAGCAAGGCTGATGTGAGAAACTAGTTCCTTCCACTGAGCTCAAAAGCTCGTAATAAGCGGAAGACTGTATTACAATTAAGCACTTATGAACACAGGGTTTCGAAACACACATGTCTGAGTTTAACACTTGTTCTTTCTCTTCGCCATGTGACCTTGGGCAAGTTACTCTACACTGGTGAGCCCACGTTTTATCTTTTCTAAAGTGCTTAATAATAACACCTATCTTGTGAGGTCATTCTTTCAACATATACTTAAAATGTGCCTACTATGTGCCAAGCACTATTCTTGAAGAAAGAAATTCAGCAGTAGAAAAAAAACCCTGTCCTAGAGCTTACATTCTAATGGAAGACCATGGACAACAGAAATAAATAGAATACATGTTATGTTAGGAAGGAAAGGGGCTAGGGAGCATCGGGAGAGATGCTGTTTTAGGCAGAATGACCAGGAGGGCCCGAGTGGGTAGGTGACTTGGGAGATGCAAGATAGGGGCAAGAGGGCCTCCGGGGGCCAGTCTTCCAAGGCAGAGGAAACCTGAGCGGAGGCCCTCCAACAGCTGTTTCTGTCTAGTAGGTTTGAAGAACAGCAAGTCTGGCTGAAACCCACTGAGGGTGGGGACAGAGGGAGAGAAATGAGGTCAGAGTGCAGGAGAGCAGAGGAGTGGCAGGCTCTGGCTTGCATTTGAATAGGATCCTTCTGGGGAAACCGGTTGGGAAACAAGTGTAGGGATGGGGGAGAGACAAAGCACGCTGTGCCCTTTCCTTGGTGCCTGGCATGAACCAACCCTGGCGAAGAGTGCCCACTGACCAAATCCACGCATGCATATTTGGCAAGGGAAGACACCCGCTCTGTTCTCTTTTCTGCCTTTCTCAGCCATCCATCTACTGCCTGTGTCATTGGCGACCTTTATCACCCTGCTGGTAATCTTCCCCTTTCCTTCTCTCTCTGCTTCCTGTCACCCGCTGTCTGCCTCGACTTTCTCCTATGTACAGTCTGTTCTCCCGGCACAGTTTTGGGGTGTCTAGAGTGGTGTCTCTGCCATGCTGGTTGTCCTGAGGCCCCAGGGAGGGCTTTGTAGCCTGGTCCGAGTTCAGCCATGAAAAGAGAAGCCCCTCTCGGTGCTTCAGGCAATTCCTAAAAGCACGCTAATGCAGGGAGTTTGAAGCTGACACCACCACAGCTGGACCAGGAGAGCAAAGACCAAAAGGCCGTTTCCAGGAAATCAACAAGTATAGGGCTTGTAGAAGGAAATCACCACCAATAACCCCACAGTCTTCAGCACCAAAGCAACTGAGTCTCAGAGGGAAACTCACTGATACTAGCCACCACCCTGGTGTCGCAACACCAGGTAAACTGTCACCACAGGCAACAGGGGTATTCCGGGAAGTCATTCTAACAGTGGGAACACTAGCCACGACATAGGTGAGGTTCATGAAATAACTCGACACAACGTAACACAGAAATGTCTGACAATCACATGACTACATTCCACTAAACCAAACTCAACGTGTCCCCAGCCCAACTTTCCCTTATCCAGAACCCCAGGATACCCACGGCCACTCTAATCCCCCTGACAAGGTGACAGAAAGGAAGTCAGAGTGGAGAGACACAGGGCCTTAACCAACTGTGATTTAAAATATCTTACTTTTTCTAATTTTACAAAACCATCTGGCCCTGTGCATACATACTTTGCTAGGGTCCCTCCCAGGGCCCTCGAGTGCATGCTGTGAGCGAGGGCTCCCGCAGCTTTAGCTTCTCATGGAAAACCTGCCTCTGCCTGGAACAGAAGCAATTTACCTTCACTGGCCAGAGGGCTGACCCCGTCAGAGGGAGGGGCTTGGGGTCTGTGTGAAGACTTTGCTTTGAACTGTTTGCAGCTGCCAATGTTCTACTCAGCTCAGAAGTGGCTAATAACACTGCTAGATGATATGTGAAATACATACAAATTTGAATTAGTGGCAAATAAATTAGTAGCAAAAAAAATGAATTAGTAGCAAAAGACTACTGTGTGTGGTCTTTACTCTCAGATTTCTGAATCCCTCCCCTTTAAGTCAATAGGCCACAAAATTGTCTATTCAACAAAAATGTATCGAAGGCATACTCTGTGTGGGTACTGTGCTAAGCTCACAATGGGGAGGAAAGTAACCATGAACTCTGACTTTAACGGGCCTTCAGGGGAAGAGATAAATCATCAAATAATCAGGCAAGTCAAGGACCCATGAGGGAGGTCCCACTGAGGATGTGGACAAGCGATCCTAATCTACCTAGTGCACTGATAGGAAAGACTGAAGGATTGAGTCATTCTTTCAGCAATTTTGAGGGTGCCTAGTCTTTACCTGCACAGTGCTCAGGGCCAGGATAAGGGCGAGCGAAGGCTGTAGCATCCCTGCCTTTCCAGAACTGTCTCCTGGAAGACAGATTATCACAGGAGCAGATTGCACCCATCTGTCCTGATGACCCAATGATGGCTTCCATGACAGGGCAACGCAGGTGCACAAGTGAGCAGAGTTGACAAGGGCTGGTGCCACGGTCAGGAGGGACCAGAGAGCACCGAGAACCAGAGGCAGAGCTAACAGATGAGTGGGAAGGCGGCAGAGCTTGTGGGAGTCTCCTAATGAAAGAAGCTGCAGGAACAACGGCGCAGGGGAAACCGAAGTGAAAGAAAGAGAAGAAGACAAAAAGAGGTCAGCGTGGCTGAGGCAACTCCAGGGGAGGACGGGAGAGAGTGTGAATACATGTGGCTGGAAAATGGGAATGAGCTGGTGTGCCTAAAACCAGTGGGAGCCCCAGAAGTTTCTGAGGAGTGGAGAGACACGGCCCGGTTGGCCGTAAACGGATGGCTCTGGCTGCAGCGAGAATATTGGATTACCAGGGCTGCTTTGGCAGTAGCTGCCTCCTAGTTACTTCCTCCTTTCTCACTTTCCTTTCCGGTAGCCACAGAGATTGAAATAAATGCATGCCAGATACTCAGCTAGAAGCACCCGACAATGAAGGGCTGTGTGGCTTGGAGAAGAGCACACTGCCTCCAGTCAGGCAGACAAGGATTAGATCTTCCCTCCATCTCCAGGAGACTGGCGGCTCCGGCTAGTCCCTGGGCCCTCTCTAAACCTGCTTTCTACCCACTCTGCAACCCCGGGGAAAACAGTGCCCACCCCACGGAGTAACAAGCAACAGAAAGGGTGTGTGCAATTTACCTGGCATTGGCACAAGTCTGGACACACCAGCTGCTATTGGAAGTGATTGCAACATAAGCATGTTCATCAGAGGAAGATTTCTAACCAAAACGAATCCTCACAAAAGCACCGGGAATAGAGTGCAATCTCTCCTATTAAAAAATATATAAATGCATGCAATATTATGTATTCATGTAATAGTACGTTTTCGCAGACAGCTGTCTAATGAAATCTTCCTAACAGCAGTGTTGGGAAGCAAGTCTATGGTATTTATATCATGAAAATATACATACTTGAATGATAAAGTTTAAAAGTTTCCTCAATACATTGTATTGTGCCTGACCTGCCTTCTCTCTGGACTTTTCCTGTTTACAGTTGTCCTGTGGAGAAACTGAACTCCTTTGTCAGACTGTGCATCCCCCAGACTGAACAACATTAGCTTCTCAAGAAAGATGTTATTTATTTCCAGGGCCTGCTGAAGGTCCTGGCCCTCAGGAGTAGGTGCTCAGTGACTCCTTGCATGGGGGAAAAATAGGCAAAAAAACAAATGGATACCTTTATGAATCTGGCAATTAGATTTTATGAAACAAAATCAGGACATTTTGTCTCTTACACAGAATATGAATGTCTTAGAACTTGTGGCCTAGGGCTCCACACCGTCCTGAAACATTCGGGATATGCAATGGGCACAGACCTCAAGTAACTGAATCTTCTTTAGAAGGGCTGTAACAAGCTCCCCTGTGAACTGTGTTGTACTTATTGTTCATGGGTGGCTCAGTCGGTTAAGCATCTGACTTCGGCTCAGGTCATGATCTCCCAGTTCGTGAGTTCAAGCCCCACATCGGACTTTGCTGACAGCTCTGAGCCTGGATGGAAACTGCTTCAGATTCTGTGTGTGTGTGTGTGTGTCTCTCTACTCCTCTCCTGCTCACACACACACTCTCTCTCTCTCTCTCTCTCAAAAATAAATAAACATTTAAAACATTTTTTAATTGTCCCAAGTCCTTTGTTCAGAATAGAAGGAACAATCTAGAAGATTTAAAGGATTTTTGTTTAACTGTTGACACAAGGACTCAGGATCAGCTTTTCTCTTATCTCACTCACTGTAATTAATTAGCTGCCCCGACGAGACCTTTACTGGCACAAAAAGAGAGTGAGACAGCCATACATTTTGTTTGTTGAGCACAGCTGAGCCTAGCTCAACAGAGTGTCGATTCAAAAGAGGGAGATAAAATATGCAGCAAAGTTGGGGTCAGGGAACAAAGAACCCAGTATGACAATTGAAAGGAGAGCTAAACATGCATTCAGAGTACCATCAGGAAGGTAAAAGGCTTGAGAGTCTAGAAAAAAAGAGAAACTGGAGGGGCAAGACTGAGAAGAGCTAGGAGGACCAATTTAAAATCAATGATGAAATGTAAGACTTAGTGTTTAAGGGAATATTTTTCCAAGTCAGGTTTATTGAAGTATAATTTGCATACGATAAAATTTACCCTCTCAGCGTACAGTTCCATGAGTTTTAAAAAACATCACACACTGTGTGTAGTTACCACCATCATCAAGGTATAGAAGAGTTCGTCATCCCCAAATTTCCATTTTCCCCTTTGTCATCAACCCCTCCCTCTCCCTTAGCTCCTGGAAATCACTGTTCCATTTGCCTGCTTTAAAGGGATTAAATTTATTTTTATTTTTCAATGTTTATTTATTTTTGAGAGGGGGAGAGGCAGAGAAAGGGGGAGACAGAGGACCTGCAGTGGGTTCCGCGCTAACAGCAGAGAGCCTGATGTGGGGCTTGAACCTGCAAACTGGGACATTATGACCTGAGCCAAAGTTGGATGCTTAACTAAATGAGCCACCCAAGTGACTCCTGCTTTAGCAGAATTTAATAACAGGACTTAAAATGGAGGAGAAAAGGAAACAGGACTTTTTTCCCTGCCACCCACTCACTTCCTATACCCATCAGTAGCATCATTTTTATAGTTTGCTGGGGAAGGAAGTTTATTATCCCTATTTTCCAGTTAAAAGATGACACTCAAAAAAACAAAAATGTCAAGCTGGTAAGAGAGCAAAGATTCAAAATCAGAGTTGACCAAGACTGTCAGCATTGTTTATATATGGGTGTTAGATTATAGATGATTTGTACTTTCTTATATGCTATTTGTATTATCAAAGTTTTTGACAATGAGCTTATACTACTTTTAAAACCAGAAAAATAATTTTATAAATAAATATATAAATATGTACTATATAAAAGGTCTGATTCCAAAGACTTTTCTCTTAGCTGAGCAAAGGGGAGAAGGTGGGAAAAATAGTTCAGAAGGGAATAAAAGAAAGGCTCCTCTGGGCCTCAGGCACCTGTTCAGAAATGGGGACCCAGAATTGACTTGACCAGAAATACCAGAGCACAACTTTGCTCTGTCTCTAGATCTCATCACAGTCTAACATCTCCATTGTCAAAAAGTTCTTCAGCACGAATGCCCTTCCAAAGTGCTGAAGATGAGCCCTAGAAGCCAATAAAAACCTACTGAGACAACGCCAGACCCAGAAGACAATCAATCCTATGCATCTTCCTGACTCATCTCCAAAGACCAGAGAAGAACAAGCTAATCGACATGGGCAAGTGAGTGTAAACAGCAGTCTTTTCACGTTTGGAGAGATAGGAAGCTGAATATCAAATCTAGGCTAAAGGGAGCATCTTTTATTGGAGGGATAGGGGACCATATTCAAATATGACAATGTTGGGAATATTTACCCATCACAATGCCATAAGGGACTCATGAAGGCATTCTCTGATCTTTAGGCAGAATCTATTTATTGCTTGTTAAAAAATATTTAATTTTTAAATGTTTATTTATTTATTTTGAGAGAAAGAGAGAGAGAGATAGCAAGGGAGAGGCAGAGAGAGAGGGTGAGAGAGAATACAGGCAGGCTCCATGCTGTCAGTGCAGACCCCCATGCATGACTCCATTTCACAGATCATGATCATGACCTGAACTGAAATCATGAGTCAGATGTTTAACCAACTGAGCCACTCAGGCACTCCCCAAAAGTATTTAATGGATCTTACAAAGGTGTACATAATACAAAAAAAAAATCATGTTAACTATACTGGAATTAACATTACATTAAACTAAATGAAATTAAATTAAATTATTAAAATTAATTAAAGATAAAAAAAGGAAAAAATAGTTTCAACACAGAACTGGGTACCCAATGAAAGACAATGAACCTTGACTCCTTACACGATTCACAATTAATTCAAGAGAGATTACAGAGTTAAATGTAAAAGTGAGAACTAAAACTCAGAGGAAAAAAGAGGAGAATATCTTCACAAGTTGCGATAAGCATAGGTTTCTTAGACAAGATACAAAAAACAATAACTATTTAAAAATTGGTAAGATTATACCAAAATTTAAAACTTTTGCTCTTAGTGTTAATTACAGTGTTAATTAAATAGCAACCCACCGATTGATATAAAATATTCATCTGACAGGGGTGCCTGGGTGGCTCAGTCAGTTGAGTGCCGGACTTCAGCTCAGGTCGTGATCTCCAGGTGTGTGAGTTCAAGCCCTGAGCTGTGCTCTGTGCTGGCAGTGAGGAGCCTTCTTGGGATTCTCTCTCTCTTTCCCACTTGTGCTCTTCTTTTTCAAAATAAACAAATAAACTTTAAAAATGTATCTTTCTGACAAAGAATTAATACTGGCTTATGCAAATAACTATACCTCAAAAATAAAGAATAAGTAAATAAACAAGCAACTCTATTTGGATTGACTTGAATAGACACTTCACAAGGGAAGATACATTAATGGCTCAGAAGCAGTTTAGTTCAATATCATTACTCATCATGAAAATACAAATTAAAAACACAGTGAAATACCACTACTCACATTAATGGCTAAAATAAAAATGACTGACAACACTGAATGTTGGGAGAACATAGAACAACCCCAATTCTGAAACACTGTTGGTGACACAACCACTCTGGGAAAAGATCTGCCTGTTTCTCATGAAACTAAACATGCATCAACCCTATGACCCAGCAATTCCACTCCTAGGTGTGTGGTCAAGAGTTATGAAAGCATTTCCACAAAGAGACTTGTACAAAAACATTCATAGGACCTTTAATTGCCATCCAAACTGAGGCATATTGACACAATGGAATATCAATCAGCAGGATAAAGAAACAAATTCTGATATACATAATAGTGTGAACAAATCTTTGAAATGTTGTGCTGAGTGAAAGAAGACTTATATAAGAATACTTACTGTGTGATCCCATGACGTTGTAAAATAGGTAAAACTAATCTAGGGTGGGAAAAATCTCAAAACAGCAGTTGCCTCTCAGTTTGTGGGGATAGAAGTAACATACGTGAATGTGATGGCCTGATGGGAATATTCTGTATCTTGATAAGAATTTGTGCTCTATGACTGTGGATAATGTACTTGAGGTGAGTGCACTTTGTTTTATGTAATTTTAACTTAATAAATGACAAAAAGAAGCATAACCAAGTATTGAGCTTTAGTGAATGATATGCATACTAAAATATTTAGAGGTAAAGTGCATAGATGTTTGCAATTTACTTTGAGAAAATAAAAGAGGGATGGCTACATGGATAATATGTGATAAAGCAAGGACAATAAAACGTTCATTGTGGAATCCAGATGGCGGGTATATGGATTTTAATGATAAAATTCTTTCATCTTTCTTAGATATTCAAAAATTTTTATAATAAAGTTTTGGGAAAAATAGATAAGGATCTGGGAGAAAGGAAAAATGAGGGTCAGACAAAAAGGTTGAAGCTCAAGTTAGAACCTCATAAAGCACTACAGATCTGTCTTTGACCTTCCTAATTGCCAAAGCAAAAGAAAGAGGGTCAGGGCAGGAGAGGAAGAAGACGGAGAAGGAGGGAGGGAAAGGGGAGAGAGAGAGAGAGAGAGAGAGAGAGAGAGAGAGAGAGAGGGAGAGAGAGAGAGAGGGAGAGAGAGAGAGAGACTCAGTTACATAATTAGCAATGCTCATATGATTTTTTTTTTTTTTTGGTATTTTAGTAGAGCACCACTTTTACTGAAGCAAGTTTTCATATATAATGTGGTTACCACGGCAATTAGGTAGTATAAGGACGTGACTCACAGACTTCTTGAACAAGCAAAGAGCTCATTTCTTCCCCATATAATAGTCTATAAGTAGTGTTCTGGGACACTGCTCAAGGGAAACAGGTGACTGGAGCTCCCAAATTCTGTAACATAGAAAATGGCTGCAATGATTTATCCAGGGGGAAAAAAATGTATCCAAAGATGTAAAAACACTTGAAAATCTCTAAGAAATATTCTCACATTTGTCTCATTGATCTACTTTAGTGTATCCTGCTAAATTCATTTTTCTCTGAACGTGTACCATATGCTACATACCATAGGGAATGATAATAATAACTTTCCTGTGCCATATTTCAACAATTCTAAGATGCATAATTTCCCCCTACATTTTGGCATCTCTGAAATCAGGATGGGTTGTAATCGATGGCATGTTGTAATTGGTGGGATTTTTTTCTTTCTTAATGGGACACAAAGTAATAGTGTTTCTTCAATCAGGGGTGTATGTTAGATTTAACAAAACACAACATCTTGTGCTTCATGGTTCAAAATATGTTCATCTTATTTGAGTCTCAGAACATCATTTTGGTGAGATGGGTAGTCATTTCTATTCCAAATATGGAAACTGAGATTCAGAACGTTTAAATGACCTTTCTAAGGTCCTCAGCTAGACTATGATAAAGCCATAACTCTAATCTGAGATCTCTAAGTTTGAAATGTTCTGTTTTCTCCCAATATCGGACAACATATTTAGAGAACGAAAACTCCATGGAAACAGGGAATTTATTTTATTCACTCCTATAGCATCAGAGTACAAAACATTGCTTGGTACATAGTATTTAATAAGTGTTTGTTGAATAAGTTAATATTATAGAAGAATGAATGGTCACAAAGGAAAGAGCCTGTGGGCTGTAAGCAGTAGGCTGGGAAGTTTATATGGAGGGTCACTACCCTGCCATCTTTTCTCCACTTTGATGTACTTCTTATCCATCACTCAAACAGTACCCACTTCATGATGCCTTCCTCAGGTTGAGCTAAGTATATTTGCTTCCTAATAACCTGAGAAGCAACCCAGTATTGGGCAAAGTGTACAGATTTTTGCATGAGAAAATCTGGTTTTAAATCCCTTCTGATTTTTAATCACCCTTTAGTATTGAATTTGGAGAGAAAGTACTTAACTTTCTTGAGCTTCAATGTTCTTATCTGCAAAATTAAATAATGGAACCTTCCAGACTGCCTCACTGTGAAGCTGCCATGCACCCAGATATGTGAATACACCTTACACATAATAGGGGCTCAATAATGTTAATTCTCTTTCCTAAAACACGCTCTATTTGAACTTGATAAGCACTTCCATTTTTTACACTTCACATTTTCCCCCCACAAGACTGTAGGCTACTAAAAGAACCCCATTTGGTTCATATCCAGCTCTTCAGAGCCCTGGAGGGTGACACTTGCTAAATACCCTCAAATATTTTCAAAGTTCCTTCATTCACTTATTTAGTCTATAAATACTTCTTGTGTGACTGTTATGTGCCAGTCCTTGCCCTGATTGCTGACGCTACAACAATGAACAAACTAATAAAAATCCCCGCTGCTGTGGGGGCAGATGGACAATACATGAATAAATAATGTACAGTAGTAAGTTCTATAGAGAAAAATAAGGCAGGGATTGGATTTGGATGTTGGGGCGCGGGGGCTGACTCATAATATTAATTCGAGTGCTAAAAGCCTTACTTGTGGTGATGCTGTAACAGAGACTTTGGGAAAACCAGGAGGAAATCACAGACTTCTGGCTTAAATTTGAAGAGCAATATAAATATGTATAGAAAAAATAAATAGGAGGAAGTAGACAAAATATTCTAGAATGTGGGCACATTTACCCATTTAATAGAATCAAGTAGAAGTCTTCCTTGAACAATATTAAGTTGACCAGTCTACCTGGAGTATCAAGACTTAGGCTATCAGGAAAATAATTTGTATTTTACGTTATGGACAATGGTGAGCCACTGAATGCTTCTTTTTTTAATGTTTATTTATTTTTGAGAGAGAGAGAAAGAGACAGAGAGACAGAGCACATGTGGGGGAAGGGCAGAGAGAAAGGAAAACACAGAATCTGAAGCAGGATCCAGGCTCTGAGCTGTCAGCACAGAGCCTGACTCAGGGCTCAAATCCATGCACCATGAGATCATGACCTGAACTGAAGTTGGACACTCAACCAAATGAACCACCCCAGTGCCCCCACCAAAGGCTTTTGAGCAACTAAGTGTAAAAGGATCCAAATAGCACTATAGGAAGCTTAATCAGGTAGAGCGATCCATTCTCCATTAAAGGGTATTAAGGAAGTATTAAAGGGTAGAGATAGCAGGTTCATCTCTAACACTTTGAGTTTGACTTCACGGTGGGTTTTTAAACAGAATATGCTCAGTGAACAGTTGGAAATGTAGGATCAGAGTTAAGAGTGAGGTGACGGCTTGAGTTTTGAGACTTGGAGCTGTCTAAACCCCAACAGCTGATTGTCATCATCTCCCAAGAGTCCTGGACTCCATCTGCAAGCAACAAACAGATCTTGTTAGAATTTTACTCCTGGCCTGAAAATGAGTAGAACATTCCTCTTTGGAATTTTCCAAGTTTGGCCGAGACTAGATAATCAGAGTCAGTGGTAATGAGAATAATATGCAGGACCTGATGGGGAGACATGCCAGCAAATTAAGTAGGGAAAAAAAAAACCCTGAAAGGTGGGAAACAACATGTGTTGGGGAGCTCAGACTCCCAAGAAATCTGTAAGAATATATATCATGCCAGAGGCTTCAGCCCTATGGGAGGGCTTTTGTTTAAAGGCATGCTGTGTGAAATGATTTAGACACCCTTCAAAAAAGCAACATGCCTATGATTCATCCTGTCTGAAAAAACATATAGGCCCTCACATTGGACTTTTCACAACAGCACTGATTGGAAATAACAAAAGCGACCTCTTTGCCATTTGGAATGATGCACCTACCAGTGAGCAGGAAGGGGGTCTGTGGACCCCGAGGAGTCGGGATTGTAAACCGCAGGGAAAAAGTTGTAAGAAGCGACTTTATATAAGATTCTTGAGTCCTACTGATGTGCTCATGGCTGTGTGACAGTAGAAATCTACCACAGAGAAAAGAGAAAAGAAAACATTATCAAAATAAGCTTGGTTCTCACCGAGAAAAGCAAAGGGCTGCCATCTCGCCTGGAATCCTGCTCATGTGCACTGTGTGCTTGTAATAGCCATTGGCTCCCAGGAAGAAAAGAGACCAAATAGATGCAAAGAGAGGGCCTTCTTTTCTTGATATGTATTATCTTAATCTAGGAATCTGTAAATATGTTACTTACATAACCCCCAGAAGAATTGTTTAAAACTGTGTAGCTTCCTGCATATTTTCAGTTGTCATCCAAAATTCTTTTCATAAGATGATGATAGATAATAATTGGAAGAAAAATTTTATGACACTATTTGATAAAATAGGTTTTACTCCCTGATGAATGAAATACCCCAAATCACAAAGAAATCGTAAAAATTTTATAAACCAGTTTCATCCAACATTTCTCAAAAATAATGTGCCTTTTTCATGAGGAGACTTTAGTTAACTTCAGGAGAACCAGTGTCATTAGTGTACACTGTTCAGCTGTGCCAAATCCAGAGCTTCCCCACAAAGGCCAATTAATCCACTTCTAATGCCAATCTTCACTCTTAACAGAAATATGTATTAGATAGGCAAAGAAGGGAAGCCCTGTGCATATAGAAAACTTGATTAATAAAAAAGATATCTTGAGGCACCTGGGTGGTTCAGTTGGTTAAGTGGCCAACTCTTGATTTTGGCTCAGGTCATGAGATCTAACGCCATGTTGGGCTCCACAGTGATAGTACGGAGCCTGCTTGGGGTTCTCTCTCTCCATCTCTCTCCCCACTCACACACACTCTCTCTCAAAATAAATAAATAAACATTAAAAAAATAATAACGATGTCTTCACCAAACCAGTATGTCTTTCTTTTGTTTTATTTTTATATGCATCCACAAAAAATAAGACCATTTTCCTGCACAGGCAAAATAACACTATTACACCTAATGAAAGTGTTTAGCCCATATTAAAATTTCTCATGTGTCCCCCCAAATGCCCTTCATGGCTGATTTATCCAACCCTAGATTCAATTCTTGACTATATATTGCATTTGGTTGTTACATCCCTTGTCTCTTTTTTTTTTCCCCAAGTTTTTTTTTTTTGTTTGTTTGTTTATTTTGAGAGGTGAGAGGGTAGAGGCAGAGAGAGAGAGGGAGAGAATCCCAAGCAGGCTTCATGCTAACAGAGCCCAATGCAGGGCTCCATTTCATTAGCCTCTAGATCATGACCTGAGCTAAAATCAAGAATTGGATACTTAACGGACAAACCAGTTTTGTCTTTTTTAATAGAACATGCATTTTAATGGGGTGATATTTTCCCCAAAGGAATGAAAATTGATTATTGAAGCTGAAAAAAATCTTACTCTTTTTATATACAAAATACAGGTATACATACAGTCCATAAACATATACACAGTATATCTATGATGTTAAATTTTCATGGTTGGGTGGGGAGGACAATTGGGAAAAAAATGCCTAAAAAGCTTGGGATGAAAGAGGAGATGAGCAATAATAGAAAAAAAAAGGTTGAGAAATGATGGTCTAGAGCAATCCCTATTTCACTGCACTGACAGATTGATGAGGCCCCCGAACCAATATTTCAGTGTACTCCCTTGTTTGGTTCATAAGGGAGGTTTGCATAGCCCCAGGCAATGCCCCATTGTAAGATTTGGGATGTGTGATGGGGCAGACCTGAAAATGTGCTGCTTGGATACCCCCTTCAAGAAAGCGCTCGCTGTCCAACTGGAAGGAATGTGGCTAGCCTTGACTCCTCGCAGTCTCCCTCAGCTTTCCAAAGGAGGTCATCCCCTTCTCCAGATAAATCACAGCCAATGCATGAGCAAGGCTGATGTACAAAGGCTTGGCCATTTTCACCAAATTCAAGAAGTTGTAAGAGCCAGTCTTGACTCTGAAGCTCTCCCAATTGATCTAACAGAGACATTGAGAGATCTGCATTACTGTCAGGCAACTCGAGCTGCCCAACCCTGCTTTCTCCCCTTTTCTTTCACTGATATCACACCCCAATAAAACATTTGCACTCATAACTCTCAGCATCTTCTTCCTGGAAAACCAAACTGGCCTAAAATGTACTTTGCAGGATTCTGTGAGGGTTATATTATGACAGCATATGCAAAGCCCATGTGTACAGTGCCCACCTACCATGTTTAATAAATGGCAGCTATTATTTCAAGGATGATTTGGAGCTTCCAGGTTAATAATAGCCTCTTGAGAGTTTAGATCTGTTGCATCTTTGAAAGATCACAAAAACCAAAATCTTCTAGAGCCAGGGTTAGAATTCACAGAATTCTCAGTTTATTTATTCCCCTAAAACTAGAGTTCTCATGTCCTTGAGTTGCAAGAGTAGGAGAGAAGAACCAGATTATCCTTATCAGTTAGTGTCCTATTGAGGAATGCCATCAATAGCTGCAGGCAAAGGCAGGAGTCAATAGGAAACTGTGTTCCATGCTGCTGTTGCAGTTCAATATCTCCTGAAGGCAGATGCCTCCTTCATGCCTCAGAGAGTTGGAATCAGCCTGGGAATCATGGAGGCAAGGAAAATTGTGAGCGGTGGAAAAAGGTTACTCTGTCCTGTCATAATTTGATTCTCCCCACCCACTGCTCTCTTATATCGATATATGACCTAAGGGTCACAAACACGCTTCCTGGTCAAGGTGTACTTGGTCCTGAATTAATCAGGACTCTGGTTGCAAGAAACCTGAAACCCAGGTTAATCTAGCTCCAATGGACAAACAAGTAAACAAGGATGAAAGAAAGAAGTCAGGGTGGAAGGAAGGAGTAGGGATTATTGTTTATTGGTGTATTATTCAATTGCTTCTTGCAAAGGGAAGCCCAGAACTCAGGAGATATTAGAGACTTAGCAATGCAGGCAGGTCTCTCTCTCTCTTCTCTTTTCATCTCTCTGCTGTTTCCTTTCTCTGCTACCACACATGGTTTGCTCTACCTTGCTGCAGAGAGGAAATGGAGCATGGCTCAGACCGTTTTTGGTAATATCTTCTCAGTCTAGGAACACCAGCATCCTCCTGCAAAGCCTGATATAAAGGCCCAAGGGAAAGACTTGCTCAGCCTAACGCATGAACACATTTCTAGTGATCACTGTGGCCACATAGACTAAGACTATGGTTGGCCACGTCTGGATCTCATGTTCATCTCTGTAGACTGAAGACTGGTTTGGCAGCCCATTAAAACTACAGGGAGAAGGGGCACATGGGGGGCTCAGTCGGTTGAGTGTCCAACTTCAGCTCAGGTGGTGATCTCATGGTTCGTGGGTTGGAGTACCGCCTCGGGCTCTGTGCTGACAGCTCAGAGCCTGGAGCCTGCTTCAGATTCTGTCTCCCTTTCTCTCTGCCCCTCCCCCATTCACTCTCTGTCTCTCAAAAATAAATAAATGTAAAAAATTTTTTAAAAACAACTACAGGGAGAAGGGGTGGATCATCTTACCCCAAATGAGATAAGGCATTGTACTAAAAGAAGATGGGGGAGGTGGTGCTACCAGGCACAGCTGACAGGTGTCCATTCCAGATCTTTTATGTCTCAAGGTCTTGTTTTGTTTTTCAGCAAATGTCTCTGAAAACAGAGAAGACTTTTATAATTGCAAAGAAAAAAATTGTTGACAGAAAGATGAGAAAATGTACAGAAGACAGGAAATGGGTGATTAAGATCACTAAGACTCTTTGGAAGAGTGCATCATCTCTTTGTGATTTCAGGTATTTGATCTCTGGGACTGTGACTCTCACATCTACTTCTATGAGCCTCTAATACATCTCTCACCCTCAGGGGATAAAAGTAACATCTACTTTACAGGGCTTCTGTGAGAATTATAGAAACTAATGCAAGCAAAACACATAGGGCAGAGTCTGTCTGATGCATAGGCATCTATTGTATAAATAAAAATACAATTTTTGGGGCACCTGGGTGTCTCAGTGAAGCATATGACTCTTGATTTTGGGTCAGGTCAGGATCTCTCAGTTTCTGAGTTTGAGCCCCGTGTTGGGCTCTGTGCTGACAGTGTTTACAGTGTGAAGCCTGCTTGGGATTCTCTCCCTCTCTCTCTCTGACCTTCCCCCCCCCAAATTAAATAAATAAACATTTAAAAATATTTTTAAAAATACAATTTGTGTATATTTATGCAGCCCCCATCTTCCCACTACAGACTGAGGGCTTTTTGCAGCAAATATCTGCAACTCTCTGTTTAGGCCCAGAAAGACCCATTCAGAGAGTTAATGCCCCCAAATCAACTCTCAACTGACGAGAAATAGTGGACAAATGCTCTAGCTTCCTTATCTCTCAGTGGGACGGCTCTGAGTTGCCCAGCAGGACCGCATTCCAACAGACTTATGTGAGACCATACCCTTTTCTTGACTTCCTTTCCTTCCCTGTCTTACTAGTTCTGCACGCTTGTCAGTGTTTCCTGGAATCACCTCCTTGCCCTTGAATCCTTGTCGCAAGACCTGTCTCTGGGGAACCCAAACTGGGACAATCAATCTGCAAAAAAAAAAAGTGAAAGAAAATGCATTGAAATGTTCTCCATCATTATCCCCTGACTGACAGGACCGTAAATGATTTTCCTGTTTATTATTTATATTTAAAACATGTTCCACAAATGTGAGCATGGAGAGCAACTAAATGTGGTTGAAACAGTCTGAAGTCTTAAGCCCGGTTTTCAGTGTCTGCAGGACCTCCCCCACCTTTTTCTTCTACCTACTTTTCTACATACTTCACAAACAAGTCTTACTTTTGCACTTGCCGCGTTCCTCCCGAGTTCCCTGTTTTACTCAGCACTTTTTATTAATCGTACCTCTTCCAATTCACTCCAGCCTCTGATGCCGTCTCATGTCCATTTCTTCTTTGAGTCATTTAATTGACATCATCAGTTCTTTCCATCCTACATTATTTTAAAGATATTCATAACCGACTTCTTTGGTATGGGTTTCTCCACTCTCCAGAGCATTTGCATCAGCAGTAGAACTATTTCCAACACAAAAACAGTGCTGGACCAACTTGAGATAAAATACTCCCTCCCTCCAAAATTATTTAAGATAATATCTGAGCTGCATCTGCTGTTTCAGTCTTTAACAAAGTGTCTTTTTTACGGGACAGCAGCAATGCGGGGAGACAGGGGAAGAAACAGAAGCTAGCTCTCATGCACTCATTCCACCACCCATAAATGATCTTTTCATGAGGACACTGCCAATAAGGAGAGAAGGAAAGACAAAAAGCATTCTTGACTTCGGAATGGAATAGCAGCTCCCCCTCGGTGTCTGATTCAGTTACTCAGATGGCTTTCTTATGGCTGGGCCCCTTGTGAATTATGAGTCTCTCTCTCTTTCTCTTCCCCCCGGGGCTTTATATTAAAGACAAGACGCAGCTGCCAGGGACTCTTGGAGATTTCCCAGCAGCCTACTATGGTGAAATAAAATACCATGTTATGCTGGAAAACTCACCAGTCCTTTCTTCACATGGGCTGTGCTATCTCACGGCCAGGATAAAGGATCCCAGGCCTGAACAGTCTGCTTCTCCTGAGATTTGGCATGTTGTCTTCTAGATACTTCTCAATCTTTTTTGTGTTCCAGCTTCCCAGCATGCTACTGATAATTATCTTCTAAAGTGATTGTATACGTTTGTACAATACATGTATACTCCACCTTCTGGAAACACTGTCCTGAAGGAGGGCATTGGGTTACCATTAGAGCAACTATTCTACTTCCAAGGAGAGACAGGTTCTCCGGCCCTGTTGCCACAGCTGATTTGGGACACTGGCAGGCTTGGGATCTTCCCTATTTGCATCTTTTGTGTCAACGCTACAAGGAAAGATTGCATCCCACAAACGGGCTGAGGTTTACACATAATGATTGGTTGAACTGCGTCTGATGTTGCAATCTCAGCTTTATCTGCCCCAGAGGAAAATGGAGGCAGCTAAACTAGGTCTGTCACCCTGGGTGGAGATTTGGAATACACTAGTGAAATGTTGGGAAAGTATCACATGGGAGACGGTCTCTAGTGAAACAGTTTAAACCTGCTTAGAGACTGAGGCTAAAGGTAAACCCAGTGCCTCATTCTCATATGCTGATTTCTATCTTGAAATAATAGGATTGACTATAAATCCCAGCACAGGCTTGAATGAGCCTATAACAAAAACCAAAGGAGGATTGTGAGAATTAACCAAGTTTTTGCTGATAAAAGTAGCTCTCTGAAAGTCAACACACCACCCTCTCTACACGCTCCTTTCTTCCTCTCCCATTTCACTCCAGTTACTGGCTAGCATAGGAACAATGAAGATGTCCCTGTCTCTTGGATATATCTTGTATTCAGACGTCTTTACTAAACTAAAGTCAGATACTAAGAATTAAATTTCTTTCTGGGGGACACCGAGGTGGATCAGTGGATTAAGCATCCAACTCCTGATTTCAGCTCAGGTCGTGATCTCATGGTTCGTGGGATCAAGCCCTATATCAGGCTCCAAGTTGTAAGCATGGGGATTCTCTCTCTCTCTCTCTCTCTCTCTCTCTCTCTCTCTCTGCCCCTGCCCCACTCTCTCTCTTTCACAATTGATAAATATTTTTTTTTAAAGTTTTGAATTTCTTTCTGACCTCTCTGTGGGGTGTACATACATAGGAGGTAAGGATCCAATTCATGATACAAATGTTCATTTATATATTCAATCAGAAAAACAGGTCTCTTTGGGAATACACAAATACAATCTGAAAGTATTTAGTTTACCAACTGAAGGGAAAAGGTGAAGCCTTCATTGTTTTTTTTAATCTTTTTTGTAATAGGTTATCAATATTATAGTTGAGTTGAATCATTAAATTGAAAACATCTATGCCCATTTGGAAGAACATAATCTGAAAGGAAATGATCAAATGTAATGAATATATGAACTCTACTTTGAACCCCTTCTCTGCTTTTCAATTGTGAGATTAAAGTGCTTTCCAGGTATAACTTGTTAATTTTTACTAGTCATAACAGTCACTGGGGAAAAGAAGTAACAATCCATGTCCTTCCATTTTACAGATAAGAGAACTGGAGAACAAGGCATGAGTCAATGAGTCAGAGTTAGAATAGCATAATGTGAAACTAGAACAGAAGAGACATAAATGTAGCCCAAAATCTACTTTGGGGCTCCCTTTCTTTCTCTTTGCCCCCACTACCTCTGTAAGAGCAAAGGGAGCACAGGCATTGACCTCTGGTACAACAGGAGAAACTTTCCTCTACCCATCGGAGGGCCAGAGCGAGGAGACAGATGCCTGGAGTTGGTTAGGACAAAGACTCTGTTTAGTTTCCCCGATATGTGTCCCCCACACCCCCATCCCGCATGCTCCAATGCCTACCTCACCCAGTGCTCATCTGGATCCCAGAGAACTCTGGTCGAATGAAAGAACGCATGAATGACAACTTGTGGCTCCCATTTTGATGTTTGGACTATTAACTCAATATTTCTTAAAATGGTATGTCCGGCCTGTTTAGAAGAGAAGAAAGTCCCTTGCGACACTTATCTGCAACTGTTCTTGCAAAAACAGTGGTAAGAGTCTCTCCAGGTTGACAGGAGACTGTATGTATTTGGTTCCAGTGGCATCTTTTTCTAATTAAACAAATACTTGAGTAAATAAATAAACACAAGCACCATATCTGAAGAAGGGCCTGCAATACATTATAAAGTGAGAAGGTATGAAACAATACCTCCCCGGAACTACCTGCAGTAAATGCATTAAATGATCATCTTAAATGTATTATCTTGGGGGGTGCCTGGGTGGCTCAGTTGGTTAAGCGTCCAACTCTTGGTTTGGGCTCATATCGTGATCTCAGTTTTCTGAGAATCCTTGCTTGCGATTCTCTCTCTCCCTCCTTCTCTGCCCCTCCCCCACCTGTGCTGTCTCTGTCTCTTTCAAAATAAATAATCTTTTTAAAAAATGCATTATTTTGTCTGATCCTCGTAGAAACCTTCTGAGGTTGGTAGTCTTTTTGTTGTTGTTCCTTTTTGTAGATAAGAAAACTGAGAGAAGTTAGGTAACTTACCTAGAATCACACAGCTTGCAAAGGAGGATTTAAAACCAATTCTGTTTGAAACCACAGTCTGGCGTCTTCCTACCTCCGTATGGCTCTTGCTCCTACTTTGACTACTTGACTCCTCTCCTCCTCTTTCTTCTCTTCTTTCTCTCTCTCTCTCTCTCTCTCTCTCTCTCTCTCTCTCCCTCTCTCCCTCTCTGTCTCTGTCTCTTTTCTACCACATATGTTTATCTATGCATAGTTTTCCTCACATCTCCAAGAAGCCCATAATTCAGAGACGTGTCATTGCCAGAGTGCCTTGTCAGTCCCGGATTTAAAAGCCAAGCAGGATGTCTGATATTCCATCCACCAGGCCACCGCCTAAGGTCACTGCCCAGCTGCTGAGCACATCCAGACTCACAGACTCTGCCTGGCCTGGGGCTATCCATGTATTTTGTACTTGGATTTGAAAATGGCAATTATTAATTTTAGAAGCCGTGTTTAGAAGTGCCTGTCACTTAAATTTTGTTGACACATTTGTATAAACATGTGCATTCAATATAAATAATTTGCATCAGAGATTTGCTTGGATTCTTCTGTAGAAACACTCTTTGTGCTCCAGAAATTGTGAAGACCAAAAGATTATCCAAGCAGTGATTATACTTCTTCCTCTAATTCAACACATATATACATACTTCTAATAGCTCGCATTTTGAGTAATGACTCTGTGCAAAAATTTCACGTGAAGTGGTTTACATATATTATCTTATTTCAGCAAGGTTTATAAGGGTTAAACAATAGCGCAATTGTCACTTAGTAGAATGTGGCAGAGACAGCTTTCCAACAGAAGTGGGCCTCATGTCAGACCCTGAGCTCTCAGCCTCTCTGTTCTCAGGGACCAGCGCTGGGCCATCTCTCCGGAAGACAAAGATGAAAACAGCCTAGCAAGAAACTTGGAATCCAGCAGCAAAGATTTCTAAAGTAAAATAATTAAAAGCAGAACACAACCTCCTGTCATCTTCTCAGTCCAACAGGTAAGGAGTAGAAAAGATTTCTTAAAAAGAGCAAACCGATCGTTTGTGTGCAATGGTTTTTTAAAGAGCTTGGAGAAAAGAGGAAACCACAGATCATGCTCTGAGACGGGCTGCCTTCCAAACATCACAATTACTTCTGTGGAAAAGCAGAGCTAGGACTGAGGGGGTAAAAGTCCAGAAAGCCAGTGGTCGGGATGGTTTTAAAACTTATGTGCCTCTGGAGATAAAGGAGTCAGAAGGGTCAGGAAAGATTAGAGTTAATGACCCACAGGACAATCCCCACCTCCCCCCACAATGGTGTGGTGGCTGTCACTGTCAGGATAGCACAGACACAGAGAATTTAGGAATTAGCCACTAATACTGGAAGGTTTTGGAAGGCCAAGACTTTTTCTTGGTTTATTTTACTTTGCTATAAATCATTTACTTAATATACTGTAATTCTAAGGATAGTACAGACTGCATTAACTTGTGACCATTATCAAGTTGAGAGAAAATGCAAAATCTATATACAAAAGAAAAAAAAAACCCAAGTTGTTTTCTTTAGATGCACGATTGTATGTGGAGAAGTCAATGCCAGGACTCATTTTTGAAGGCTTGTCTAAACTCCGAAAATTTTAAAATGATTCCAAACCCAAGTCAAATTGGCAATGGAGTGTTCTCCCCCACTGAAATTCTACTTCTCGTAATGTCTACCCATTTTGACCCTAAAACATATCTAGAAGTTTTGGAAGATTGCAGAGTTACGGAGTTCAGAAGTTTGATGGGAAAATCACAGTAATGTGACCCTCTTCACGGTATGTTCATTAAGGACCCTGTTTTTTCAATATGAGGACACTTCTTCTATAACTCATTTTCTGCCTTCAATCACATCTCTTCACTAGGGTCCTACATGGAATGGTAAAACAGCTGTAATACCACTATTTCTCAGAAAAAAATAAGTCTGTTTATACTACATTTGCCCTTTAAGGGTTATCTGATTGCAATTATCTTTCTCCAAAAAAAAAAAAAAATCTTGCTTGAACTTGTAAAATTCTAGCAGAAATTGGAATGAAGCAGTCAGGCAATGGCAAGTCCAAGAAGAGGAAAAAAAAACAACCAACGAGTTCGGACTTTGAAAGGTATTTACATACATTCCAGCACATTCCAAGGACATAAAGAATAAACTTAACAGGGAAAGGCATTCCATGCCCCAAATTGAATCTTTGTCAAAGAAACACTTTATGTTACTACTACATGTGGAGAAACAGAGCAGAAATTGTAGGCCCAAAGGAGTGTTTATGGAAGATTCGTGAGGGAGCAGGGCAAACATACACCAAGTGAATAGATGCTTCTCATAAGGACATACTTGGCGATTTGAGCATTTTTGAGCTTGCAATGGAATTTTAAAGCCATCCAGAAACAACAGATGTTTGAACCCAAATGATCTAACTACTTGATGCCAAAATTAAGGCTCTGAAGAGCAACTTGGAATTCTACAATATGAAGAGCAACGTCAGTACCTCTTCTCCAGGCCACAGTTGAAAGAGATTTATTCTGTGCTCACTGACCCTACCCTTTTATCTGTGCCCATTTATATTCTCAGCGATAAAAATTTCTGTCAAATGGAAATATTAATAACTGAAATATAAGCCTCTTTTCTAGGTCTGACTTGGATCTCCTCTCTCCTTTAAGCACTCGGTCTCTAAATTGAATTATGAAATCTGGAGGCAGACCCTTCTAAACATTACTTATCTTTAAACTTTCGCATATGAGAACCAGTAACATGTTACGGTTGAACCTACACAGCACAGAATTATCTAGCTGTCGTCTTTGTAAGCAGCCAAGTTGGCTACTTCGAGCAAGCAAACAAAAGCCCAACCAACACCAACTCCCAGGGACAATAAATAAGCAAACTGCACTTTACAAGCTACTTTTTTTTCCAGATTAAATAGGTAACAGATAAATGCCAAATCCCTCATTACTTGGTTTAATGGATCTATCAAGGGTGTTCAATTTGAAAACAAGGTTCTTTTCTCACTAGCTTGAAAGATTAACTCCACTCCACCCCCACCCCTCACCCCCGTCTTGCTGCTAAGCTAATGAACACAACTCAGACATCAAATCGCTTTATTCAGCTTTCAAAGAAACTTCTTGTACATCTCGTTTACCAACTAAACTTCCCAGCAAGGTAACAAGGTTTCTTGGTTTCCAGAAGGAGGTTAGCATAAAGATGTTTCTTATTTCAGCCACACAAATACTGTAAAATAGCGCCTGTGAGAAGAAAATGGCAGTATGGTCATGGTTCTAAAAGGGAGCCAGGAACTCAAACTGTAACTGCATTTTAAAAATAGCACGGCAGCGACTATTATAATTTCGCTGCACAGCACATAAGCGTGGTATGAACAGGAAATGGGAGTACATCTTCTGAGCCTGATAAGATTCTCTAATGGAAGACACATGCTCTGTCTCGTAGCTGGAGAGCTAGGCCTCGGCAGAAAGAAGAAAAACCATGTATGTTTACCTTCAACCCAGAGATCAAACCTCTCAACCTCGGAAGACTTTTTTTTAATTCCTATTGAATTAAGTGCTCAAGTCAAGAAATGGGCCACATGGATTTAAATGGGAAAAAAAATAAATTTATTAGAAAAATAAAAATTTAAATTAACTTCCAGCGGAAAATTAAGTGAGCAACGGGTCTCAAACTTGTATGATCTCAGGACAGCCCCTGCAAGGTAGAGCCCCTGCTCAGAGAAGTCAGTGCTGATCAAAGAACCTTCCCGATAAAGCAATCTCCGTTGTCTATAAAAGGCCAGATTCACAAAAAGTTGAATTCACTAAGGATTGTACATTGTGAGAACATTCTACAATATTAATAATTATTTATAATTCTACTTAGGACAAATAGAATCATGACAAAATGCCCCTGAGATTACTTTTATGTTCTGGGATGGAACAGATGACTTATGTGTTTCCAGATCAGCGTTTTAGAGAAAGGATCAGAGTGCAACGTGGCTCACGACTGGATCCATGACAGTATGTAAGCGTCCAGACGGACTAATCACATCTCCTAATTTTACAGTCCACATCAACGCAGAGGAGCTGATATCAGTGTCTAGCATCAAAACACAAATTGGATTTATTATCCCCTGACACAGATCATTGTAAGGAAAACTTGTAACATCTGGAAAAGAAATGAAAAAGTAGTTTAGTATCTAGGCTCTATTCCTTTACAAACAGAAAGCAAGGGAGATGTTTCTCGTTATTCAGAATAAGTTCACTCACTCAACAAATATTTATCGAGTGCTTCCTATGCATGAGGCACTGTTGTAATTGGCAGGGGCACACCAGTGGGACAGACAGACAGGGAGCTAAGTTCTAATGTCAGTCAACAAATACATAAAGTAGGAAAATTTCAAGGGTAAGTAATGCTATTAAGGGAACGAAAGGGTGATTTGTAGAGAAAAACAGAATAGGTGAGAACCACTTTAAATAAGATGATCAAGGAAAAGTTTGCTTGAGCTGAGACCCAAATAAAGAGAAGAAGCCAAATGTGTGGATATACAGGATATGTTCTAAGAGCAGAGGTGAGAGCTGGTGCAAAGATCCTGAGGTTGGAACAAGCTTGACTTCAAGGAACAGAAAAAGAGCCAATGAGGTCAGAACATGGTGACTGACATCAGGGGAGAAAGAGATGAGTTTAGAGAGGTAGTGAGGGACAGGTTATACAGACCTGTCGTACCTCAGTAGGAGGTTTGAATTTCTTTTAAAGAACGATAAAAACTCATTGGAGAATTTTGTGATTTTGATCTGATTTTTATGTTTTTTAAATTATAAAATACTTCAGGTCAGGCATCCAAAAATGTACAGATAACAATAAAATGAATCTCTGAAGAGCTTGGGTTCTTTAAATTGCCATGTTACCCTTCTCTACCTTAATCCCTTTCCTCTTTAAAGGTAACCCTGTTCTGAATTTTATAACTCTCACACATGTTTTTGTGCTTTTAACACACAAACACATTCATAGACATCCATAAACAATATATCTAATGCTGTCTTACATTTTTTATTAAGATATAATTGACATTGCATATTTTTTTTAATTTTTTTTAATGTTTTATTTATTTTTGATACAGACAGAGACAGAGCACGAGAGGGGGAGGGGCAGAGAGAGAAGGAGACACAGAACCCGAAGCAGGCTCCAGGCTCTGAGCTAGCTGTCAGCACAGAGCCTGACGCAGGGCTTGAACCCACGAACGTGAGATCTGACCTGAGCCGAAGTCGGAGGCTTAACCGGCTGAGCCACCCAGGCGCCCCAACATTGCATATTTTAAAACTTGGTATGAATGGTACCATACTGTCCATATTCTTCTGCAATTTGCTTTGTTTCCCCTATATAATATTTTTTGATGTTTATCTATGCTGATATGGAGAGTTTTTATTCATTAATTTTTTAATAATTGCTCAGTAGTTTCTTATATTAAAATGCCACAGTTTATCCATTCTTTGGTAAATGAGCTTTTCTGTTGTTTTCAATGTTTTTATTCACATCTCCCTAGGCAGAAAATGGAATAGAGAGAGATAAGAGTGGAAATGCAGGGGCACCTGGGTGACTCAGTCAGTTAAGCCTCCGACTCTTGACTTTGGTTCAGGTCATGATCTCCCGGTTCACAAGATTGAGCCCCATGTGGGGCTCTGCATTGACAGCGTGGAGCCTGTTGGGACTCTCTTTCCCAGCCCTCTCTGCCCCTCCCTCAATCACACAGTCTGCCTTAACTTCTCCTCCAGACTACCTTCTCCCTGTACCTAATACTGCTATCACTTATATCATTATTTACTTGTTACTTTTTAAAAATTGACCCCATATATTTTAAACCTAAGAAACAATAATTAAACAAAATAAACTATGCCATAAAGTCCTCAGGACAGGAATTTTTGTTTTATCCACTGATGTACCACAAGTTCATTGAATAGTGCTTGGCACAAGGAAGGCACTCATTGGCTTTTATTGAATGAATAAATTAACACCTTTGCATCACAACTGTAAGTGGAAAGCCAGCATCATTTGCCAGGAATAGAAAGTAATTTTCAAAATAAATACAACCCACATAGTACAAATTATTAAATGTTCTTTCTTCCTGAATGCTTTGGGCCTAAGGCCCAATATCTCTACATTTTAAACACTTGTAATACAAGTGTTGGAAGACATGAAAGAAGATACAAGTTACAAACAGACCTTTCCATTAATTTCATCAAAAGGATTTAAAGAGACTAATTTTCTGAGCAAATCAATTTTAGTTAAAGGTGTTATCCATATGCCATGTAAAATTATCACACAAGTGACCAAGATAAGGTGCCATTCTCTGGGGAATATGGCCCTATTCTAAAATCATCAATTGAGTCAGGGCTCATGTAGAATTAGCTCAGTCTCTCAGTTTTCTCACTCCTTAAATGTCATCTTTTCTCTTCTGTAATCTTCTCTTACCTCTTACCTCTCTTTCCTATCTCCAGTTTCCTATAGAATTATTTGTAATCTCTGTAACGCTCCTCTCTGCATATCTCTTTTAGCACTTAAAACATAAATCCATAATTCTGTCTTTTCAAATCTATCTCTCTCATTGAACTTACAAGTATAGAGGACACCAGAGACTAGGTCATAGCATATTTATATTCCCAGACCTCCTACCAGGATTTAACAAGATGGGAGGCCCATTATGAATTGTTGAATGATTAAATTAAAGAAATTACAGAAGTTTGAGGAAAAGAAAGAACTGTGTGATTTTCTCCCATTCTGGAAGGTGTGATTTTGTCATTGACTTGAATGGTGGAAACGCTGTGGTTGAAAAGCCTGTTCTTGAGATCATTTATAAGATCTTCCCAAACACACGCCAGGGTTCTCTGTAGAGATGAAAAATAGATAGCAATCCTTCCCATCAAAATCTTTCAGAATTAATTTGCTTCCTGCCAAAATTATAATGTATCATTCTTCATTTGCAGAATCAATGTGAAAACGGGAAAGATGTCTCCAATGTGGACATGACAGCTGCATTTTTGTGGCTTGCAGATAAAGGTGGGGTAGTGCTGGGGCCAGTTTTCTGTACCTGGGTGATGATCCCTGCTCTGCACAGAGAAGATGATGGACCAATGCAGCTCCTCACTGACAGTAAGGAAAGTAGGTACGGGACGGCAAAGGAGACAGACTACCGAGCAACGCTCTCACAACAAGTCAGAAATGTAACTTTCCTCGGATGACTCTTGAGATGGTTAGCAGCAGTTTCTTAGGAGTATGTGACTGTGTCTGAAAAGAAACCAACCTGCTGACAACTATTTGAGACAGGATTCGATATATTCATAGAGCTAACATGGAAGTAAATGGCAGGCATCCCTGAGATATTGAGCTGAACTTATCTTTATCTGATGAAAGTATTCTACAGACATCAATAGCTTTTATATTCATGAGAAAAATTCTTAGCAAATAAAATGAAAGCAAAGAATCTATTTATAATAGGCAATGATATACATACAACTCTTCATCCTCGTTCATAATAAATGTTATTATTAACACTTTTAAACAACCTAGTACTAATTTCTTCTATCAGACAGGCAAAAATCCCAGTTTTACAGCACGCTATGTTGGCAAAGCTGTCAGGAAACAGACATTCTCATATATATAGTATAAACTGGCATAATCCTTATGGAAGGCAATTTGCCAATAGTGTCAAAATTACAAATACATTTCCTCTTTAACCTACCAATGCCACGTCTAGGAATTTATCTTTTATACCAGCATCATGTAAAATGGCTGATATACACCATTACTCAGTGCAGCATTGTATGTAATGGCAAAATTTGGGGAGGGAGAGGAATCAAGCATTCATCAAAAGAATTTTGTACAGGAGTGCCTGGGTGGCTCAGCCAGTTAAGTGTCAGACTTTGGGTCAGGTCATGATCTCACAGCTTGTGAAGTTCAAGCCCCACATCAGACTCTGTGCTAACCACTCAGAGCATGGAGCCTGCTTTGGATTCTGTGTTTCCCTTGCTCTCTGCCCCTCCCCCACTCATGCTCTGTCTCTTTCTTTCTCTCAAATATAAATAAACATTTAAAAAAAGCCTTTTGGTACAAAATTTATTTGTACAAAAATAAATTACATAAATCTCAGCTAAAAGACATTTTGCAAAATACCTATCCAGTGCTTCTCAAAACTGTCAAGGTCAACAAAACCAAGGAAAGTCTAAGAAATTGTCATAGCCAAGAGGGCCTAAGGAGACACGATGACCAAATGTAATATGATCTCTTAAAACAGAAGCAGTAACACTAAAGAAATCTGACCAAGTATAGACTTTAATTAATAATGTATCAGTATTGGTTCAATAATTGTAACAAGTGTACCATACTGAAGTAGAATGTTAATAATATACGGACACATGGAAAGTCTCTGTACCATCCTCACAATTTTTAAAAAATATCTGAGAATGTTGTTAAGAAATGAAAGTTATTGATAAAAATAAATTATGAGAGCCATACTATGGAGTAATTCTATGCAACATTCAAGAAAGAATAAAGAAACTCTCTCTGAACTGATAAAAGATCTCTAAGTTTGTTAAGTGGGAAAAAAATTAGTTGTATAAGAACTTGTATTTGCCTAAAGAAACCCAGCATGCACATCAGGTATCCAATGACAGTAGTCATCTGTCACCAGAAGAGTGGGAAAAGTAGAATGGGTGGGGAATAAGGTGGAAAGAAAACACACACACACACACACACACACACACACACACACACACATTAACTATGTGAGTTGAAATACCTATTTAACCAATTTTGTCAGCTGCTGCCCATAGGACCTTCTATGAATAAACAATGAGATGAACTTCTGGATAAACTGTAATTATTGTTGACAAACTGTCTCCCCTACCAAATGATGAATCTTTCTACATCCTGCATTTTTGTAGATTCTTTTTTGTTTGCTTTTAATCAGTATGGGGCTCAATCAGTCGGTTGAGCATATAACTCTTGATTTCGACTCAGGTCATGAGCTCACGGTTTGTGAGTTTCAGCCCCACATTGGGATCTGTGCTGACAGTGCAGTGCCTTCTTGTGATTCTCTCTTTCTCTCTCTGTCTCTGTTCCTCCTCTGCTTGTGCTCTTCTCTCTCTCTCAAAATAAATAAATAAACTTTTAAAAATCAATATAAAATGAAAACCCAACTGATTTGAGATTGCCAGACTTATATGAATAAAACTCCTGAATGACTTTTCCCTAGAGATCATGTTACTTTGTGTAGTATCTTCAATTTCCTTTTCTGTAAAGTGAGGGTAGACCTAAATAAAAGTTTCTGGTTTTGAAAAACTCATATTATTGATTGAAAGGGTTACTTTATGGATAGGGAAAAAAGGGGGTGAATACACAATGGCAGATCCATAAAAAACTACTTGAAGTGAAGAACAAGATATGAAAGTTTGCTTTTTTTAAATGTTTTAATGTTATTTATTTTTGAGAAAGAGAAAGAGAGATACAGAGTGTGAGTAGAGAGAGGGGGAGAGAGAGAGCGGGAGACACAGTATTCAAAGCAGGCTCCAAGCTCTGAGCCATCAGCACAGAGCCTGATGCAGGGTTTGAACTCACAAACACTGAGATCATGACCTGAGACGAAGTCGGATGCTTAACCGACTGACCCACTAAGGCACCCCAAAGTTTGTTATTTTCCAAAGAGATTAGCAAAGTGAAGTTCTGGTCTACCTTTAGTAAGATATTACTCCATATTATTATATTCTAATAACAGGTACACGAGGGGCAGAATAATTTGAAATTGGAAGTTAATTCATTTAAAGAATAGTGAGTTGAAGAGTAAGATTCATTTTGCACTTATTTCAAAGGGCTGTTAGAAACACAATCCAAATGGAAAAGCATTTAGTTATATGAGCTTCACAATGACATTTTCCTCAAATCAGGTCTGCCTTCTGACGTGTGAGGGTGTCCAGGGCAAAAGTACATATTGAAGTTAACATCCATATACCTAAATACTTTAAAATTATAAACGAAGCTAACAAATTGTTTAAACATTTAAATCCTCTGGCCTTGACATCTTCATAACAACCTAAAAGATTAGGTTTGAATTTAGATTTCTCAAACTGTTCAGAATTCCATACCAGAAAATAGCAGGAGAGAGGAGGAGAGAAGGTATGTAGCCCCAACCCGTGGTCTACCCAACCCTGTGAGGATAGAGGTGGGGAAGAGCCATGGATGTTTTTTGGACATCCTCCATCCAGGCTACCCCAAATACCATCTGATAGAGGGCATCTAGGCAGTAGTACGCATGGTCCCTTGGCAATACAGACCCCTCATAACATGGGGAGTGGATGGCGAAAGGAAAGCAAGAATAGAGACCTCAAAAGTTTAGGGCCCAGGGTGAGGGACTACTTGCACATCCTGGTCTAAGGGTGAAACCGTTTCAGATATTTCTTAGTGACTAATCATCAGATAAGGAAATAACGAGGGTCCTCCAAAACATCACTTTAAAGTGGAGATTTTTTTATTATGGTGATATTGACAAATAGAAAAAATCAAAAGATGTAATGTTTTGTGCTTGAACATCATGCAACATTGGGATTTTCTTTTCTTTTCTTTTTAACATTCATTTATTTTTGAGAGACAGAGAAACAGGCTATGGGCAGGGGAGGGGGCAGAAAGAGAGGGAGACACAGAATCAGAAGCAGGTTCCAGCCTCTGAGCTGTCAGCACAGAACCCATCTCAGAGCTCAAACCCACAAATGGCAAGATCATGACTGAATCGAAGTCAGACACTCAACTGACAGAGCCACCCGGGAGCCACAACCCTGGGGTTTTCTGAAATCCAAAGCCATATATAACACAAAGTGGAGTTGGTTGATGTGTATCATTTAGTGCAGTCTTTACATACTATGTGATTCCAAAGATTATGTCTAGAGGAGAATGGGGGGTAGGGAGAATGGAGTAGACTTTTACTCTGCAGTTGATACCATTCTTCACTGTTGGCTTTTTTATTTTTATCATGTACACATATTGCATTTACATTTGAACAACATAAAAATAAAGATCTTCTAATGATCTCTTAAGCAAATATAGACGTTTGAAGGTTTGAATTTAATTATCAGGCATAAGTCTTTTGGTCCGCAGATGATGCATTGCCAACACAACATATTAGGTAATGTGAAAAATACAGAAACTCTATTTTTTCTTAATGGCAACATTCACATTTGAAGCAAGCTGTCAGTAGCAAACAGCTTTGCTTGAGTTGCCTGGTTTAGCAGATGTCTTTGTTAGGAAGGTGACAATTATCACCATTATTTATTTCACTGAATATCAAGTGGTACAGAGGGAAGCCAAATCCTCATCAATAGTGCACGTGGTTATTGCATCATGCTATCGCCTCACATGCCTTATTCTTTGCTACTTGCTTTTGAAATTATCATAAAAAGACATATCTGCTTGACTTAAAGCAGGATGCAGTTCAAAGTTCTTATCAGCAGTCACACAAAACTGTGTGGAATACATAAGACAAAGGAAATTATTTTTTCCAGTTACTTTATTTGTTGTATAATAATATAAGGTAACATTTCCCAAGAGCCTACTGTGTACCAGATAATAGGTAAGCACTTTGCATACATTCCTTTAATTGTAATCAGAAACTCCCCTGATATTTGCATATATTCTTCCACCTGCACTGTGTCTTTTTTAAGCATATTAATTGTTATATTAGTCAGTGACTTGTTTGTTTTTATATAATGAATATCATGAGTTTTTTGTCCATTGAACAATTCCTACTACAGAAGTTTATATCATAATAAGACCAAATCATTGAGGATAACAAAATAAAAATCTTGCTTTTCCAAATAAGTTGAATTGTATTCTTAATTCTACACATTAACTTAAGGCAACAGTTGTTATAGAGTTCACTAATTTAATGAATGAGAAAACATTTACTATGGGGGTGCTCCTTAGTTACTGTGTTGGATTACAAAAATGAATTAGTCTTTTCCTCTCTTCTAAGTCTATGGTCTTATGGAGAAGAGCAACAGACAATTGGATGCCAAGATAGATTGTGGCAAATTCTGTGTTACAGATAACAATCAAGTATTTAATAATGTGGGGATGCCCTTGTTCTGACTTTGGTGATGGAGAAAGAGCATTTTGGAAGAGAATGATTTGAAGAACAGTTAACTTGCAAAAGCTGATCTGGAAGGAGGGTGCCTGATACAGGTAATGCATAGTTTAAGAAAAAGCAACCTAGCACAGGACCTATTTGGAAGGACTTGCCACAGACCAGGCTGCAAGAGTTGGGTGGGAGATAAAGCTAGAGTAATGCTGGGGAGCCTGAGTGGCTCAGTTGGTTAAGCAGCCAATTTCAGCTCAGGTCATGACCTCACAGTTCATGGGTTTGAGCCCCACATCGGGCTCGGTGCTCACAGCTCGGAGCCTGGAGGCTGTTTCAGATTCTGGATCTCTGTCTCTCTCTGACCTCCCCCTACGCACACTCTGTGTGTATCTCTTTCTCTCTCAAAAATAAGTAAACGTTAAAAACATTTTTTTAAAGGCTAGAGTAACGCATTTGGACTAACTCATGGACAGCTTTGACTACAGAAGGCAACATTAGGAAAAGAAAGTCTTTGAGCTCAAAGTGACATGCCCAGATCTAGACCTTTGGAAGATGACTCTAGCAGTAGTGTCCAGAGAAGCCAACATTTAAGATATTACTGGGGGAAAGACAATTAAATGAGCCAAAGGATAGGACAGAGTCTTTTAAAATGCAAACACCTTAACACGTGACGTAACAAATTTGATTTGTTTTTTTTTCCCACTGAACAGAGGGAAAACAAGCTGAAAGCAGGTAGACCATTTAGGAAGCTATGCAGTGATCCAGGCAAGAGTTAATGAGTTCTGAAGAAGAGCAAGGAGCCCGGGGAGATTGATTTGAAAGATAATGGTGGAAGGAGACCATTGGATTAATTAGCTAAGATCAAAGGCATAGGAGTGAAAAGTGGTGAGTTTAATTTAGACCAGAGTTTAAGGTGTCTACTGGGTACTGGTGTGGGATGCTCAGAGTATAGTGAGGAACAGGGTCTGATTAGGGGAGGACGGGTGAGGGTAAAGGTGCTGGGCTGGGAGTCATTCTCATAACAGGGAGACAGCTAGATAGATGGAGCCATAAGATAGGATGAGATTACCAAGAGACTATCAAGAGTTAAAACAGAGGACTGGAGATTATATCTTCAGAAAGCTTATATTTAAAGGATTTGTTTTAAGAAGAGGGTAAGAAATCCTGGAAGGAAACTAAACAGAAGCAGGCCATGAGGGAGGAAAGCCAGAAGAAAGTCTCATGGTAAAAATGAAAGTTCTAGTATCTGTCAAATTCTCTGAAAACAGAATTCGAGCAGAAGGTCTACAAAGAGGTTTCAGCTTTGAGGACTTCCTGTAGGCTGATGGTGCTCAGGATCAAGAAGGAGAAGAAACCAAGGTTGGATAAAGTCTGCAGATGAAGAAGGAGAAACAGAAATACAATAAACAGAAATGAGAAAATTAGAATCAAGGGAGAGAATAGGCCAGGAAAGAGAAGGTGTGTTATGTCTCAAGGAGGACAGGATGAGATGAAGGGAGGGTGACTCAGAAAATGGAAGAGGAATAAATGAAGGGGAGAAAAGGGAAAGGAAGTAAAGTCAAGAAAGAAAAGGGAGGGAGGATAGAAAAGAATAGGTGGAAATACTGGCTTTAGAAGGAAATTAGGATGGCTTCTTGTCCTTTTGGCTAAGATCAAGTGTAGAAGGAAATCAGGAGAATTCTTCAGACACTAGAAAGAAGATAAAGGGGACGGGTAATAATTTGGACAAAATGAAATTTATATAGTATTCATAGCAGATGACCTCAGGTAGCAAAAGAGGGTGGAGATGGGTATAGAATGTAACAGGAGCATAGAAGATCAAGGGCTTGGGGTATTTTAGGAGTGCATTGATGAGAGGAGAGAAAAAGAATTCCCACTGTTGGTGAATTCCCAAGTTGGAAAGAATAGTGTAGAGCATCTAGCCAACCTGGTCATAATACTTCCTCCACAACTGCTCAGCCACTTAGAAAAGGGAAAAGAAACAGATGGTTGTCTTAACCAGGCTGGAGACTGGTGAAACGGGGGTAACAGAAGGTCAGTGGGATAAGAGTCAGGCAGATTTGGGCACAGTAGGAGGAACTGTTCCTGAGATTTGTGAGGTTTTTTGGGATGTCCTGAGGGGCCAGGAAGGCTGGCAGATAGGAAAAGAGCAAAAAGCTGGGTCTGAAGGTATGCAGAGTAGATCAGGAGTGAGGCAATCAGAAAGACAAGCAGACAGGGAGTGGTCAGAAGAAAGTTCAAGTTTGAGAGTCTCTGATGTAGAGATGTTGTCAATGATGGTGGAAACTAAAAGTGTGGCTACACAAAGGAGGATCTGAGACAGATTCAGATAGAGTCACAGAGATTAAGATAAGAACTAATAAACTTGAAGGTTAGAAAGATTATGAATATGGATTTTGAATCCCCAAGAAGAATACAGTGGTTACAACAGAGATTTTTTTTTTTTGGTAAGGGAAAAATCACATTAATGTGGTATTGAAATGTATGAGCATCTCGTAAAATACTTGGAAGGAAGACACTCACCCTTGTTCATTCAGCAAATACATTGAGCAAATACATGACCTTGGACTAAAAGTAAAAAAAACCAAAATGGTTATTTGGAAGGAAAAAATGTTAGGAAAGATAAACCCAGTAATATCCCCATATTCTTAAATAAATGGTGGAACCAAGTAAATCATAGTGATTCCTGAGAAATTGCTTGTATTCAATGTGAAACTACTAATCATTCCCTAAATGTTTTGCCTTTGAATATAAACTTTCACACTCAGAGAGTCTTTCACAGCCAAGAACCCAGACCTGCGGCCTGTCTCACTGCATTGCCCTCTAGATTGTCATAGGCTACCAGCTTGGTGGTGGCACATTTGGAGGCATCAAATGCAGGAACCACAGCAAACTGGGCTCACTGGTCCTTTGTACCCCAGATGGGGACACAGCCATGATTTTCTAAAGTTCTAAAAATAAATAAGTTGTTTTTTAGAGACAAGTACAGTGACTCTATTATATACACTCACCAGGAGACTGTGCCAGGGTTGGGATGCTGTAATCGTCTAACTCAAAGAGGAATTGTTAGCCAGATGTTGAAAAATATATGTAAATGGGCTCCGGGAGTACAGGCTATCTCTAGATCTTCCCAGAGAATGTTGACCTAGTCCTAAAGCATTTATTTACACATTCTTTTCAAACAATCTTTAAAGTAAACTTGGAAGCACTACTTTGTATCACATAGGTTAGTCCAATATAGACAAAAGGTTGATCATTGCTGAAGCTGTGTGACAAGAGAGGAGGATTTATTATACACTTTGCTCTCCTTAGTATATGTTAAAAATTTTTCATAATAAAAAAGTAAGAGGAAAACAAGGTGGGGGGGTGCAATAAGGAGGTAAGACTCTTTATTGTGCATATATCACTGGAAGAAACGAGACTCCTTTCTTGCTTTTCTCCTTCCAGCTGACACTCACCGTAAGCTTGAGAAGTGGTTTGCCCTAGTTCCTTTCTCTCCAAAGTAGAATGTACTGACACTAAGATTTGGATGGTATACCATCGTTATTTCACATAGTCGTTCACACTTCATAAAACTCTTTCATGTGCTGTCATTTCATTTACTTCCGTGGAATTTCTGTACTCACAGACATTCTCCCAAAGAGCTGCCGGCCCATAATGCATCCCAAAAGAGAACGGGCTTTAACCCTTCAGGAGCCCATTTCTATCAAACAACCAGTACATGCCATATTTTAACATTATTTTAAAACTCCATGGCTGGGGTGCCTGGGTGGCTCTGTTGGATAAGCAGCCGACTTCAGCTCAGGTCATGATATCATGGTTTGTGGGTTTAAGCCCCATATAGGGCTCTGTGCTGATAGCTAGCTCAGAGCCTGGAGCCTGTCTTCAGATTCTGTGCCTCCCTCTCTCTCTCAGACCCTCCCCTGCTCACGCTGTCTCTCTCTCTCTCTCTCTCTCTCTCTCTCTCTCTCTCTCTCTCTCTCTCTTGCTCTCTCTCAAAAATACATACAACATTAAAAAATTTTTAAAAAAGAACTCCATGACTAAATACCTTTGTAAGGAAAAAAATAACACTCAATAGAAAGCCATCATTTGCTCAATAAAAACTTACTATGCCCCCACCATCTGTGTTGTAGATGCCAAGGTCTTCATTACACAGCATTTTGTGCACTTGTGCATGCAAGCCAGAATGGGTGAAAACTTGTGAGTTGGCCTTGAGGTGAGGGAAGGGGAACTTTTTAAAAATACATATCCCCAGGCTCTGCACACAAAGGGCTTCAGGTCTGGGGTGGTCTTAGGAAGGACTGAGAACCACTGGTCTAAATCAGCAGGTCTAAGAGAGACGAGACTAGACTGTAGTCTGATGGAAGCTGGCACTGCCATCCATGGAGTGTAGTTGGTGAGCATAAGGAAGGCAGGATACATGTTTGAAGTTACATCACAATGACAGAAAGGAAGTGAAATCAGGGTTCAAGCCTGCCGGAAAGATTCGGCAGGATTTGGGAAAGCAGTGAGTACTCACTCAGCTCTTTGGGCTGAGGTTCAAGCCTGGGCTTTGGTCCTGGTGGGGTCTTCAACAGGCACCTAGAAAAAACCGATTGCATATTGGATCCCTTTTGCATAGCTGTTTACTTACGTAATTTCATGTCATCCTCATGACAGCCCTATGAGATAGGCTGATTTGCCCAAGGTCAGATGGCCAGTACATGGATGAGTTGTGTTGAGCCTAACTCTATTCTGATTGAAAGCCCACAGGGACTGAGGCAAAGCCTCATCGGACTCCCTGAGGGTAATAGCTCGGAAGACTGGGTGAATGTAAGACGCTCTCCTCACACAAAACATCAGGAAGCTATTTCCACACTCCATTCACTAGTGGGTAGAATACATTTCCAGTGATTCCTGACTGACAGGGTTCTGGTCATTCCTAGCATTATGACTCAGGTAACGAAGTGAAGGTTTGTGTTTGTGCCCCCAGGTTTCCCCCATCTGGTCTGTTTCTTCCCCAGTCCCCAAGGAGGGACCTATTGGGTTGGTGCTCTTCTTTCATTCACACACAGTAATTTATGTCTGATAGATGAAGGCATGGTGCTTTGGGGACTTACTGCTTTTAAACAAAGAGCAGTAGTTCAAAGGAATGAAGTTAGCATCAGAGGCAGGAGCTAGGAAGGATTTGGAAGACATGCTGAATTCTCTGAAATCACCCTTGTAGATCGGCTGTATGCAGCCTGTTCAAATTGACCCCATTGCTATCTGAAGAGAAATGGTAGAATTTCAAGAGATGAGATCATTAAGAGTCCTGCTGTTTGAAGTACTTTTCATACCACTGTACCAGCCTATCTGTACAAAGTCCTCATTTTCACAGGGAACAATACGTGTGTGTGTGCTTCTCACAGAGACGGTAATCAAGGGGCATAATCCATCAGAGCCTCTTTCTTTTGATAACTGAAGTTCTAGACCAAGATGCCGTTTTATTGGCATTCCAAACACCAGACCCGCCCTATCCTACAATAAACAGAGTAAACAAGAGCTGTTCTTCTGGCACACCCCCATTTCTGACCCCCATCATCGTACAATGAGGGCTCAAATCATGGAATCTTCCTCTACTCATCAAAATCAATTGTAAGTTCAAGATTGTTCTAGCAAATACTTGTGATTAGTGATTATAAAATATGGATGGCTAGATAGATAGATAGATAGATAGATAGATAGATAGATAGATAGATAATGAGTTAGATTTCGAAGTGGTAATTTATTTGCTGAGAGAATACAGTGACAACCTGTAAAAGTGATTTTGAGATAACATCAAGCTGGATGTTAATTTTCTGTATCCTGTGTATACGACTGAAGAAAGTAATTTCGCAAGGCAGCATGATAAAGTAGACCAAAGACTTGGTTTTGTTTACTTATCAACTGTGCAACTTTTACAAACTACTTGACATCTTTGAGCCTTGTTTTCTATATTGATAAAATCAAAATACTAAAACTTGGCCTGAGAAGTTATGGTGAGGATTAAGTGTAAAATACGCAAAGCGCCACACAGGGGCTCAGAAATGTTTGTTGAATGCATAAATAATAGATGCTCAATAAAAATAGTTTTAAATAGTTATTACAATGTTCATCAAACTTTATAAGCTTTAAATCTGTCTACCCAATGTTCCTGAGAAATTAATGAAAAAATCAGTGGTTTCATTTTTAATTACCAAAGCAAACACATCTGTTGCAAAAATTCAAATTACTTAAATGTATAAATAAAAAAATGGAAAGGTTCTACTCCAAAGCCCATAGGTTAGAAGTAGCCACTGTTAACAGTTCAATATATAACCTTTCAGACATTTTTCTAGGCCTATAAAACTACATGACATAATTTCTAAATGTGAATCTGTACCAGGCACAGTGTTCTGTTAAGTTTTTGATGTAAACATCTTGGACATCTTTTCAGATCTAGTATTTTATTTGTATAGTCAGACTTTAATTTATGAGACAAATATCTTAGTAATGGAAAATTAGATTATTTACTTTCTTTTGCGGTTTCAACTATGCTGCAATGGACATCCTTCTGTAAATATCATTTTGGTGCATATACTACTTTTTGGATACACTTCTTGAAGAGGAATAGCCAACATAATGGGTACATGTATTAACCTGATTCTGCCATGTTGCAGGGAGAATGTTAGAGGCTGAATTGAGTCCCCACAAAATCCATGTGTTGAAAGAAGTCCTTATTCCTAGGACCTCAGGGACTGTTTCTGGAGACAGGGCCATTAAAGGGGGTGCTTGAGAATATGAGTCCATTAGGGTGGGCTTTAATCCAATCTGACTGGTGTCCTTACAAGAAGAGGGCTACTGGACAGACAAAGAGAGACCAGGGATGTGCAGGCTTGTAGGAAAGAACATGGCAGTCATCTACAAGCCAAGGAGAGAGATCTCAGGAGAAGCCAAACCAGCTGACACCTTGATCTTGGACTTCTAGCCACAGAATGGAGAGAAAACCAATTTCTGTTGTTTAAGCCACCCAGGCTGTGGTATTTTACTATGGCAGCCTTAGCAAAATAATACAGAGGGGTTATTCTTGAAGTGTTGGTGGCCCTTCTGCTTTGAGCTGAAGTCCAGGTGATGTGAGCAAGCTGTTCTAGCCACTGTTCCCTACTTTCTCGATCCCATGCTCTCTTGGTCTCTTCCTTCATTGTCCTTACCCTCCTTGCTCTTTGCATTTTATTTAGGAAGGGGCACTTATTATGAACCTTAGGAGAATTTTAAGGACTCCTGGATGTTTGTGAATAGTTTGTTTTTGGATGAGCCTTCTCGTGGCATGACATTCAGATAACAGGAAGTGGGGCGACTGAGTGGCTCAGTCGGCTAAGCAGCCAACTTGAGCTCAAGTTGTGGTCTCATAGTTCGTGGGTTTGAGCCCCACATCAGGCTCTGTGCTGACAGCTCAAAGCCTGGAGCCTGCTTCAGTTTCTGTGTCTCCCTTCTTCTCTGCCCCTCCCATTCATGCTCTCTCTCTGTCTCAAAAATAAATGAACATTAAAAAAATTTTTTTAAAGATAACAAGAAGTACTTATTAAGGTATTTTCCCACTGAATTACCCTCTATTTTTATTATATGGACTATGAAACAATGAGAAGACAATTTTTCCCACATCAATTCTCTCACATTTCTTCCTCTGAGTGATGAGAGTAAATAGCTCACCCTCTGTAGATTACTTTAAATTCCTTAGACAAATCTTTAGATTAAGATAATGAAATCACTCTATATCAACTTAGTGGCTGAGTAGAGTTAATCCGTCCCTTGAAACACATTCCCTCTCCCTGACCAACCCTCTTTCCTCAACCTTCATTATATCTGGGGTGTGTGCTTCTGCCAGAAAAGGGCAGGAAGGAAACTTGAAATTACTGGAGGCTCTACATTCCTTTCGGCAGCCATCCTCAGCAATCGTCACATATTTGACATTCTTTTGATTTCCTGAAAGAGAGTGACTCACCCCGAATTACACAGTCACAGTAGATAGAAATACAGGTCTCAAGATCTCCTAATATTTCTTCCTTCCTTCAGCAACATTCCCTCCGCTTGTAAAGGGAAAGATCACTTTGCTGGACACTGCTGCAGGTTGGCGAGAAGAGAAAAGGAAGAGGAAGAGGATCTGCCCATGATTGAAAAGAGGGCTTTATTTTGTGAGCTTTTCCTTCTCTGTTTTCTTTTCAGTGTTCACATCGGTCGCCTAAGCACTATGTGTCTGGGAAGCTTGGGCGTACTTTTCCCAAACAGGTTAGTATGTTCTTGGGAAGCTAAGGGACAAGCTGCCTCTTTTCTAGAACTGATCAGGAGGGAAAGAGAAGGACCAGAAGGAGCTGGGCTGAGAAAAGTTAGGGCGGGCCTGCCCTCTTTGCCCAACCTTGCCAAGGGCAGTGTCAGTTGTGCCTCTCTTTTGACTGTCAAGGAGACGCCAAAAAACCCAAGCCAAACCAAACAAACACGAAAACCTGATAGTGATGTTCAAAAACAGACAAATAACAACACATACACATAGAAATCTCTGCCATTTGAAATCTGGGGGGAGATTACGTAAGAAGGTTCCCCCCCATTTGTTTATACGTATGCACAGTGGATGTTGTGTATGCATTTGCATGTGTGTGCGGTGGAAGGTGGGGATAAATTAAGGAGCAAATATGAAGATAATATAACAATCTCTTTCTAATTGCAATACTCAGATTCTATTTTTGCCCTTTTTTAGTGCTGTTTTTCTTGTATTTTTTAAAATTTATTTCTTTATTTTGGAGAGAGAGACAGAAAGAGTGCAAGGGGGGAGGGGAGGAGAGAGAGAGACAGAAAGAGTGCAAGGGGGGAGGGGAGAGAGAGAGAGAGATTGGGAATTCTAAACAGGCTTTGCTCTGTCAGCACAGAGCCTACACCTTGCTGAAATTCACAGACCCTGAGATCATGACCTGAGCTGAGATCAAGAGTCAGATGCTTAACTGACTGAGCCACCAGACACCCTGGTGATGTTTTCTATTCTATTCTATTCTATTCTATTCTATTCTATTCTATTCTATTCTATTCTATTCTATTCTATGTCCTAAGCCACATATGAACTCTAAATGTATGTGCAATTATTTCCAAGATGTATTTGGGTGACTACTATGTGCAAGCCACTATGCTAGGTTTGCACAAGATAAAAAGATAACTCAGATTTAGTCTATTCTCAGGCTCTGCAATTTCATAGCAAAAGTAATTCACAATCATGTTTGCTTACAGATTTGCAAAAACAGCTAACGTTTACAAGAGAAACCATTTTGACTGTCTTGTATTCATCGATAGCATTTAAATGCCACTGACATTTAACTCAGACTAAAACCATAATTTGAAATAATAAGCTATTAAAATGAACATAAAAAAACAAAAGGGGTGGTTGGGTGGTGTAGTCAGTTAAGCATCTGACTCTTGATTTTAGCTCAGGTCATGATCTCACCATTCGTGAGACAGAGTCCCTAGTGGAGCTCTGCATGACAGCCTGACGGCACGGAGCCTGCTTGGGATTCTCTCTCTCCCTCTCTCTTTGCCCCTCCCCTGCTCATGCTCTCTCTCTCTCTCTCTCTCTCTCTCTCTCTCTCTCTCTCAAAGAAATAAACGTTTAAAAATGAAATAGTAAACAATTAAACGAATACTTTTATCACAAACAAGGATTTCAAAAGGGTTGACTTATGTATGTCTCATAAATTGTAAAAGGAAAAGAGTAACACCCATGCCATATGTGAACTATGAGGCTATAACACAGCATCTGTAATACATCTGCTTCATTTAATTCAAATTCTAACATTTACAGTTTCAATAGTTGGTATTGTAGTCTTATACATGACATGGAAAAATAATATATGAACAAGTCCTTGAATTGGGTAGGTAGCTGTTTAGAGTTACAATGTCTCTTCTGGCTCTTAAGGTATTAGATTTTATTAGGACACAAATGTAGATTTTGGAATACAACTGCAGAAGGAAATATTTATAGTTCAACACTGGTGTTTAATGCTATATTACTACCAGTTTGGATGCAGAAGATGACCATAATTTTGGTTTCATAACATCTGTTTATCTGTTTATAGTGGTTGACTGGCGAGATGTTATCATTTACTGCCAAATTTCTGGAAGGGAAATCGGGAAAAAAGAGTATTAGCTAAAAACCACAAATAAATCTCAGTCATGATTCCCTCCATGAAATGGATCAAATCACAGGAAACAATCATAAACACAAGCATTTGTCCTTTTATTTTTTATCAGATGCTTAAATATTTCCCTAAAATCAGATCCAAACAATGTTAGATGATTAGAGGTATAGCGTAGGAAGAGTCTAAGTTGTTGAGAGGCTCACAAAGGAAGTAATGACATACTATTTTAACTATCACTAAGCATTTGTTTTACACCAGTCAGTCTCCATGGTAATCGAGTGCAATTGCTCCATGTAGAGTGAACACATCAGTCTGGCATAGGCATTTACTTCCTCTCTGAATTTCCTGTTTTCCTGGACATGAGGTCTCTGAGGTGTGCCTTCAGGAAATGGACACACTCAGAGGTCTGCTAGGAGAGCGATTTGGAGAGGGTGGTTTCCTACTGCAGGCTAAAATGATAGCTTTGTTCTAACCTAACACATTCCATGTACATAAACTTCAATTCAATTCAATTCACTTTCACTAACCTCTTATATAGCAGAAGGCATTCAATCATTGCCAAAGTCAGTTTATTAAGTCTGGTTGTTGAAGGCAGTTGGTTTCCCAGAGAACCGTGTTTCTCTACTTCCTATATCAGTCAGTTTGTGACTCGGTGGTAGGAAATGCCAGAGGGAGCTGGCCACAATGACCTTTTCCACTTATAAAAGATTTTACTTTGGATTTTTCTCCAGTATTGTGCTCAATGGTATTTCTACCCTGTAATCAGATCAGATGTCTCTACAAGGTGCTGATTGGCAAGAAAACCTCAAGGTTTCCTCTCTTCCCTCAGACACTGGGGCAGCTGTGCTGCCAGCCCATTACCAGGGACTTCCCCAGACTTCCCCCGAGGGAAGTGGGGCTCTCATCTGCATTGGAATGAAGTTTCCAGGAGAGCCCTGCAATTTGAAAATTCCTTGAGCCTCCACTGAGAAGTTGAGATAAATCAGGCCTCCGGGGGGAGTCTGGATTCAGACATCATATTTCCGTGCTGCTCCATCCCTCCTTGGCTGGTGGCAAAGAGAAAAACTCCTCCTTCTAAGGTAAAGAATTTAAGAATAGAAGTTATTTGCTATTTAAACAGCTATTTTGTTATGTGTTTAAATCTCTGGACTTCAAGTTGCGTGGTTCTCTCACTTTCTTTTCTTTTGTTTTGATATTACTACTATATCTTTTGGCTTCTCTTCCTCTGTGGGGTGAAGTTTGATCTTTACAAAGGAAGAGGAAGTATGAGGCTTGATGCTTTCTATTTTTTTTATTACTCGTATAACCTTGCAAGTGTCACTTGACTTCCGGTACCATATAGATTCTTAAGTCTACAAAACGGCTTGTCAATATCCATTCCCTTTCGTTTGCAGAACATTCACACTGCCAATTATTTTAGTTAGATTCTTTGATCTCAATAGAACTTTTCTCTAATACCTATGTAATTTGATCAAGAACTTAACACTAGAAAAATAAAAGAATGTAACACTAGAATGCATTTGAAAATTAGTTTTCAAATATTTGAAAATTAAATACAATAATGTTAAACCATACTTGTGTTTGTATTTCATGATACTTGAACGAGGTTTCATGGATGGAAGGATATTTCTCTTGAGAAATATCTTGAGTTATGAGATTTCATAATCTAAGTTCGATTGGAGCAAAATATGTTCCCATATTCATACATATGAAACTAAATTTGTTTCAGCTTTTGTGAATAAGTTATGTGTCTTTAATTTTCACAAGAGAAAAAGTTTCAGTTAGTCAAAGGCTCTTTTTTTTCCAAATCACTTCTCAATCCTCTTCTACTGTCCTCAAGGTTTTTGGATATTTGGACATTACTGTTAATGGGGGAATGTTGTATATTGCCGGACCCGCTTCACAAAAGGCACCACTGAAATCTCAGCCCACCTCTACCACCTAACCTGACTATGTCTGCTAAGTTTTGGCAATAACGAGAAGAACCATCTCATTTATATTGTCATGCTCTGAGTTGGCCACCAAGAAAAACCTTCTTATAGACCTAATCTCATTCACCTCTTCTTGCGCAAAAGGTAGAAATACCTGAAAACTGTTTTAAAAAAACTTACCAGTTTCACCAGAACAAATGTCTAGCACACCAGGATAGGATTCAGAACAAAAGAGGAACAAATTTCTTCACCTGAGGTCTTGTGTGTGGGTAAAAGCATGAGGCCTGTGAGCCATGTCTCAGGCTCTCACAAATTCTGATGCCTTGAGTAAACCCTGATTCCTCATTTAAAAAGTGAGGGTAGTATCTATTTCACAAAACTGTTATGTGGATTAAATTAGATTGATGCGAATGACAGGCTGTAAAAATTCTCATCTTCAAGTCAACTATCAGATTATTGTAAGTGGTCCTGGTTCTATGACCAAAGCTAAAACATTGGCCAGTATTCATCATAGACAGTTACCAAAACAATGATATAAATGATATTTTCATAATTTACAAAGCACATTCACCTAAAAATGCCTTCATTTATAGATATTCAGATATTAAGCCCATTTGTGTGTGGGTGTGTGTGTGTGTGTGTGCACGTATGTGTGTACATGAGCATGTATGTGCACCTATTTAGATATTAATTCTGAGCATTTTGGGGAAGCTCTGATTAAGATACATTAGGCAGCTGTGTGCCAAAACTTTGGCAAGCTGACATTCATTAATTATTTCACATGTCTACATTGATCACATACAATATGTGCTAGTATCGCAATTCTCAACCTTTAGGGATCAGGATCCCATTACTTTCTTAAAAATTATTGAGGACCACAAAAGGTTTCTGTTTATGTGGAATATATCTTTTAATACTTACTCTACTAGAAATTAAAAGTGAGAAAGTTTAAAAAGACACTATTAACTTACTCATCTAAAAATGACAACATATTAACATAAATATGTAATGTAAATAACTATATCCTTCAAAAAATTAATTTGAAGAGTGTCATTGTTTTACATTTTTGCAAATCTCTTTAATGTCTGGCTCATTATTAGGTGGCTGGATTATTTATATGTTTTTGCATTTGATCTATGGTAATTATGACACTTCATATAGTCCCTGGGAAACTCCAGGAAGTGAGAGAATGAGAATTAAAAAGATTTTTAAAATGCTTAGTATTATGATTAAAATAATTTTGGCCTCATTGATACCCACACATCTCAGAGACTTCCTTAAGGGCTCTCCATTCCATAAATCAACCATGGTGCTAGAGCCTACTGCCAAGTTACAACTCAAGAAATATTTGCTGAATGAAGGAATAAATACCATACCCTGTGCTAGGTGCTGGGGTTACAAGTCCCTGCCCTTTAGGAGCTTAGAGTTCAATAGAAGAGACATGTATTTACAATACTTTGCTATTTGTATCACCTTAGGAGTAAATACAAGGTACTATGGGAGGATAAGAGAGTGCCTTGCCCAATCTTGGTAGATCAAGAAGGCTTTTAGAGAAAATGCTGGCTATGCTGAGACGTAGGTAAGAAACACAAGTATAAACATGAGAATAAAGTGTCCCATGCAGAGAATACAGCAAGGCTTGCTAGAGTTTAGAGAGCAAGTCATGGTAGGCTGGTTAGAAATGAGGAACTACATCATGGAAGTTCCCCGAGGGCAGGTTGGAAGACTAACGGGGGACTGACATAAAGTTTAGAAAGGTTACTTTGGTACAATATGAAGAATGAGTTGGAGTAGAACAAGGCACCAGGCAGAAAGGTTATTGCAGAAGTTGAGGCAGGAGATAATATTGGCATAGCCCGAACAGTAGAGGTGGAGATGGAGAGAAATGGAGAGATTGGTGGTATATGAGAAGGAAAAGCAGATAGGACTTTCTGACGGCTGTAGGAGATGACAGGGAGAGAGGGAGGGGTTGAGTGTAATACCTATATTTCTGGGTTAAGCAACTGAGTTGATGTTATCATTTAGAGACTGGGAATATAAAAGTAAGTATAATGAAAATGAGGAGTTTAATTTGGGATATGCTGTTTTGAGATACCTTGAAATATTAGGATATGCATTTTGAAGGCAGTCAGGTATGTGGATTTGTAGTAAGGAGAGAGAACTGGACTAGGAATTTATAGTAAGGAGTTGTTATCATATATATGGTCACTGAAAACATGGAAGTGTATGAGATCATCATAATATATAAAGTGGGATAGGAATAAACTGATGAGGGCACAACTCTGAGGTACATGGACATTTAAGTGACAGGCAGAAGATGGAAGTCCTAGAAAGTAAAATAAACAAGCCAGAGATCTAGAAGGAAAGCTAGGTAAGGGGTTTCACAAATCAAAGAATGTAAATGTGGCAGGCTATGGTCACTAGTATCAAATACTGTAGACATGTCAAGCAAAATAAAAAAGTCCACAAGAAAAAGGAACTCTCATGCACACTGTTGGTGGAAATGCAAACTGGTGCAGCCACTGTGGTAGACAGTATGGGGTTTCCTTGAAAAATTAAAAATAGAACTGGGGCACCTAGATGACTCACTCAGTTAAGCTTCTGACTTCAGCTCAGATCAAGATCTCACAATTTGTGAGTTTGAGCCCTGCAACGGGTTTTCTGATGTAAGCACAGAGCCTGCTTCAGATTCCCTGTCCCTCCCCCCTTTCTTTCTGCCCCTCCCCTGCTCATGTGCTCTCTCACTCTCTCTCAAAAAAAAGGAAACTTTAATAAAAAAATAGAACTACCATATAATTCAGTAATTCCACTACTGGGTATTTGCCCAAAGAATATGAAAATACTAATTTGAAAAAAGTTTTCAAATTTATATTTATTGTAGCATTATTTATAATAGCCAAATTATGGAAGCAGCCCAAATGTCTATCAATAGATGAATGGATAAAGAATATATGGCAAATGGGCACCTGGGTGACTCAGTTGGTTAAGTATCAGACTTTAGCTCGGGTCATGATCTTATGGGAGCAGAAAGTTGTTGGATTTCTTCCTTGATGGGCTTTAGTTTTTATTGATAATAAATGAAGGAGATGATTTGAACTCAAAGGAGAAAAGTCTAAGTGGCTTTTGGGAAAAAGAGAGTTAACTAAGGAAGCAAGCATTGCTTGGCAAAGTTGAAAGCTCATTTGAAGTTGGACACTGTAAATATGTAGCGAAAACAATCTATACAGTTTATCCAGAGTTTTAGATCAGTTTTTAAAAGGTCTGTTTCTGAATCAGAAGGTTACTATATTTTATTAACAAATATATAATGTGGACAGTGCAGTAGAGATTATAAAACTACTGTAACAATTCTCTTATTCTCTCTCCACCAACCCAAAATTTATAATATTCATGTGTGCATGTGCAGGCATGCACACACACACACAAATTATATAACACTATATAATTCTCCTTATGGAGAAAATCCACAGGTTGTCATCATCTCATTGCCTATAGTCTTACACATAATTTTCAATGGAAAGTAGTAAAGCTATTATTGTGTGGGGTGCAGTTTGTAGGAGAGCATGAACAAATTTTAAATGAACTACTTGTTATTTATATAAGAATTTATTCACGTTCAGAGAACAAAATAACAATTATCCATTTTCAGAGAGCAAAATAAAATTTCATTTCCATTAAGAGATCCCCTCCCTCAAATAAATATATCAGTAGAGATGGGAAGCAAAGACTTTCCTCATTATAGACTATTAGACTATATTAAACAATAATATTATACAGGATAACTTTATATTTTAAAATGAGCTGTATGTAATAAATAGCATTAAGTATTTACTATGGACTGGGCACAATTAACTTTTACAAAAATCCCGTTAACTAAGTACTAGTCCCATTTATAGTGGAGGGAACTAGATTACAGAAAGGTTAAGTAACTTGTCTTTGGGTATATCCATAGTAAATGGTAGCACTGAGATTAGAGGCCAGGCAGTCTGTCTTCAGGGGCCACAAGTTTAAACTTCCAGCTATATTTCCCTTTCAAAGTAGAAATTTAATGAAATTTCCCCAAATGCCCTTTTGAAGTTTCAGAAAATTAGCACAATGACTGGTTGGGCAGATGATTTGTTAACAGACATCATGAGCAATTTACTACAAGTGGAGACTGAGATAACAGTAGATACCAAGACACAAAATAGACTGTTTCCTTAGATAATATTTCCTTCATTAAAAAAAATTCTTGGAAACATTTCAAGCACACAGAAGAGTGTAGAAAACAGTTACAATTTAATAACTCATGTATCCTCCCCCTAAATTTTAAGGGTTTACATTTTCAACAGATTACCTTTGGCAGAAAATAAAACATTATAGACACAAGTGAATCCTCCCTATTCCCTTCTCTTCTCAGGAACTAACCACTATTTTGAATACATCTATCATTTCCTTACATGGTTTTCCCCAATTTGATCTCAGTTTTTTTGTTTTTAAATTTTTATGACATACTACCTATCATATAATATACCACATAAATTTTTCTGCAAATCGTATTTTGGGTCAACTTTATATTAATGAACTTCAAATGACTATTAGTAGTATTGGTTTCTTAATATCCATTTTTTAATATTCCGTGTATGTCAATTTGTCCAATAATGTAACTTATTCATCCATTCTTCTGTAAGTCGACATTTAAATTGTTGCACTAAAAAAAGCAACGCTGCTATGAACATTCTTGCGCAGGCTAGGATAATTATTTATACATTACATACATACTATATATTATGTAATATTCTATATTAAATGTATAATTCCTGAACATGCAATTTAACAGGAAAGATAATAATGTGAACGAACTATACAGCGAAGACAGACATTAGTTTTCAAGAAAGGTACAAACGACCATGGGTTGTTCTGAGCAAAGTGCGACTACTTTTGACTACTAAGCATTTGACGGAGGCTCCAATGACCAATGGACATTCATTGCTGCAGTATGAAACCACACAATTTTAGTACTTAATTACTCTTCAACTGTCGCCTAATAGCTTCACGTGTGTCCATTCATTTCCTCAATTAGAGTGGGGCTCCACGAGGAGCGAATCCGGAACCAACAAGGTGAGCTGACACGAGCGTGACCGTGGAGAGTCCGCAGCGGAAGCTGCAGCAGGCGACCTCTTGGCTATGCCAGGGCACCAGAGAGTGACAGCGCCAAGGGAATGTCGGGCAGCCAGGACCCAATCTCACTTTCCACTCTGAGAGTCCTGGAAGCTGAGGAAACGGGGATGGATGGAAGCCTCGAAGTGTCTCTCCGCTCGCACAGACTTGCCGCCAGCGCAGGATCTGCGAGGGGAGGCTGGGACGCGGCCCCGCCCAGAAAGCAGATTCCCAATCTGGCCTTTTCCAGGGGTGCCTCTTTGCCTTACGCCAACTTCGAAAGAGGCGCTAAGGCCAACCAGGCGGCTTCCGCAGCTCCAAAACCTGACGTGAAATTGAGCGGGGCGGCACTGACAGAGGCCATCTTTAATTCGGGCAAAACCGCACCCTCTTAGCCCACCGGTGACTCCCTCTCATCGTCCCCGGGCTTTTCACCAAGAAACGTAACGCAGTTTAACCTTAGAGGCAGTGTTGCAGAAGCACGCACAGAGGCCTGACTATCCGTGACCCCGGAGGTGCCAAATCCCGCCAATTTAAACATGGCGGCTAAACTTGAGCAGCAAAAGAGCGGCGATACCAATGAAGTCATGTTCGAAATGGAAAGAGGCGGCGGGGCGGAGAGGGATATTCTCGCGAGATCGAAACTGGCGTTGGCTAGGCCCGGAAGCCTCGTCTGAAGGGGCGGGGGCGGAGGAGCGAGCGGGAGTCGGGTGAGAGCCCGTGGTGGAGTCCGCCCGCTGTCGCCTGCGTAAGCGGGGCAGCGACGCCGGGCGGCTACGCCGCGGAACCGGCGTAGGCGGCTTTGGAGAATCGGCGGGCTGCGCTGCGCCCGGGCTGGTCGCGGAGGGGGGAGGGGATGTCGGTCAGTGCGAGATCCGCTGCTGCTGAGGAGAGGAGCGTCAACAGCAGCACCATGGGTGAGTCTCAGCTTCGGGCCGCCGCGACTCAGGTCGGCGGCTCCAGACTTGGGGGGCTCTGCGGCCGCCAGACCGTACTGGGGTGACGCCCTGAGGCGATGCGGGGAGCAGCGGCCGGAGGAGGTTGGGTGGGCCGACTGCGGGCCCGGGGCGCGGCGGCGGCGGGCCCGGGGGGAGGGGAGAAGGCGGCGGTGACAGTTTGAATTGAATGTGAAGAGAGCCGTGGCGGCGGTATTTCCTGTGCTGCGGCGGGCGGGCCAGGGGAGCCGGGAGACGTGAGCCGCGGCCTCGCCCGCCCCGCCAGAGCGGCCCGAGCGGGGTCGACTTCGGCGCACCGGCTTCCCGCGGCCCTGTTTCCTTCCGTCGGCGGCCGCTGCACCCGCGGCGGAGCTCCCCTCGTGGGGAGTGGGGCTGGCGAGGAGGGTGGGGACGTGGGCGCGCGCCCGGGTGAGGGTGCTGGGTGGGCCGGCCTGGGAGGGCGGCGGCGGGGAGGGAGGGAGAAGGATGCACCAGGCTGAAGCTGCGGTGGAGGCGGCGGCGGCGGCTGCGGAGGCTCCGGCCACCGCGTCGCCCCCTCGCTCCTCCTCGTCCTCGCCTCTCGGGGTTCCCTTTCCCCAGGCGCGGCCCCGGAGGCCAGGGGATGGCGGGCGAGGCTAGCGTGCGGAGGCACGGAGTCCGATTTGGACTTAATTTTTAGGAAAAAGGGGAAAAGAACGCCAGGGAAGGGCGCCCCCCCGAGGAGTGGGAAGGGTGGGAAGGGTCGCTGGAAAAGGGAGGGAGTTGGAAATCCTGGCGATGTTTGAGGAAATTAATTTTTTGAAAATATTTAGCTATTCTCAATTATTCTTTTCAGAAACCCTTTTCGTTTACTTTCCTCCCCCACGTATTGGAAAAAGAACAAGGCCATTTCATTCATATTTTCCACTCCTGAATTCCATTTCATACTTTGTGTATAGTAGGAAAAAAGCAGCTGAGATTTTTCTAACACGTTTCCATTTGCTATGTTAACATTTTGAAAGTGTCCTGTTTCAAATCGGGGGGGGGGGTGTTTTTGTTTTGTTTTTATAGTATAGGGAAGGAATTTGTGACGTCCAGGTGTTCGCTTAGTTACTGAAAGAACTTACTCTTGCGACTTTATGGTTGTGGTTACACTTTAAGATTTCTTTTGCCTTTATTATTTTGATGGAATGGAAGACTGCCGTTCTGAGTGTCCTTGAGAATTTAATGTAAAAGCATTTCACTTGTTTTACGTATTTACGTCATGAGTATAGTCAGTCGTCGTCTTCGCCTCCTTCTCACCAAGTATATAAGCAAGTTGAGGAGGAAACTTTTTGGGCATACCCATAGGTATGGGACAAATTTATAATCCTGATGGACTGAAGAATGGTGCCTCAGCAGGATAAAAACAATTACCAAGCTAGTTACTGCTGCCAGGAGCCCTTCTTCCTCCCAAATAGCTAGTGAAGGGGCCGGGGGAGGGCAGGAAACAGTCTTTCATCCCACCCAGCTGTTCAGTGGGTGGGGCTAGAGGAGATAGGCTTGAGCGGAGCTCTGAAATAAATGTGGAAGCTCCGTAGATGGTTTGTATGACAGCCTTGTGTCATTCTGTGGTGGGACAACCTGGTGGGGCCAGGTCCTGTTAATACAGTTGTTAAAAGTATCACATATCCTCTGAGGCTTGCAGAATTGAAGCTCGTAACTGATCATAGATATTTATTTTATGTTTATGGCAGGTCGATTTTAATTCACAGGAAGGGTATTTTTATAATTTGGTTAAGAATTTTTGGCTTCTGGTTTTGACTTGGAGATAAAGCATTCCGTGCACTAACTACAGGAGAGGTAGGGTTATCCATAGGTTATGTTTCAAAAGTCTTTATATGTGTGCATTTTCCCATAGCAGTGATCTTAAGTAAGTCAATGCCAAAACTTCCGGGCAAGTCTAACACAAGGCAGGACTCCTGACAGACGTTAGAGCTATTGTAGTGGGTTTCTCTCTCTCTCTCTCTCTCTCTCTCTCTCTCTCTCTCTCTCTCTTTCTCACACACACACACACACACACACACACACACACACACACACGTCTCCATAGTGGGGGGTGGTCAGATGACAAGACCAGTGGGAGAGAAGACAGTGAAGAGCAGGTTGGTTTCAGACTTCATATAGTTTGATAATATATAGAATCTCTATATATTCTGTTCCGGGATTTGCCAGTAGAGTATTCTGGGACAACTATCAGCTGAGAATCATGTTTTACATTTTGAACTAATTTTTGACTAAAGGTTGAAAGTTTTTAACTTTAACATTTATGTATTTAGCTAAATTTTGAGATAACACCTTTTTGTGTGTGTGTGTGTGTTTTCCCCCTATAACTAAATTTGCACTGTAAATGGCATTAGGTTTATTGTACCTTGACACTGATGTAGGAAACAATGTTTTTGAGGAGTAGAATTTTAAGGTAGCATGAGTGTGGTTTAGGCTTGCCTGATGAGAGCATACTGTTATAGAGACTGTTGGTCTCTATAAGCAGTGCTTTTTCAAACTGCAGGTTGAGGCCTGTTAGTTGGTCTTGAAATAAATTATGTGGATTTCTGCTAATAATTTTTTAAAAAAGAGAAAATAGTACATTGTAATTAGTATGGATTTGGGGGTGTTAAATTTTGTTTTGGGTTTATAACATTTTTATTAAGAATTGTGGTCAAAGGCACCTGAGAGGCTCAATTGGTTAAGTGTTTGACTTGCACTCAGGTCATGATCTCACAGTTAGTGAGTTTGAGCCCTGTGTCTGGCTCTGTGCTGACAGCTTAAAGCCTGGAGCCTGCTTCCAATTCTGTGTGTGTCTCTCTCTCTCTTCCCCTCCCCCGCTCACATCCTGTCTCTGTCTCTCAAAAAAGAATAAGAACATCAAAAAATTTTTTTAATTAAAAAGAATTGTGGTCAAAAAAGTAGGAAAACACGTGGAGAATGTGCAGTATGGATGAGTCAAGTTGAAGATCTTTAAACATTATGGTAGAGTGTGGAGGTCTTGGTCTGAGAAGGGAAGACTTTAAATGCTATTAAGTCCTTGTGGCTTTTTCTTATTTTGGATTCATGTATTCTGTACTCTGTACATGGAGTGTGGTGAGAGAGATCTGAGAACTCCTGCTCCTTGAGAGGATGTCCTCTCTCAGAATCGCAGGGAAACCAGGATGGGTCCCAAAAGAAGATAGTATTGTTCATTGACTCTGCTCTAGGCCTTAAGGAGAAATATTCATATTTTTTGTTTTGTCCATTTGCATTATCAGAAGTCAGGAGAGCCAGGTTTTGAGCCGGAGCCTGGGGGAAGGGAGCCAAGGAGGTAGTTTGGTTTGCTTTCAATGTTGAAGGCCTTGGGCCAGACATAAAGTTCTTTTGATTTGTGCCTGGTGCAGTCCAGCTCTCCAGAGGTAGGGACTGCATATAGGGATTTGAATTCAAAGTAATAACAGAAAAATACAGTATAGTGATCAAGAGTATGGGCTTTGGTGTCAGGCAGACATGGGTTTAAACCTGGCATTGCCACTTACTTGATGTATCAGTTAGGATATGGTTAGGTTAGTGTTTTTCAAACTGATGAAAGTCATTTTCTTTTTTTTCTTTTAAAATTTCCAGTCTCCTGTTGACTGATACATTATGAAAAGTATAGCAAATTTTTAAAAAATGAAAATGAGATAAAAAGGGGAAGTACAAGTCCCAATTTTTTATTCAACCCAGCAGACCTAAGATTATTCTGCTATAAAAATTTCCATTTCTGTGCTCTCAGTTTCTATACATTTCTGATGTAAACTGATAAACAGTTCAAACTGGCCCACTGGTCCACAGCTTGGAATAGCACTGAGTTAGACCATGTTGCTGTAATAAATAGCGCGAAAAGTCTTAGTGAATGAAGGTAGCTGAAGACGAGGTTTTGCTTGTCATTCTAAAGTTTATGTGCCTTATTTTAAATAACTGTTTCTTTCATTTTTTCTTTTATGATTATTATTTCTGAGAAAGAATGTGCATGTACAAGCAGAGAAGGGGCAGAAAGAGAGGGAAACAGGATCCAAAGCAGGCTATGCACTGACAGCAGAGAGTCCAGTGTGGGGCTCAGATTCACAGACTTTAAGATCATGCTGACTGGGCCACCCAAGTGCCTCTAGGCAAGTGTTTCTTAACTTCCAAAGTGCTTGCAGGCTGTGGAGAGTAAGTAAGTATCCCTTGAAGTTGGGGAGTAAAGCTTGAAGCTACTCCTGCTCACATTATTTTGAATTGTTAAAAGATCTTTATGTGGCATTTGCATTTATTTGCTTTATATGCAGTGTAAAGAGGATTTCTCTCTCCTTACCCACCAATCTGTAAGTAAAAATTGACTCTCCTGACCCTCCTGAAGAGGTGACATGTGAAATCTGTTCTTTTTACTTCTGGGTCCACAACTGCGTTCATTTGAGAGGCAAGGCTCCAGGTTAGATTTTCTCATTGGTACTGTTGTAATTTAGAGTTTATACTTCTTTGCTTGTGGGACTGTCCTGCGCATTGTACAGTTGTTCACCAGCATCCCTGGCCACTGTCCACTAGATGCCAATAGCATTCCCCAAGTTGTGACCAAAAAAATGTTTGCAGACTTTACCAAATGTCATGGGGTAAGGGGAGAATCACCCCAGATTGAGAACCACTGCACCAGGTTGATGGAGAAGCTATTGAGGAGATGAAGGAGGAAGTCTTTCTTAACCATTCAGTTCATAATTCTTCCCTGCAGAGCTTTCACCATAGGAATTAGGACTTTATGTTAGGGATCAGAATCACTGGGGTGAGGGTCAGCCACAGCCTCTTGTTAAAAATGCAGCAGCGCCTGAGTGGCTCCTTTAGTTGGGTGTCTTCATTCAGGTCACGATCTCACAGTTTGTGAGTTCAAGCCCCATGTTGGGCTCTTGTGCTGACAACTCAGAGCCTGCTTTGGATTCTGTGTCTCCCTTTCTTTCTGCCCCTCCCCTGCTTGCACTCTGTCTCAAAAATAAACATTTAAAAAATGTATTAAAAAATGCAGTTTAGTTGGTTCCCACCATAGACAATGATTGACAGTTTCTAAGAAGGGCCCAAGAAACTGCACTTGTAAATGTTTTCTGAATTAACTATTGAGGTATAGGTTTCATGCAATAAAAGGCACAGATTTTAAGTGTTCAGTGAATTTTGACAAATATATATATACCTTGCAGCTTTAATTCTAATCAAGATGAAGAACATTTATGGCATGCCAGAGTATATTTTTTTTAATGTTTGTTTATTTTTGAGAGAGAGAAAGAGAGTATGAGTGGGGGAGGGGCAGAGAGCAAGGGGGAATCTGAAGCAGGATCCAGCTGTCAGCACAGAGCCTGACGTGGGGCTCAGACTCATGAACCGTGAGATCAGGACCAGAGCCGAAGTCAGAGGCCTAACTGACTGAGCCACCCAGGTGCCCTACACAAAAGTTTCTTGTGCCCCTGTGCAGTTTATTCTGCTGCTCCTTGTAATCACTGATCTGATTTCTAATATCCATAGATGAATTAAAAAAACTTTTTTAAAGAAACAGCTTTATTGAGATATAGTTCATATGCATTGGACTCATTTAAAGTGGTTTTTAAGGTAGCTTTTTAAAGTCTTTTCCCCTAACTTCTTTATTGTGAACAATTTGAAATGTGAAGAAAACATGAGACAATAGTAAAGTGATCCTTAGTACTTTTAAAAGTATATAGATTGTAGTAGCCTTCTGGAGTTTCATAAACAGTAGGCCTGGCATAAGGCCCTGACTGTTTTTTGGAAAAATTAAACCATTTTCTCTAGTTTTACTTCCTTCATAAAATATATTTGAAATATTCCTGCAGTGGCAATTTGGGATTTTTGTAAACTTCATTGTTATAACAAATACTTGACTGCCAAATAAGTGCTGCAAAATAGTAGCAATCAATAAAGCTATGGTTCATGGCCTTAAAGATGTGACATAGTGTTTGTTCTCATTTTTGAAAATGCTTTTCATTCTTTGGAGGAGTTTATATTTGTGAAATAGGTAATACAGTCACTTGGTTAAAAATTCAGAAGGTTAAAAAGAGAAATCTTTCTACTCCTATCCCCAAGTAATCCAGTTTCCTATTCCTCAGGCAACCTATTTAACAGTTTTTTGTTTCTTCTAAGGTTGATGACCTATACAAGCAAAACACATGGTCCTATCATCCCCACTCATGGTAACATCAGACACATTCTTCCTCACCTTTTAATTTTTCCCATTTAGTGTATTTTAGATTATTCTGTATCAGTACATAAAGAGCATTCTTATTCTTTTATATGGCTATATAATTCCATTATATGGATAGGCTCTGATTTTTTAACATGTTTCTTTCTGGTAAGACATTTCATTTTCAGTATTTTGCTATTATAAATCATAACATGGTGAGTAACTTGGGACATTGAGTATTTCACATTTGTTAGTATCTCAGAGCTCTTGAACCCTTTGACATGACACATTATCAGCTAAAGTGGTAGTATTGATGTTAAGTCATTACTAGCCTAGGACTTCAGCACTCAAGTCCATTCATTTGACAAACATGTCTTGTGCTGTGCAGTGTGCACTGGGGATACTGAGTTAAATGCTGTGACAGTAGAAATAGAAGGCATGGTGACTAATAGCTTAGGTTCTAGAGTCAGAGCTAGATTCACCTTTTTACAGCTCAACTAAACCTTGGGCAAATTACAGAATTTTTTTGTTTCCTTCTCTGTAAAGTGGAAATCATAAAGTTATTGGAGAATTAAATGAGATAATAATGTCTCAAGTCCTTAGCCTGACATATTGAGCAGATGTTAGCTTATACAATTACCAAACTATATCACGATTGACTATATACTTTTCTGCCTTCAGTTTTAAGTTTCTTAAAGTCAAGGACTGTGTTTTGTTCACTTTTTTATTCCCTACCTGACATTTACTTAGTAAATCATTTGTGCTGACTTATAGATTTGTAGAGTATACAGTGAAAATACAGAGCAACAAGATACCCTTTCTAAATTAGAAAAGGTAAATCTTTAAAGGTAGATAGGAGTGATTAGGCAGAGGAGGGGGAAGGATACTTATTCTAGGCTGAGGGCTCATGGTAGTTTATGAGACAAGCAGAGGTCTAGGGTTCTGTGCTGAGGATTAAAAATATCTTTTTTATTAAAGGATTTTAAAAGGGAAAGAATGGTAACAATGAGCATCATGATGAGAACTCCTGTAGGGATAGATAGAAAACCAAGGTGGGGCCAGTGAATTGCGGGAGGTCCTAGGACTAAAAGATAAAGGACAGAACTAGGCTAGTGGCAAAGAACATGAAGTGTAGAGCATGGTTGCATGGTATGTGAGGGGATGTGAGTGGGGAGTAATGAATCCAGAGTATCTGAGCTTGAGTTAATGGTTGATTAGTAGGTATCCTATCTTGAAATACGTACTTTAAAATGTGAAAATGAGAGGCCTGGAGAACATCTAAGTATGCATGTCTGGTAATCTCAATACTAGGAGAGACCTCTCAGATGGAAAATAATTTAAGATTATTGTGAATTTATTCATCTGTGCTTTGAATTTTTACATTTACTAACTGAATCTTAACTGAATATTAAAAAAGCTATACTGTAGTTTGGTCAATAAATTTGTTGGTAATACTTAAGACTTAGTAATTGTCTAACAGTTAATTGTCTGGTGAACAGAGATGAAGGAAATTGGAATAACATAAGTTGTGTGAAATTTCCGTGCCCTTCAATGTTAGACAGACTGAGGTCACCAACTTCTTAAGTAGTGATAAGATACTATTTAAAATTTTAACTGATATGTTTTATAGCAGTAGTTGTTTCACACTAAGGGTCATGCTAGTAACTCTTTACACATATCACATTTTTTATCTTTATATGTTCAAAATGTCCGTTGAGATTGTAATTGAATTTTTTTCTTTTTGAGGAAGATTTTGATATGTATTGTTAAGTTTAGAGATTACTGTAAATACTTTGGGTGAGGTCATTATTTTTGTAAGAGGAGGCAACATCTTCATAGTAATTTTATCTTAGTGCTTTTTAAGTAATCAAGGTAATTAATACCTGATTTGGTCCATGTAGCATTCTGGAATGTAAGGTGATCTATACAAGGACATTTTTTTTCAGTAACGAACATATCTTTAAATGTCAACACTTTAAACCATTTTTAATTTTAAAAAGAGTAATAGATATACTTAGTTACTTTTATGATTAATTTAAACAAATTAACCAGGAGGGGGAAAAAGTCATTAAATTATTTCAATCACTGAAGGTTAATTTGTGTTCTTTCCTAATTACATATTTTTTTTCATGGTTGTAATTAGTGGCATATTAGTGGTTAGTGGTTCTTAACCCTGGTCAGGCATTGAAAACCTTTTTAATTCTTAACACACTTGGAAGCTTATTAATTTACTAGGTGTCAGTTGGGCCTCAGAAATTTGCGTTTTAAATGTTTCAGATAATTCTGATGAACACCCAGAGCTGATAACCTCTGACGAGAATTATACATCATGAGGCAATATATGTAAAAGTAAACTCTTAAGTATTTTTAAAAAACCACTTAATATTTAACATAATTTTTGGTGTATTAATCTATATGGTGTTCCAGTGTAGATATCCTAATTTGGGTAGCCATTTCATTATTTTGAGACATTTTTCAGTTTCCATATTTTAGAATTGTAAGTAATATTTTAAAGAATAAACAAACCTCTTCTGCCTTACCCTGTTATTTTCCTAAGGTCCTACGGTATTTGTTAGTTCAGTACCTTAAACTTGTTTTAATTTACATTTCTTATGTTACAAAAGAGAGATATTTGCTATGTATAAACTGTTTAGCTTCCCCACTTTTGGTAGAATATACTGAACTTGTTAAAATTACCATCAGGAATATTTGGTTTTATGCTGTGACTTATGGGGCTATTGAATAATACATTATGCGAATCATTTTTGTTTTATCTTTTTTGTTATTTTTAAGGTTTTATTTATTTTTGAGAGAGAGCGCATGAGTGTGGGAGGGGCAGAGAGAGAGAGAGAGAGGTTGGACACAGAATCTGAAACAGCTCCAGGCTCTGAGCTGTCAGCACAGAGCCCCCACACATGGCTAGAACTCACTCACCAACTGTGAGATCATGACCTGAGCTGAAGTTGAACACTTAAGTGACTGACCCACCCAGGCGCCCCAGTCTGTCCTTGAAGTTGTAGCTATCTAGTTTGTTAAAAATCTGTGTTTTACTTGCTCAGTTTTTATTTTTCAGTTCATTTGTTTATTGAAAGTCTGTTGTCTGTCAAGCATTGAGTTAGATTTCCATTTCTGGTTCCTAGTTGTGTTCTATAGAATTGATACATGCTGAGTGAAAAGGAAATATATTTGAGTACAAATGATTCTTGTTCCATGGATACATAAAATAATGTGCAAATAAAAGAGCTGCAAACATTCTTCATGTGGTCACTGTATAACTTGCAAAGACTATAATTGCTTAGAGGACAGGATGGCTTGATGTCTGTTAGTTTTGTCGTTACTGAGAAGTCAATGAGGTAAACATTTCTGTAGTCTAAGTTTGGAGACATGAGAGCTTGGCATGAAGGAATGAAATTAGTGATCCTAGATGGAACTACAGTCAGTTTTGTCTTAGGATCTGTATTAGAATATGAAAGTCATACTAGAACTAGGAGTTACTTTATAAGATGCTTAATTAAGTTGTGAGCCAAAAAAAATAACTAAAATGACTCTGCTGACAAGCAGATCCATCAAAATGCTTAAGTTTTTGTTTGACCTTGGTGCTATGTTGTTATAAAGATGTAATTTTCCTTTCTTTTTTTTTTTTTTTTTTTTTTTGAAATCCTGGAATAATTTTAGACTTGCTGAAAAGTTGTAGCCCCTAACTTTTTGAAAGTTAAATATTTGGTCAACATGGAGCAAATGCAGAAATGATACCACAAGCATACAAATGGAACATGTTATATGAGATTAATACACTATCTACATTAGTGCTGGCCGGGAGTACAGGAATAAGAGAGGAGTTTTATGCTTAATGGACATATCTTTTTTGGAATCTTTGTTGGAAGTTTGTGGGTAGGTCTGGGGGGGGAGATTGTTTTGCTTTTTTTAAGTTTCTTTTTTATTTATTTTATTAAAAATTTTTCCCCAATGTTTATTTTTGAGAGACAGAGACAAAGCATGAACAGGGGAGGGGCAGAAAGAGAGGGAGACACAGAATCTGAAGTGGGCTTCAGGCTCTAAGCACGGATCCTGATGTGGGGCTCGAACTCATGAATGGTGAGATCATGACCTGGGCCGAAGTTGGACACCCAGGAGCCACACAGGCACCCCTCTTTTTTATTTTTGAGAGAGATCCTGTATACACAAACAGGGGAGGGGCAGAGAGAGCCTAACCCGAGCCTAAACCAAGAATTGGACACTTTACTAGCTGAGCCACCCAGGAACCCCTCCATTGCTTTTTAATTGAAGGATATGTGTTCTAAGTATAGTCAGTCATTAGTGGATTCCATTTAACAAATTCTCAGCAAGATTCTTATTCCCTGCTTCTAGCCTTAGGCCACGGTATCTGTTTTTATCAAACTCCCCAGATGCTTCAGATTACAGCCAAGTTTGGAAGTCACTTATTTGCAACATAAAAGTCTAGAGACATTAATAATAGCTGTCATCTATTGCATAGCCATTATAATAACCATCATTTATTATACTTACTATGTGTAAGTGCAAATGTTTCATATATACCTTACAGTAACTTTATAAAGACATTATCCTGGTCTAAGGCTCAGAAAGGTTATGTAATTTATCCACCAGTGTGTAGTTCTAAGTTACAGCAGATAATGGAACTCAGATTTCTAGCTATATTTTACTTATTATTATATATTACTTATTACTTATTATTCTCTCATTAAAAACTTAGTTACATTAGGGTTTTCTTGGTTGAGCTTTTTTCTTCTACTCAGATTGAGTCATCATATTCTTTGTATTTTTGCCTCTGCTGATGCTGTTCTTACCTCCCATCCATCCATTAAGGAAGACCCAGCTCAAAACTACCTATTTAGAGAAATTTTTCCCAGTTATCTAAACCTTTGATGATCATTCCCTTTCCTTGAACTCCTAGAAGGCTACTCTTTCAGTAACAGCACAATTTTTATATATTATCAGTTAGTTATTGTTCATGTTTAATATCACACAGTTTATTGGTGGGGTAGTATAGTCGTATTGCGATGTGTGACTTTTTTTTTAAGTTTATTTATTTAAGAGAGAGCATATGAGCAGGGGAGGGGCAGAAAGAGAGGGAGAGAGAAAATCCCAAGTAGACTGCACCATCAGCATGGAGCCCCATCAGGGTTTGATCTCATGAACTGTGAAATCGTGACCTGAGCTGAAACCAAGAGTTGGATGCTTAACCTACTGAGCCACCCTTGTGCCCCATGTGGCATACTTTTTGAGCCACCTACTGATCTCTAGCTTAATTGTGTATAGTACTGATCTTGAGTAGAATGTTTCTTTTTTTTTTATGTTTTTATTTATTTTTGATACGGAGAGAGAGTGCGCGCGCGCGCGCGCGCGCGCGCGCATGAGAGGGGGAGGGGCAGAGAGAGAAGGAGACACAGAACTGGAAGCAGGCTCCAGGCTCTGAGCTAGCTGTCAGCACAGAGCCCGACGCGGGGCTCGAACCCACGAACGTGAGATCTGACCTGAGCCGAAGTTGGAGGCTTAACCGACTAAGCCATCCAGGTGCCCCGAGTAAAATGTTTCTTATAATGAAATATAAATTGAAGGTATTGGTTATGAGTTAAAATTAGAATTTGGAGTTTTGAGGTATCAAATTATTTTGGTTACTTTGGTAGCTCCGTAAGGCAGGCTTTTCAGATCTGGTTTTAGAGTAAATTTATAAACATACAGATACATTTATCAAAATTTATTGATAAACAAAACAGTAATATAACTTGGTTTGCAATACAGTTTTTTAGAATTACTTTCTTAGGAACTATACTACTCTGCTAAGGCTGCCATACCACAGATTGGGTGAATACCACAAATTGGGTGGCTTAAACAACAGACTTTTTTCTCACAGTTTTGGAGGCTGAATGTCCAAGGCCAAGGTACCGATATGGTTTCTTTTGAGGGTTCTTCCTGGCTTGGAGTCAGCTTCCTTCCTAGTGTGTCTCCACCTTGCCTTTCCTCTGTACACAAGTGGCGGGAGAGTAAGATATCGTCTCTTCCGCTTTGCATAAAGACACCAGTCTTCTGTGATTTGGGTCCCTACTCTTAGGATCTTCTTTAACCTTGATTACCTCTTTATTTTTTATTAAAAATATTTTTTAATGTTTATTTTTTGAGAGAGAGAGAGAGCATGCGAGCGAGTAGGTGAGGGGCAGAGAGAGAGGGAGACACAGAATCCAAAGCAGGCTCCAGGCTCTGAGCTGTCAGCACAGAGCCCAACACACAGGGCCTGAACCCATGCACTGTGAGATCATGACCTGAGCCAAAGTCAGATGCTTAACTGACTGAGCCACCCAGGCGCCCCTTGATTACCTCTTTATATGCCCTGTCTTCAAATGTAGATAGGAATTCAACATATGAATACAATTCAGTCTATAAGAGGAATGGAATTTCTATTTTCCTATGTGGTGTTGTAATATAGGTACAACTATAGAAAAAATTTTAAAAAATATTTTTATTAATATTTTATTAGGCAAGCATTGCTAAGATTAGTATCAGGTAAACATGAATCATGGGATTAGATATTCTGACAAGAAATGACTTTGATGTTTCTAAGACACTCGTTTGAGAGATACATACTGGAAATAATTTGAATTCTTTGATGAAACTGCTGGGTTGTGTTCAGAATGAATTCTACAGTAAAGTACAGAATTAATGTGTGTGTGTGGGGGTAAGTGCACAAGGCACAGTAGTGACTGATTAAAATGAAATAAAGTTAATCCTTTGAAAAATTTCTGTATGTTCTTAATCCTTCTTTTGTTACTCTTTTGATATTTTTACAAAATCTCAGGATTTGAAGATGTATCAACTCATTTAATCTAATTATCCAGAAAGTGCTTGCATTTCCCTGGCAGTATACCTGTCAAGTGGCTGTCTACCCTGCCCTGTCTAATACTGTAACCATGAGCATATGTGGCTGTTGAGCACTTGAAGTATGTCTAGTCTGACTTGAGATTTGGTAGAAGTGTGTAATACACAGAGAATTTTGAAAAGACTTTGAAAAAAAAGAATATAACATGTCTTACTAGTTTTTATATTAATTGCAGGTTGAAATACCTTGAGTATATTGAGTTAAAGAAAATATATTATTAATTTTACTTGTTTCTTTTTCAAATGTGGCAATAGGAAAATTTTAAATTGCACATGTGGCTTGTGTTGTATTTCTAATGGATAGAGCTGCTCTAGTCTGTGTTAAAAATCTACGTTCTTTTAAAAAATTTTTTTTAAAATATTCATCCATTTTTGATGGAGGTGGGGAGAAAGAGAGAAAGAGCGAAAGAGAATGGGAGACAGCAGAAAGAGGGAGACACAGAATATGAAGCAGGCTCCAGGCTCCAAGCTGTCAGCACAGAGCCCAAAGCAGGGCTCAAACTCAGGAACTGAGAGATCATGACCTGAGCTGAAGTCTGATGCCCAGCCAACTGAGCCACCCACTATCTTCTGAGGATGCACACTGCATCTTTGAGTAGCTGTTACTGTTAATTTTTTCTTCCTATTTTTGTGTATATCTGAAGTCTGTCTTTGATATTTGTATTTAGAAGTTCTCATTTACTCCTTGGGATAAAAAAGATAAGTCTAATTTCTCTTTTAATATTATTAATAGTCTGGACACAACTTTCTGAGTCTTTTGTAGAGAATTTGGCTTTACATTTTTTAACACCATTTGCATGATGGGGTTGTATCCCTCCAACAATTATTACCCTCTTCTAAACTTTCTTCATTTGGTCCATATCTCTGCTTATACCAAGAACTGAGTATCATATGATCTTAAAATTATAGGTCAGAATAAATCTTATCTTTTTTTCTACATGCTATGTAAGTCTGTTTATGAGGCCTAAAGTTAAATTACCTTTTAGCATGCCTTTAGTTTCTTATTGACCTATGGGCATAATGTTAACTAAGATGTTTCTGTCTTCTTCTTTTTTTTTTAATGTTTACTTATTTTTGAGAGAGAGAGACTGAGAGAGACAGAGTGCGAGCAGGGGAGGGGTAGAGAGAGAAGGAGACACAGAGTGAAGCAGGTTCCAGGCTCTGAGCTGTCAGCACAGAGCCCAGTATGGGGTTTGAACTCATGAAGGAAGAGATCATGACCCGAGCTGAAGTCAGAAGCTTAACCAACTGAACCACCCAGGTGCCCTGTCTTCTTGTGCTGCTATTGTTTTATCTTCTTTCTTCAGCATTTTTTTTTAAGAGGAGCTTGTTGATTGATAGGTGAAATGTGTTCCACTTTCTATTGTACTGTGGTCATGTTTTGTAGTTCTGAACTAATCTGAAATTTTGTCTTGAGATTTCAGTTTGAGGTGGGGAAAAAGGACATGGTTTGTATCCAAATATTTGCATTTTAATTTCATTTAGATTCTGAGTATGTCATATAAAGTATTATCTTTCTTGGCTTTTATCATCGCCAGGTTTGGCAAGCATATCTTTTATGTTTTTGTGTAGAATAATGTTATCTGGGATTAATTAAGAATGGATTCTTGTGGTGTATATAATGACGCTGAAGTTGACATACATCTAGTCTGCTGTTAACCCACTTTATTAGTATTCCAGCTTTTGTTTCTCTACCTTACTCATGTTCACATCATGATTGACATCTTGTGAGAATTTGCTCCTATAATTTCTTCCTTTGCAGTCTAATGAACTTGTCAGAAATGGAAAATAAAGACCATCTGACTTAAGCTATTAGGAAAAACCTTACTGGGGTGCCTGGGTGGCTCAATTGGTTAAGTGTCTGATTTCAGCTTAGGTCATGATCTTACAGTTTGTGAGTTTGAACCCCTTGTCAGGCTCTGTGCTGATAGCTTAGAGCCTGGAACCTGCTTTGGATTCTCTCTCTCTCTCTCTCTCTCTCTCTCTCTCTCTCTCTCTGTCCCTCCCCCAGTCATGCTTTGTCTCTCTCCTTCAAAAATAAACAGTATTAACAAAAAATCTTACTGACTTGCTTGCAGTTAACATTACTTTATTTTCTTTCTCTGTGATCCTTTTGCTTTTTGTTTTAATGGAAATGCTTCAAGTTCTTTAATAATAACTTGGAAATAGAAGATAGTATAAAACCAAATTACTTCCAAGTATAATTTGCAAATTGCTCCCTATATTAAAATTTGGATATATTTTCTTTTCGGCTTTTTTTCTTTGTTGACTTCTAAAAACACTAATGATGGTGGCACATGATTACATTTTGCTTGGGTAAATACTTAGGTTAAGTCATAGATAGATCTATGCTTAACTTTTAAAGAAATTGCCAAACTATTTCCCAATATAGTTGTAACATTTTATGTTCCCATCAACAGTGTGTAAGAACTCTAGTTACTTTAACTCAGCAACACTTGTGATGGTCACTTTTATTAATTTTAGCCATTCTAGTAGAATTGTAGAGATAACTCATTGTGATTTTAATTTGAATTTTTCTAATGACTCATGATTTGGGGCGCCTGGGTGGCTCAGTCGGTTAAGTCTCCGGCTTCGGCTCAGGTCAGATCTCACATTCGTGGGTTCGAGCCCTGCGTCAGGCTCTGTGCTGACAGCTAGCTCAGAGCCTGGAGCCTGCTTCTGGTTCTGTGTCTCTTTCTCTCTCTGCCTCTCCCCCTCTCATGCTCTGTCTCTCTCTGTATCAAAAATAAATAAAACATTAAAAAAAAATTAATGACTCATGATTTTGCAGGGCTTAAGTGCTTATTTGCCAACCATAGATTTTGTGGGGTCTGTTGAAATCTTTGGTCCATTTTTAAGGTGGGTTATTTGTCTTAATTGAGTTGTCGATTTTATTTTATTTTATTATTTTTTTAAATATTTATTTTTTAATGTTTATTTATTATTGAGACAGAAACAGAGCATGAGTGGGAGAGGGGCAGAGAGAGAGGGAGACACAGAATCTGAAGCAGGCTCCAGGCTCTGAGCTATCAGCACAGTGCCCGATGCGGGGCTCGAACCCACTAACTGTGAGATCATGACCCGAGCTGAAGCCCGGATGCTTAACCGACTGAGCCACCTAGACACCCCTGAGTTGTATATTTTAAATACTAGTCCTTTATTAAACTAGTCGATTGTTTCTCATTATAGTTTTTATCTACTATCAATAATTTTTGTTTGTCACACTTATTATAGTACAGTTAGCTCTACTATGATTTTGTTTTATTTAGCTACATTTTTAATTGGACCTCTTTTGTAAGAAAGAGCTATTTTGTCTCATGTTCATTTATTCATTTATTTATTAATAAAGGTATGAACATATGAAATTAATTTTATCAGTTTATTGTTCAGTTTATTGTCCTGGATTTGACCATTGGGAGCTCTTTCAAGTTGGCTCCTATTCATCATTTCAGCATGCCTTATTAGTTTTGAGGAGCACTTCCTTACTCTCTGGTTGATCTTGTATTTTCCTACGTAATCCCTAGAATCAATCATTATTCCAGGGAGTCCAGGTTTTTTTTATTTGAGAATGGTGTTTGGAAACCAGGATCTGAGCACTGAAAGTGTTCATTGCTGTTAGGGTGTCATTGCTTCTAGGTGTTTCAAGCGTATCTAGGAAATTGGATATTTATATACATTTAAACATCTATGTTCATATGTAGCGATATGTGTGTAAATATGTGTGTATGTATATATATATATATGTATATATATTAAAAATGAGGAATTTGTATTTGTAAACCAGTTCCAGTGCATGAACACAAGGTTCATTCTAGCTTTTTTCTTTTCATTATTTTAACTCCTTTCTTCAACAGTGAAAAGCCTGGCTCTCATCCACAGTTTATTATGTGCTTGAGATTCTGGTATATTTATAACTGTATTTCATAATTACTTTATAATATCGATATGTTTACTTACTTGATTGTAGTCTTTCTGTATACTTTAATTTTAGTCTTAAACTTTACCATCAGAATACTGTTTTCTAAAATTGTTTTCTTCCTCACCATGTTCAGTGAAGTTATGTTACTCATTTGAAATACAGTTTGATTTGTTACTGTTTCTAATCCATTTTGAGCTCTTCTTTCAGCCTTGCTGATTTGGATTATTTTTTACTGGGATATGTGAAACATTACTATCGTGTTAATAGTCAACTCTATAAAATAGTATGTCGAGAAGTATCTGCCCCACGTCTCATCACTTTTTACCCTGTTCTCATTCCCCCTGTCACTTTCCCACCCATGTATTATGTGTAACCAATGTCATTAGTTTCTGGTTTAGTTTCTTCCTATCTTTTTGCACAAATGAGATACATGTAAGAAAGGAGATAAACAAGTCAAATATGAAAGGTACTATATACACTACATACCTAGTTCTGTAGCAGCTTTATTGAGATAAAATTCACATGTGCCATAAATTCCCCCTTTAAATCGTACAGTTCTGTTGTCTTGGTATGTTTATAGAGTTGTGCAGCAATCCTGCTATCTACTTTTAGGATATTTTCATCAACTGCAAAAGAAACCATGTACCTATTAGTAATTACTACCCCATTTGCTTTGTTTCCCAGGTTTTGGCAACCGCTAATCCATTTTCCATCTTTATAGATTTGCCTGTTGTGAGCCTTTCATACAGACGGAACCGTACAATACTTGGTGTTTTATGATTAGCTTCTTTCACTTAGCATGAAGCTTTCAAGATGCATTCATGTTGTAGCATATATTAATACTTCGTTGCTTTTTATTTTTGAGTAATATTTCATTATATAGATAATACCACATTTTGTTCATCCATTCACCAATTGATGGACATTTCAGTTTCTACTTTTTGGCTATTGTGAATAAAACTGTTGTGCATTAAGTACAAGTTGTTGTGTAGCCTTATGCTTCCACTTCTCTTGGATATATACCGACGAATGGAATTGCTGGATCATAGGGTAACTGTATGTTTAACTTTCTGAAGAACTGCTGGTCTCTGCCAAAGGAGCTGTGGCCTTTTACATTCTTGCCAGCAACGTATGAGGGCTTCAATTTCTCCACATCTCTGTATATACTTAACATTGTTTGCCTTTTTTGTCTTAGTAGGTGTGAGGTACTGTTACTGTGGTTTTAATTTGTATGTCTAATGTCTAATGATGTTAAGCATCTTTTTTGAGTGCTTTTTGGTAACTTGTATATCTTCTTTGGAAGAATGTCTATTTGAGTGCTTTACCCAGTTTTTTTTTTTTATAATAGTTTATTGTCAAATTGATTTCCATATAACACCCAGTGCTTCTCCCCTCAAGTGCCCCCCACCATGACCATCACCCCTTCCCCCCCCTCCCCTTTCAGTCCATGGTTCGTCTTCAGTATTCAGTAGTTTCCCTTGATCTGTGTCCCTCACTCTTCTCTGCTCTCTTTCCCCCTTCCTCTCCCCATGGTCCCCTGCCAGGTCTCTACTGTTAGACCTATGAATGCAAACATATGGTATCTATCCTTCTCTGCCTGACTTATTTTGCTTAGCATGACACCCTCAAGGTCCATCCACTTTCCTACAAATGGCCACATGTCATTCTTTCTCATTGCCATATAGTACTCCATTGTATATATATACCACATCTTCTTGATCCTTCATCAATTGATAGACATTTAGGCTCTTTCCATGATTTGGCTATTGTAGAAAGTGCCACTATTAACATTGAACTTTACCCAGTTTTTAATCAGGTTGTCTTTTTATTGTTCAGTTGTAAGAATTCTTTATATATTCTGGATATAAGTCTTTTATCAGATTGACGATTTGCAAATACTTTCTGCCATTCATTCCATGGGTTGTCTTCACTTTCTTGACAATATTCTGTGAAGCACATACGTTTTTAATTTTGGTGAAGTCCAGTTTATCTTTTTTTAAATTGCTGTGTTTTTGGTGACCTATTTAAGAAACTATTCCTAATCCAAGGTCGTGAAGATTTATGACTGTTTTCTTCTAAGAGTTTTATGGATCTTGATCTTAGATTTAGGACTTTGATCTATTTTAGTTTTTTAAAAAATGTTTATTTATTTTGAGGGGGGAGGGTTGAAGGATGAGAGAGAATCCCAAGCAGGCTCTACACTGTCAGCACAGAGCCCAGTACAGGCCTTAATACCACCAACCCCAGCATCATGACCTGAACCGAAATCCAGAGTCGGATGCCTAACTGACTGAGCCACCCAGGCTCTCCTGATCCATTTTGAATTAACTTTTGTATACAGTGTGAATTGCATATCCAGTTTCATTCTTTTGTATATAAATATCCAGTAGTCCTAGTAGCATCCTTTGTTGAAAAACCTGTTCTTTCTCCATTAAGTGACCTTAGCAACCTTGTAGAAGAATAGCTGACCAAAAATGTGAGGGTGTATTTCTGACTGTCAGTTGTAGTCCATTGATTTGTACATCTGTCTTTATGGTTTTACCATACTGTTTGATGACTATAACTATGTAAATGAGTTTTGGAACTAGGAAGTGTGATACCTCTAGCTTTGTTTTGTTTCCAGATTGTTTGGCTATCCTGTCTCTTGAATTTCCACATGAATTGTCAGTTTCTACAAAGGAACCAACTGGGACTTTGATAGTCATGGCCTTGAATTTGTAGAGTATTGCCTGCCATTGAACAAATTGTCTTATCTATGAATGCAGGATACTTTTCATTTACTTAGATCTTTAGTTTTTTAAACAATGTTTTATGATTTTTATTTTGTAGTATTTGCTCTTTTGTTAGGCTGATTCCTAAGTTTTTATTTTTGGTGGTATTACAAATGGATTTTAAGTATCATTTTGGGATGGTTTTTGCTAGTGTATCTAAATGTAATTGGTGTTTGTATATTGATCTTGTTTCCTGCAATTTTCTGTGTGTATGTGTGCATGTGTATGTGTGTTTTAGTGGATTTGCTAAGGTATTTTACTTATAAGATCATATCATTTGAGAGTAGAAATAGTTTTACTTTTTCCTTTCTAATTTGGATGCCTTTTATTTTTCTTGCCAAGTGCCTTGGCTTGAACCTCCAGAACAGTGTTGTACAAGTGGCACTAGACATCATTGTCTTGTTCCTGAAGAGTGAAAGCATTTAGTTCTTCACCACTAAGTATGATGTTAGCTGTGGGTTTTTCTTAGATGTGCTTTATGAGTTTGAGGAAATTCCCTTTTATGCCTAGTTTGTTAAGTGTGTTTATCATCAAAGGATGTTGGATTTTTGTCAAGTACTTTTTTTGTCTATTGGAGTTGATCTTGTGTTTTATTGTTATTGCTTTTTTTAGTTAATGTGGTGTATTACTGTGGTTAATTTTAATATGTGGAACCAACCAGTGGATAAGTTCCACTGGTATGGTGTATAATTTTTATATTGCTGGATTTGGTTTGCCAGTATTTTATTGATGCTTTTTGTATGTAAGGGCATTGGTCTGTTGTTTTCTTTTGATGTGTTTGTCTCATGTGGTATCAGGGTAATGTTCTGTCCTCTTCTGTTTCTTGGATTAATTTGTGAATGATTGGGCAGTCTTTAAACATCTGATAGAATTCACTAGTGGAGCTATTTAGACTTGCGCTTTTCTTTGTGGGGAGATTTTTGATTACTCCTGTAATTTCTTTATTTTTTTTTATAGGACTTAAGCTTTTCTATTTCTTCTTAGGTAGTTTATGTCTTTCTAGGAATTTTTGCATTTCTCTAGGCTTATGCCAATTTGTTGGTATACATTTGTTCAGAGGTTTCCTTATCTTTTTTTTTTCCCTGTGAGGTTAGTAGTGATTTGCCCTCTTTCATTCTGATTTTAGTAATTTGAGTGTTCTTTGGTTTTTTCTTGATTAGTGTAGCTAAGGTTTTTCAAAATTTGGCCTTTTCAGTAAACCAACTTAAGGTTTGGTTGATTTTCTCTATTTTGTTATGTATTTTATTTATTTTTTGCTCAAGTCTTCATTTCTGTTTGCTTTGCATTTAGTGTGCTCTTTTTTTAGTTTCTTGAGGTGAGTGTTAGGTAATTGATTTGACATCTTTTATTTTTAACATAGGCATTTACTACAGCTATAACTTTCCCTTTAAGTTCTGAATTAAATACATTCAGTAAGTTTTGGTATGGGTGTGTGTGTGTGTGTGTGTGTGTGTGTGTGTGTGTTATTTTTACTTCAACTTTTTCAGTTTCCTCTGAAATTTCTTCTTTGACTCATTAGTCACAGTGTAGTGTTTAACTTCCACAGATGTCAGTTTTTCAAATTTCCTTCTGTTATTAATTTGTAAATTCACTCTTATGTAGATGAAGAACATCCACAGTAACTCATTTCAGCCCTTTAAAATTGAAACTAAAATATCTAATATATGATCTGTCCTGGAGAGCATTTTATGAATAGAATGTATTTTGCTGTTGTCAGATGCAGTGTTTCTAATATGCTAAATTTAGTTATGTTCAAGTCTTCTGTTTCCTTGTTTATCTTCTGTGTACTTATTTTACCTATTTCGAAAGTGAGGTATTGAAGTTGAGCTATTGTTGAATTGTTTTATTTGTCCCTTTCATTCTGTTAGTCATTGATTTGTATATTTTTGAACTCTGTTTTAGGGCCATATATGTTTATAATTGTTATACCTTCTTGATAAATTGATGTTTTAATCTTTGTGGTAACAATTTCGTTTTGATGTCTGTGTTGTTCCCATTCCAGCTCTCTATTATTTTTTTAAATCTTTTTTATTTCAAGCTGGTTGTGTCTGTGATTCTAAAAAGTGTTTTTTTGTTTTTGTTTTTGTGCACCATATAATTGGATCATGCTTTTAAATTTGTTCAGCCAATATTTGTCTCTTTATTGAGTGTTTAATCTTTCATTTACTCTGAAAGGTAGGATTTACATCTGTCATCTTGCTATTTGTTTTCTATATATCATGTCTCATCAGAATCTGTTTCTTTTTTTTTTTTTCTATTTCTGAATTACTACTTTCTATTTGTTATTGTTGTTTGATAGTTTCTAATGTCCCATTTTAATCACCCTCCCCCAACTTCTTGCTGTATTCTTTTGAGATTGTGTGTATGTCTGGCAGGGGCATTGCCCTTGGGATTATAGTTAATATCTGAATTTGTAACATTATAATCTGAGTCATTACCAGTTTAGTTTCAGTAGAATACAATAACTTTGCTTTTGTACTGTTTCATTTTCTCCCACCTCCTCTGTGCTGTTAGTGTCATACAAATGACATCTTTATACATTATAAACCCATCAAGATAATTTCATAATTAGTGCTTCCTGAAGTTCTTTAAATCAAGAGAAGAAAAGAGTTCCAAACAAAGTATATTACCTTTTATATTTACTTGTTACATTTACCAGTGACACTTATTTCTTAGAGCTACTATGTAAGGTTCTTCCATTTCAGTTTGAAGGATTCTTTTTAGTATTTTTTGTAAGGTAGATCTCATTTTGAGTTCTCTCAGTTTTTACTTATTGGGGAATGTTTGAAGTTCTTTATTTTTAAGCGATATGTTTGGTAGATATTGAACTTTTGGTTAACAGCAGACATCTTGACTCATCCCTCTACTTTCTGGCTTCTTGTTTCTGATGGGATGTCTGCTGTTCTTCTGGAGAGTTCTCTGTAATGGTCATCTGACTCTCTCATAATTCTTTGTCTCTCTTTTTGTTTTTTTAAAATTGTGTTTATTTTGAGAGAGAGCGTGGGGGAGGGGCAGAGGGAGAGAATCCCAAGCAGGGTCTACACTGACAGCGCTGTAAGTGCAGAGCCCATCAGTGCAGAACCCTACATGGGGTCCAACTCACAAACCTTGAGATCATGACCTAAGCCAAAATCAAGAGTTGGATGCTTAACTAACTAAGCCACCCAGATGCCCCACTTTGTTTCTGTTTTTGACGGTTTGATTATGATGTGTCTGGTTGTGGATCTCTTTGATGTTATCCTGTTTGGAGTTTGCTGAGCTTTTGCTGTGTAGACAAATATTATTCTTTAAATGCGGTAAGTTTTTTTTTTTGTTTCTTCAAACATAATTTTTGCCCGATTTCTTGCTTTCTCTTTTTCTCCCTCTGTCTTTCCTTCTGCTTCATGGACTCCCATTATATATATGTTGGTATGTTTGATTATGTTCCACAGTCTCTGGTTCTGTTCATTTTTTCCCTTCATTCTGATTTGTATCTTTTTCTTGGATTGGTTTATGTTATTTGACCTATCTTCAGATTTGGTGATTGTTTTGGTACCTCAGATATGTTGTTGAGCTTCTCTAGGGAAGTTTCAGTTCAGTTGTACTTTTCAACCTGAGAATTTTTGTTTTCTTTTTAATAATTTTTGTCTCTTTATTGATATTTCCCAGATTGTTTATACTTCCTTTCAGTTTTTTTTAGACATGATTTCTCTTAGTTCTTTTCACATACGTAAAATAGCATACTTAAAGTCTTTGCCTAATGTCTGGGTTTTCTCAGGAAATAGCCTCTATTGATTGTCACCCCCCCACTGTATATGAGACATTACCCCCCCCCCCCGCATTTTTTGGGGGCATGTTTCAGTGTTTTGTTGAAAACCGGACATTTTAAATAAAACAGTATACAGTTCTCGTCAGATCCCCTCCCAGGGTTTTTTATTGCTGTTGTTTGTTTAATGACTTTCTGTAAAGTCTGTTTTCTTATGCCATGTGTTGCCACTGAAGTCTCTGGTTATCTTTGTGGTTATTTGTGGGGTCTTCCAGGGAAACATCAGACAGGCCAATCTTTGGGAATGGGGCTTTAAAAGAGCCTGTTCTGCCTCTCAAGTTGCTGTCAGGATGCTGATTTTTGCCATGATTGTGTGCTGTTGGTTTTCAAGGCTACTGTGGAGCTGGGAGGGGAGATGAGAATGGGCAAGTTATTTAGGTTCAGCCTCCCCTTTAAAAAAATTTTTTTTATGTCTTTATTATTTTTATTTTGAGAGACAGAGAGCGAGCAGGGGAGGGGCAGACAGAGAGGGAGACACAGAATCTGAAGCAGGCTCCAGGCTCTGAGCCATCATCATAGAGCCTGACATGGGTCTCAAACCCACGGACTATGAGATCATGACCTGAGCCAAAGTCTGATGCTCAACCAACTGAGCCATCTAGGCGCCCCGCAGCCCCCTTTTTTTTAAATAAGCACTCTGGACTGCTACAAGCCTTTTGTTAATTTCGAGTTTGAAGAAATTGATTTTTACTGGTTTTTTTTCATTGCTTTTAAAGGAGAAAATTTTCTGAGCTCTTTACCTTGCCAATTTCTTTACCTTACTGCAGTCCATAACCATTTAATTGTTTTCCAGTGTGCATACAAGAGAATGTTTAAAGGTACATAATACCATGTCAACTGTCTAATAATAGTGTTTCCATTCAATATGGTGTTAATTGTCATGTGTATTCTTATGAAACTTATAATGCATGGTGTTTTTGCAAATGGGAATACCATGATATATTGTTTTTGGAACTTGGTTTCACATTTTTTCATCATTATTAACTATGTTTTGTTGAATGTTCTTTTAGCTAAATCTTAAATATATTCTCAAAATTATAAATGTGTGGAATGTGTGTTGTTTGAGAGCATGAAAATTTAAACTTTTGATCTGCAAGGCCAGATTGCTCTTTAGGGAAATGGTTTGAATTTATATTCTACCAGTCGTGTAGGAGTATCTAGGATGATGGCCACTAACCACATTCTGAGCACTTGAAATGTGACTAATCCTAAATGAAGTGTGCTATATATTTCAAAGATTACTGCAAAAGAAAAGAATGCAGAACAAGGGATAATGTGAAATGAATCATAATCATTTTTATATTGATTGTATGTTAATGTTGTATATACACTGGTTAAATAAAACAGATTACTAAAGTTGAACTTACCCTTTTGACTCTTAATTTCCTTAATGTGTTTAGTGGAATATTTACAATTGCATATGTGATTTACATTATAGTTTTAATAGGCAGTGCTGATCTAAACTCTAGACCACTTTTCCTTTAAAGCTTATGCTGTTTAGCAACAGCATGTTCTTACCCTGTTTTAACTTGTCAATTTCTTTTATTTATTCATTCAGGATGGCACCATTCAGTTTTCTTTTCCTCTCCAAGGCCTGTCATTGTTCTGGGCATTTTAGTGCTCATGTGTAAAGCTCATACAATAATTTTGCTTCACAATTTCTGGATTGTGCTTGGGCTGGGCCATCATTTAAATGGCCCCGTGTGGTTATCATCTCAAACTCCTGTTCCACCTCTAAAATCTTAATTGTATAGCCCATTCTCACCATAGCTTCACATTCTTATAGCTCTCTCACTTGTTTCTTACCTTTCATCCTTGACCCTCTTCATTTTTGTTCACCGAATCACTTGAGCTATACTTGTCAGCTCCCTTGATCCTCTGTGCTTTTATGCACATTTTCTGCAAAATAACAGTTTCAAATGACTCCTACAGCTTATTAGCTTATACTTAAATTGCAGATTGCTACTGGACAAGAAGATCCTATGGCTTAATGGATGCATTTACACAGATTTATGGTCTTCAGCCTTGATCTGTGGATAGAATTGTTTGGCTGCTTCCTGTGGAATCCTAGTCTTTCTTGCTGTTCTTGTGGTTGTTAATTCAAATCTTGACTACTTAATATTGCCAGGTCCTCCTCTCCTCAGTTAGGACTAGAGCATCATTTTCTTTGGACCGTAGAGAAAATCTCACCCTTTATTCCAGAACATTATCTGTATCCTCACTTACCTTTTTTCAGCCAGGTGTCTGATATTTTCTTTTAAAAAAGAAAAGTTTTTTTAAATGTTTATTTTTGAGAGCGAGAGTGAGAGAGAGAGAGAGAGAGAGAGAGAGAGAGAGAGAGAGAGAGAGAATGAGCAGCAGAGGGGCAGAGAGAGAGAGGGAGTCACAGAATCTGAAGCAGGCTCCAGGCTCTGGCTGTCAGCACAGATCAGGACGTGAGGCTTGAACCCACAGACTGTGAGATCATGACCTGAGCTGGGAGTCAGATGTTCAACCAACAGAGCCACTCAGGCGCCCGCCCCTACTTGATCTTTTTTCCATTAACATTTAAACAAGTGTAACTATCTCCCCCCACCACCCCCCCCACAACCCTCCCTTGACCCTGTGTTATTTTTCAGGTTCTACTTTCTTTCTCCACACAGATAAGTATTTAGAAAGAACCGTTCGTACTCATTGCCTATACTTATTTGCTGTTTATTTACTTCTAATCTGCATTCTCTTCCTATCTTTCCCCTGCTAGGACAAAGGTCTCTGATAGTACATTTTTGCATATTTTTATATTAACCACTACAGGGCATGTGGTACAGTTGACCACTTAATTGAAAGAGACCACTACAGTTGACTTCCTTGAACTGCTTCCCTGAACTGCTTTTTCCTTCATCCTTTTTTTTTCTCTCATCTTTTCCTAGGTTTGTGTAGGTGGTGGTGGTGGGATGTTAGTGTTGGTTCTGGCCTGCTTCCTACTTTGTGTACTGTATTTGGTTCATACCCAGGGTATCATTTAAATGTTGGTAGCTTAAAATTTTTTTATTTTTGAGAGAGAGAGAGAGAAATGCAAGCAGAGGAGGACAGAGAGAGGGAGACACAGAGTCGGAGGCAGGCTCCAGGCTCTGAGCTGTCAGCATGGGGCTTGAAATCATCAACTGTGAGATCATGATGTGAGCTGAAGTCGGACGCTTAACTGACTGAGCCACCCGGGGCCTCTAAATGTTGGTGCCTTAAAATGTTAATATCTCGGTAGCCTAGACATTTTTAGAACTTCTAACTTTTATATATGCAGGCTGCATACTAGACATTTGTATCCCTGAAGTCCAGTTAGCACCCTAAACTCAGATGATTCCTGATTTTAGTGATTGGTTACCACTGTTAATCCAGTTGTTCAAAACTAAACTCAGAAACATGAATCTTTATATCCCCCAAGTTAGTTACGGTAAGTTCATCTCATTAATATCTAATCAGTGTTGTGTGGTGGAAATTAATGCAAGCCATATATGTAATATAAGTTTTTCTAGTAGCCACATTTAAAAAGTAAAAAGAAACAGGTGCAATTAGTTTTAGTATATATACTCTATCACCCAGTATATCTAAAATTTTATTTCAGCATGCAGTCACTATAAAAATTAAGATATTTTTCATACTAAGTCTTCAAAATCTGGTGTGTATTTTGTATTTACACACATCTCTGTTCAGACCAGTTAAATTTCAAGTTTTTGATAGCCATTTGTAGCTAGTGGCTACCTTAATAGACAGTGGAATTGTAGTTTCTATTTCTCTCCATCCACACTGCTTCTTTCTTGGCTGAAGTACTAATTTTTTTCCTTGGGTTACTGCACCAGCTTTGGGATTGCAATCATTCTGAGAACTCTGCCAGTTCATCTTCAATATTTTTGTTAGTGGTAATTTTCTAAAATAAGAATGTGATTCTTCATGTAAGTTAATGTGATTGTACATTCTTTTGCTTCAAGTCCTTTAGTGTTCTCCATAACGCTTTCAAGATGAAGTCTAATCTAAGTTCCTAAGCATGGTTAACAAAATCCTTCATGATTTGGCTTTTGTTCAATTTTCCTATGCCATGGCTCCCAGACCCTGAAAATGAGATGTATTAAATTGTTTATAGTTCTCATAGAGAACCATGCTCTCCTCTTGGTTTTGAGCCTTTGCAGTTACCAACTAGTTTGCTTGAGACCCATATATTCCAGCCCTACATTTCTCATCATAGTAAGGCCTATTAGTTCCTCAGGATGTATCTTAAGGATCTGACCTCAAAATAGGACCAAGCACCCCTACCCCCAACCTTTTTCATTCTCATAGCCATCCTTCATGCTTGCCTACATCATAGTATTTTATCACTATGTTATTATAATTGTTTTCTAACTTACCTGACCTTAGGTTCTTAGTTTCATAAGCAGAGGTCTTGTTTTTATTAACTTTTACATACCTCATTGCTACTACATACATTGTGAGGGTCAGGTGACTATGTTGATTGAGAATGTGGCCAGTAATTCTGTAAGTAGATAAGTAAATTCCAAATTCAGAGTAAAGAAAAAATTGTTTTAAATTTTATCTCGCACGTGTTCATAGAATTAAATATTAAAATATTTTAAGGAGATTAATTAGGAAACCAGAATAGAGAAAATAAAAATTGGTTTCATCAGGACATAATTACTCCTCTCCATAAAAAGGGAGGAGTTAGGGACAGGCAAACTAAGACATGAACCTTTAAAATATATTGGGGGCATGACGCCTGGGGGGCTCAGTTGGTTGAGCAACTGACTTTGGCTCAGTTCATAATCTCACGGTATGGGTTTGAGCCCATAGGCTTATTTTTGCTGACAGCGAGGAACCTGCTTTGGATTCTCTGTCTCCTTCTCTCTCTACCCCTTCCCCGATGTGTTATCTCCCCCGCCTCTCAAAAATAAATAAACATTTAAAAAAAAGTAGGAGGAGGAGACATTAAAGGCAGCATTTAGGACATGACCATGTAATCTTGTAACATTTTAGTGTTCTTCTTATAGTAAATCTAGAATCTAGGTATTTTTATACCAGTTATATTTAAAATACTTTAAACATTTAAATAATGAAGTTCTTTAATTTTTCCACTGGGTTATATAAGACTAAGCAAGTGCGGACAGTTATATCTATGTATAATGTAAGGCTTTTGCTAGGAATACTAAGGAGTAGACAAATAAAATTATTTATCAATGTCTTTTCTTTTGTAGTGTGTAGTTTTTTGTGTTTAGAATTGCTTAAACTTTAGAAGAAAGAAACTTAATTATTTTTTGTCAGTGTGTGAAACAAAATACAATATACCTGTTTTAAATTCCAAAGGCTACAAATTGAACTTGAAGTTATTTAGAAAGACCAAATGTTTATCTTTGAAACTTAAAGTTAAGGATATAAACTTTGAATCTTTGTAGTCTGATTTTTTTTTAATTGCAGTTATTAAGAGGGAGAAATAGAATTCTGGTGATACTAAGGTAAAGATGAGGAAAGTTGAAGGTTTGTAGTACATCTTACCAGGGGTATGTTTTAATTTTCCTCAAATTCTGATTTTTGTAAGTCTTCTTTTCTGTTATAACGCCCCTTGCTCAATTTTATTGTTATGGAAAGGTATATTTGGCAGTTTTCAAAATAAATAGCTGCTTTTCTCTATAAAAATAACCCATATTAATATTCAGACCTTTAAAAATGATAATGGATTTCTGGTGCCAAGATTTTCATAACTTTATTCTTTGGAATTGGAACAAATGGCAAGAGAATGCGAAGAATTCTTAAGGCTTCCAGTAATCTATCAATTGGAACCTGTTTGAAAGCATCTTATTCTTTAAATATAATTGATTTCTAGAAATAAGGTTAAATAAGTTAAACACTGAGATTCTGGATATTGTATTTAAGTTGATTTTTCCGCAGGCAGTTGAACAATAAGCAATGAATATTGCGGTTTGATTTTCTTAAATATGAATTTTGTTTTATTTTTTATTTTTGAGAGACAGAGAGAGACAGCATGAGTGGGGGGGGGGCGCAGAGAGAGAGGGAGACACAGAATCTGAAACAGACTCCAGGCTCTGAGCTGTCAGCACAGAGCCTGACATGGGGCTCGAACCCATGAATCGTGAGATCATGACCTGAGCCAAAGCCGGACACTCAACCTACTGAGCCACCCAGGTGCCCCCTTAAACATGAATTTCGATGTAGAGATTTGGTATAGTAACTAAAAGATTTTTGTAAATATATTCCTTTAGAAAAGATGATTTGATAATTGTTTCTTCTTATATAACTGATGTTTCAAATCAAGTAATACTTTTAAGACCTTATCGTATTTTGGTAGATGCTTGGGTGTGAATATACTTTTATATATTCACATGCTTATAAGTGTCACAGTTATATCACTCACATCTATAAATAATGTTTCTTATTCAGAGATTATGTTTCACACTGGTACTGTGAACATTTTATTTGCCCAGAAAAAGAATCAGTGGGTGGTTAAGATTTCTGAATTACAGACTGTGGCTGATTTTAGAATTTGGGATAAGGAAAAATTCTTAAAAAATGTGAAAAATCTATGTTTTAGGCATCCAATGTTATATTATTAGTATATTCCCTAAATCTTTTTTTTTTTTTTTTTTTGGGTCTTTGGACACAATTTCTTCCTCAGAAGGAATTTTCCTAAAAGTATATATTTTAGTCATTTAGCTTTTTAAAATATCTGCCATGTATTGGCACTTTGCTAGGAATATAGAGATGAGTATGACATGGTTTTCTCCCTCTGGGAAATAATTATAGGGGAACTGATAAGTAATGTGTTTAATTTTGATATAATTTAAAATATAAAATTATTTAAAATGTTATAGTTATGTGCAAAGAATTGTTTACCCTCAACGTACTCATTCTTCCTCACAAAGCTACTGTAACTGCTCCTACCTAAAGCTACAAGTAATCTCTTTATTTTTATGGTTACATTTTGGTATTTCATTTGACCCTTCAGTGGCATTTGATGCAGTTGAGGGACCTTGAGCCAGTGCTGGTGTTTTTTCTTACTGACTGACCTTTCTCACTCTTTCATTGCCTGACATCTCAAAGTTGGAGTGCTCCAGGACTCTGTCTAGACCCCTTTCTATCAATAGTTTCTCCCTGAAAATCCAGTTTTCTAATATTACCTATAAACAGATAATTCCTAAATCTATATTTTTAGCACCAACCAACCCTGCAATTTCTGGACTTACGTATTTAACTGCCTTCTGGACATTTCTTCTTGAATACATAATAGGCACATCAGACGTAACATATTCAAAGCTGTTTTTGATTTCGACAGTTTTTTCGCTCATTGCCCAATCCTCCCCCCTCCCCCCCCCCCTATTATTCTTATTTTCCCTTAGAGATAACACTCCATTGAGTTGTTTAAGCCTAAAACCTAGTTATCTTGATCTGCTTTTCCTTCACCAGTCACATCCAGTGCATTAGCAATGTCCTGGCAGTTACCTTCAGAATATATCCTGAATCCTTCTTATCTCTTCTTGTGTTCACACTGTCTAAACTCCATATAGCCTTTCTTTATTGGACTATTGCAGTAGGCTCCTTACTAGTTTTCTTACTTCCACTCCTCTTAGCTGTGAGAGCTATCTTTAAAATGCAAATCAGGTCAGGTCATTTGCCTGTGTACAACCCTCCAGTGGCTTCCCGTCATGCCTAAAATAACATCCAAATTTCTTACTTTGGCTGGGTCCCACATGATCTGGCCTCTGCCTGCCTCCCTGACCTCGTTTTCTATCACTTACCCCCTAATTTACCATCTCACTTCATTATAGTTCACCTACCTTCGTTTTGTTCCTAAAAGTACCAAATTCATCTCCAGTTTAGGGTCCATTCCTTTGCCTAGAAATCTTTTCCCCCTTATCTTAATTCAGTCCCAGTATTGTACTGTATGCCAAAGACTGTCCTAGGCCTAGTTCCCCTAAGTCACAGGGGCCTGTGCGTTGTTTTTCTTTACCTTTTGTCTGGAACTTTCCTTGTATATGCAACCTAAAATACTCTTGCTGAAACTTTTTCAACTCTCCCAGATGGCTTCTTCTTTTTAATGCCACAATTTATGTAATTTATTTAATCTTTATCTTGATGGAGCTAACATTGTAGTTGGAGGTGGGTTAGGGTGGAGATTGCAATAAACAGGATGAGTAAAATGTATATTAGATGGCAAAAAAAGCACTAAGGAGAGAAACATAAAGCTGCAGCAAAGTACTGAGGAGAATGGAGTTGTAATTTTAGATGAGGGTGGTCAGGACAGTCCTCTGTGTGAAGCTGACATTTGAATAATCACCATCATATGTTCCAGGTTGTGATATAACTCATAGACTTGTGTTAATATAGAATATAGATGTATATTTTCCATAGACATTTTTTCTAAGGTTAGTCTGCTTTCTTCTCTACGTTTCATTAGTTTTCACAGCTCACAATAACTTCATCTTCCAATTTGTTGCTTGCTATCTTTAGCTTCCTTCCTGTATCCACAAGTCTGTATTTCTTCCAATTCTGAACTTTAATCAATAGAACTTGAAATATAGCACTGTATAAAGATTTTTAAGTAAAACATTTGCATTTATCTGATCTGGGCCATCTTAATTCATTGATTGACAAGGCAAAATTGTATGAAAATTAAATTTTTTTTCTTCAAGGGATTTAAACTTGGTGTATGTATATATGTATGTATGTGTATATATATTCACCTTGCTGAAACTTTATACTTTACAACTTTTCTACCATTTCTTTTAAAACTCTGGTGAAGGGCATAGTAATTGGGTTTTATAAAAATACAAGTGGTTTTTGTTCCGTATTTTATCAGGAAAGCTGCTGAAAATGGATTAAAATGCACTGCGCCTTATATCCCACACACAAAAAAGTGTTACTTTGACATGTGTAGAGAGAAGTCTGTCCTCACTTTATTTGTAGTGTACTTCTAAATTGTTGAGTTACATGTAAGTAACTTTTATTTTTTTCCCTCTATTTTTTGCTGTGTGTCGATGGATTTGCCGTTCCTGTTTGGACTGAATGTGTCATGTACAATTCTTGGAATTCCTCATTTACTGTTCCTCTATGGATCTCTTCTGTTGAAATCTGGAACACTGGAATGATGGAAATGTGTTCTTTACAAAGTAGCTGTGAGTATATAAGATACCTTATACTGAGATGTTTTCCGTCTAAATTAATTTAAATTTAACTTACAGTTCAATGAAGTAGGGCCAGTGAAGCCTTAAATTTAACATGTTATTTTTAGCTTTACACATAGTAGGCTTTCAGATGTTTGATTTTAAAACACTGTACTCTGAACAGTATCCTAATTGGTATATTTAAAATTAGTTTTTCCATTTAATTTGCTTGTTTATCTTCTCAAGATTTGGCTTACAGATTAATTTATATGAATGAAAAAAAGGGTAAAAGGTGATGATGGATGGAATATTTTGTTACATCTGTGATGCTAGTGAGGAATGCAGATTGCTGTTTGTTAAATCCAGCTTTGTTAAATTAATGCTTTGATCATAGAGTTTCTTCATTTTTAATGAGAAATTGTGTCAAAAATTTTTAAAAGAAATATGTACCTCTTAGGAATATTTTGCCATTGTATTTTAATGATGAATAAGACCTACCTCTAAGTAAAATTAACAGTAAGACTACTCACTCAAATGGTCTGAACTATGGACAGGTTTTCTCACCATTGGGTAAGTTAAAAGTCAGATTTATTTACTACACCAATTTAAAAGTAGATTTCTTTGAATTACGGAGCTATTGTTGAGGTCATCAAAGAATCAAAAACCATGCAGGAAACAAATTCTGATTTTCTTTAAAATCTGGATAAATCCAGATGTCTGTGGTGAGGGGAGGCAACAGGGTCATCTGAAATGCTGAAGTGGCATAATTGGACCTGATATAGATATAGTAGCTTGAAAAGTATTGTTTACTGATTGACATTGATCACTAGACCATTCAAGGATTTATGAAAAAATTGTTTTAAACCCCACATTTGATTTCATTTTGTGAATAAGAAAACAAATTTCAAGATATTTATACCTGTTGTAATTAGTATGAGCAAAGGGGATAATTGAAAGAGGTTTTTTTTTTTTAATTTTTAAATTTATTTTTAAGAGACAGAGAGAGACAGCGTGAGCAGGGGAGGGTCAGAGAGAGAGGGAGACACAGAATCCGAAGAGAGGCTCCAGGCTCTGAGCTGTCAGCACAGAGCCTGTCTTGGGGCTCAAACCCATGAACCGTGAGATTTGGCCTGAGCCAAAGCCAGACACTTAACCAACTAAGCCACCCAGGCTACCCATTAAGGGTATATTAAGGTATATAATATTAAGGGGATGTGAATTTTTTTTATTATGAAAAACCTTTGTTATGTTGTGTTTTTAGTTTATTGGTCTGAATCTTCTTAGTGACTTACTGTAAATTGAAATCTTTGCTCTTAGGTAGATTTCTTTTTATTTTATTTCCTTAGGGTTTTATAATAGACCATTGTCAAGTCAACTCATACTCCATTCATTTTGTTTGTTGCTGCAGTTATTTTACTGGTAACACTATAATAAAATCAGTTTGATTTGCCATGAATAATAGTTTGTATAGTTTTTTAAAACAGGTTGTTGAAGGGAGTTTGAAATGTGCAACAGAAGAGTTTTGTTGATACATTAGTAACTTGGCCCTTTTTGCTTTTCTCAGCAACAGAAGAACCTTGAAGGCTATGTGGGATTTGCAAATCTCCCAAATCAAGTATACAGAAAGTCAGTGAAGAGAGGGTTTGAATTCACACTTATGGTTGTGGGTAAGATATGTTTTCTTACTAAAATTAGATTTTGATCTGAGTTTTAAGTTATTAATCAACTCTGAATGAATTTAAGAAGATAATAGCCTAAATTACTGCAGGAATCATGTTATATCTTGTGTGAATACATTTTAAAATTTAACTTTGTGGCATAATAGAATTTATATATTTTCTTACCTCTTTTTTTAAGGTGGCAAAATTTTAGAAAGTAAGTAAAAGTTGAAAAGTGGGGCTGGTGGAGGAATAGAATACTATAAAGAAGTTCTCTTCAGTTGGTAATGCTGCAAAAGCAGATAGTGTCTAATGGTTCAATATTACTCCAGGATAATTTTATTCTCTGGCTTATATACTGTATGGAGTCATATAACATGAGCATTTAACTTAAACATATGTGCTCTGAATTTGAAAAATAAGTCAGGGGACTAGGTAGAGGTTCATAGTCACACAAGTGATTAGCCTGGAAATTCATTCAGTGAGTATTAACTCTGTTGTGAGTGAAATATGGCTCTCTTTATTCTTTAATTTAGTCTCCTTTTTCTTACGTGTTTTATCCTATGAACATCATGCTCTGCCTGAAGTCCATTTTCAGAGACTGTCAGGGGTTATTTGACTGTATGTTGGTACCATCATTGTTATATTTGAAGAAACAGTATATATAAAGATTAGTAATCTTAAATGACTATAATATTTTCACTTCATATAGGCTGACTTTAGAACCTAAATCCTAAAGATGATAAAACTTTGTTGTATTTCTCTGTATGTTTTAAGAAGGTGAAAGGCAGGATAATGGAGTCACTGTGCTTGACAAAGAAGATCGAGTTGATGCTGGGTCTTTATGTAGTGTTAATTAATTTTTGCTAATTACATTCAATTCCTGGTATTTTTCTTTGTGTGTTGAATTAGTTTAATTGAATTAGCTATGAAGTACTCCTTCATTGAAGGGAAGATTGTTTTATCAGGGGATCAGAATATTTTACCTGATGGTCACTTCCTGGTTGTTTGGAAATATTTGCATTGTATTAAGTTTAAATTGTTAACAGTTGGTACAGAGTTTCAAACTTGGTGTTTGGTAGAGTTGGTCAACTTGCCTGTCTCTGGTTGAGTACAAGTATAGTGTGCCCAGTTTGCACATTGCTGCTGTGAAGCAGAGGTAGATCCAGATAGATGGATAAAACATATGGAACATACCTTTTCTTTTGTATGCTAGTTAACATGATTGTTAATATGAAGAAATACTCCATCTTAACTTTACATATATAAAGCTTGTGATCTTAAAAGACAAACTATAAACAAATATAAGATCATTTTTTAATTTGTAAGAAAAGTTTCTATGTCTCTTAGGATAATTACAACAATTTAAACAAAAATTGGTATTAAAATTTTAGTTTTAAAAGTAACTTCCTATGTTCGCTTCAGCAACACATAAACTAAAGAATAACTTCTTGAATATATACTTAGTAGAATAATATTGTTGGGGTCAAGGTCAGATACTTGATTAAAAAAATCTCTGACATTTTTCCAGCTGAAAAAAATTTAAGGCAGCTGAAATGATTTTTAGAGAAACTGCAATCTCTGAAAATATCTTATTTATTAGTTTTTCTGGTAAGTCCATTCTTGAACTGTAGCTTTTGTTTTTTTTCTTCCTTGTTAAGACCTTAACTGAGGTTATGGAGCAACTGGGTGGCTCAGTCGGTTGAACGTCTGACTTTGGCTCAGGTCATGAATTCACAGTTCGTGGGTTCAAGTCCCGCCTTGGCCTCTGTGCCTACAGCTCAGAGCTTGGGACCTGCTTCAGATTCTGTGTGTCTCTCTTTCTCTCTCTGCCCTTCCCTTACTTATGCTCTGCGTCTCTCTGTCTCTCAAAAAATTAATAAACGTTAAAATAATTTTAACAAAAAAGACTGAGGTTAAAGAAGAATGGGTGTCAGTTTCATTACTCTGTTTTTCCTGCTGTACCTTGAACATTATTGTTTAATTAGTTGTCCCTCTATAGACTTGTTGAGTGGAAGGACTAAATCTTCTCATCTATATAGTTGCAGTGTCTAACACATAGACCCCTTTTAAGTAAGTGTCTAAGAAATGGTTGGTTCTTCTGACTTTAGGCCAAATCTAACAGCATTGTTTGCAAGTCACGGAAAGCTAAAGCTAACCTTGCTTTAATATTCCTAACTTAGAGACTGTAAACTCTTCCCTATAAGTTAAATCCTCATTTTTGAGACTTAAACTCAGAGCAGTTGTAGCTTTTAGAACAATTCTTGTTTGAAGATTTATACATTAATATAAACTGAAAATCTGTACTTAAAAGTTGATTTCTTTATGAAACTCTGTCCTGTGTTGGAAAACCTTTATCCAGTAACCTTCCCTCTAAAACCGTATTTATTGAATACTTACTTAAGTGAGTTTTTTGTATCACGGAGGCATAGTGTGTATTCCCGTATCTTAAAGGAGTTTATAAGTTATATGACAACATAAAGTACACATAAAAAGGTTAGTAACATTTCTAGGAAGTATATATGAGTCAGTGGAGTTATTTAAAAATCAAGGAACATAGAAGTGTTAGGGTATAGGAGTCCTTCTCTCTGGATGAAGGTGATTATTGCCTTATTTGAGGAGGAGGTATTAGGGCAGGTTTTTGAAAAATAGAATTGAGTGTATAGTCCATTTGGGAAAATAATAACCAAACCCTATATAACCTATTATGTGTCAGGCAGTGTTCTGAATATGTACCTAACTCATACAGTCCTAACAACAACCCTATGAAGTAGGTACTATTGTTACCTTATTTTAGAGATAGAGAAACTGAGGCATTCAAAGATTAGGTTACTTGCCCATGGTCACATTGTTAAGCAGATGGTAAAACCAAACCCTGTCTACCTACTTCTCAGTCTGGTTTGTTCTTAAGTACTCTGCAGAGGCTCGTTTGGGGGTATCGGATATAGTGCAGAGCTCAGTAGAGTGCATCCAGTATGCCTGAACTTGCATGATTTTATCTGGGTGTTGTGTTTTTCCTAAAAAAATGAAAGAGAAAGAAATAAGGGAGTTCGTGGGGAAGAAAGGAGTGAGCATTAGAGAACTTAAATACATGTGTAAGCAATTTTTTTCTGTCATTACATTGGAATGAGTGTGTGGCCTAGGAAAGGCAGTAGGTGGGAGAGGTGAATTTTCTATTTCCCCAGTCATTTTCAGCTTTCACATCCTTTCATAGTGTGAATATCTTACCTTGCTGTATGTTAGTCAAGTGTCAGTATGGTGTCTTAGTATATATACTAGTTACTTTTTATATTTGTAAAGAAACAAGTATCTATTTCAGTACACATAAAGAAAACAGGATGTCAGTTTATATGTAATTGTGCTTTATGGATGATATAGAGGGTTTTCAAGAATAATTTGCAGTACACATTGACTTTAGAATCTGACTCCTAAGATGTGACTTTATAATAGTTGGGAATTAGGCTGGAAAAGTAGACTAGCTTAGATTTTGAAGATCTTGACTGCCACAAGGATAAGTAGATTGGAATTCTTGATTTTGAATCTTTGCTTAAAAATTTAGTTTAAAACTCAGTGTCAGGCCTATCAAATAATGAAGACACTTAGGTTTCTAATTCAGCAAAGTGTCAAACATTTTTAGGTTTGGAATTTGACAGTCTTTTGTGTGCTTTTTTTAAAAAAATATTTTTTTCTTTAATGTTAATTTTTGAGAGAGATAGCTCACAAGCGGGGAATGAGGAGGGGTGGAAAGAGACAGAAACACAGAATTTTAAGTAGGTTCCAAGCTCTGAGCTGTGAGCACAGAGCCAGACATGGGGCTCAAACCCAGAACTGTGAGATCTTGACCTGAGTCAAAGTCGGACGCTTAACCAATGAGCCACCCAGGTGCCCCCTTCTCATGTGCTTTTTAATTAGACTTGACTATGCTGAGAAATATTAATTGTAAAATTCTAATTCTACTAGAATTCTCCGAGGAGGTAGAACTCCGAGGAGGTAGAGCTCAGAATTCTCTGAGGAGGTAGAGCTCAGGACTCAGAGGTAGATTACTTTGTCTTACCACAAAGTATTTTTCAGAATAAGTGATAACAAATCTATTATTTTGAATTCTTTATTTAAATTGAAGTATAATTGACCTACAGTATTAGTTTCAGGTGTCCAACCTAGTGAGTTGACAGTTCTATACATTACCATGATAAATACACTTATCTGTTAATCATACAGTTACTACAGTATTATTAATTATATTTCCTATGCTGTATTTTATATTCCTGTGACTTATTTATTTTAAAGCTGGAAGTTTGTACTTTTAATTCTCAGAAGATAAAATCCACAGTTCTTTCATTTCTATAATCTTGAGCTTTGCACAATTTTGTGGTAGAGGTTTTCTTTATTTGTGATTTGTCATGATGCATTTGACCTGTACCAAATGTCTTTAGTAGCAGGAATGGCATTTTTGTTTTTTTTTTCCTATGGGGGGTAACTTCTAACATGCTGGTTTGGCCATTTTGGGGATTCAAAGTTTATCAGAAGGTGTTTTTAATATATGACTTACTGGTGAAAGTTTAGGAGATATTTAGTCAGTACAGTGTCTGTCATAGTTGTCGTTTTCCCTCTTCTTATTGATATTTGAATTGTAATAACATCCAGAGTTATTTGAAGAAATTGAAAGGTGATATTGACTCATCTTGTTTCTAGGTTATTGGGCATTCAGTAGTAGTATGTCTAATTCTGAAGTTAAGATATGTTGGAGACTTAAATTGCCTGAGTAATATTTCAGAAATTTCTTCCTACAGCTCTATTTTTATTTTACTTTTGGTATAAAAGTAATCGATGATTGCACAATGTTGTGAATATAGAAGAACCACTGAATTGTACACTTTTAATGGTGAAATTTATGGTATGTGAATTTTATCTCACATAAGTTATTTAACCAAAGCAGAGGAATTTTAGAGAGAAAAATCAGGTAATTTCACATATCCACTATTTTAATTTTTTTATTCATTCTAGGTTTTTTATCTGCACATTTTAAAAAGTGCTTTTGTAATAAAGTTAGTATGTTTCATCCATTGAAATTATGAAATACAGAAAGCAAAATGAAGATAAATATTACCAAAATCTGTTACTCAATGATAGCTCAAGCGTAGAAACATACCGTATTCTTGTTTAGCATATGTGATGTCCTATGAATATCTTTTAAAATTAGCAGTAAATTATGATCATCTTTTGAATTTAGATATCATAACCTACTTATGGTTGAGTCATAGATTTTAATGACTTGTGTAGGTTAGATATACCATTATTTGCCATGTTATTCAACATTAGGATAGTTACAGAGGAACATGATTATAGTTCTGCTTTTACATTTTAAATTAATTCCTTTGGACATTTGAATTGCTATTTTTTAAGGGTTTTGATACATAATACCAAACTGCCCTAAAATAGTTTGCATTCAGTTTTGCACATTCACCTGGTGTTGACAATACCCCTTTCTCTGAGTACTGCCAATACTATTAGTGCCTAAAGATTAGTATCTTATTTTCATGTCTATTTTATTGTTGCTTGTTAACTTATTTTTAAAAAATATTTATCTTTGGTATGGGTTCTTTTGTAAATGGTATATTCTAGTTTTAAAAAGCTATACTCATTTACTTCTTTAAAAAGATATAGGTACTGTAGGGTATTATTATTATTATTTTGTTATTAGGTATTGTCATTTTTTGCCAGAACTTTTTCTGTGTTGTGTTTTGTATTAATTTGATTTCATATTATTCATGTAATCTTTTTTCTTATGGTTTTTGTTCTTGATGTCCTCCTGCTCCATTGGTGGTTACTGGGGATTTCAGTGTATTTTATTTAGGTATATAGACTAAAAGTTTAAGTTTTTATTCTGCAGTTTTAAATTTCTGTGGGTTATTTATTTTTTTTGATGTGAGATAGGAATTTGATGTTTATTTTACTCTTAAATGGCTAGTAGTTTTCCCCAGATCATTTACTACAAGTTTGATTTTTAAAAATACATGTGCTTGGTTGGTTCTCTTTCCAACCTTTGGCTTAGTTCATTCTGTAGTTCTTCTATATAAATACCATATTATTAGAGTTACAAATTATAGTAATTATGTTGTTATTTGTGTAGGAAGATTACTGGAGTTTATGTTAATCTAGGGATATAGGCAAACAAGTAAATAATATGTAAAATAGTTACAGATTGTGTTGTTTTCTAGAAAGGAAATAAACATGGTAGGATCTTTTTAGTTATCAGGGAAGACATGCCTCTCTGAGAAGGAGACTGTAATAGTACCTGAAATACCTGAAAATTAGGAAATGCTGAAAAAAAAAATGACTTACAAACAAGAGATAATTATTATTAATATATTGCTGTATTTATCTACAATATTTTGATTTTGACAGTTATATAATTTCAACTGTCGCTGTCTCAAATTTTTAGTTATTGCTTTTTCATTTGATATGTGAATGATTTTCTCTTTGATCTCATAATACTATAGTAAAAACTTAAAGCATGGAAGTTTTGTTCAATTTTTCAACGATGGTGTTTAATGGCTGCATAATAGTCTAATCTGTGACTGAATATACCATAATTTTTGTAGTCTGTTTCTTCATTATATTCCTACCTACCCTGTTAAAAATAACTTGGCAGTGAAGATCCTTAAATTACAAGGTGTGTGTGTGTGTGTGTGTGTGTGTGTGTGTGTGTGTGTGTTGGGAAGCAAAGGGCAGTATTTTATTGATTTGTTTATAGTCTCTCAAGTAGGATTACTGTAGCAAAATGTTTCAGCATTTTGTGGCTCTTGACATCTTAGCAAATTGTTTTTTTAAAAGTTTGTTCTACTAAATATATTCTTTTTAAAAAGGGAGACTATTTTTTGCTTGCATTTAAGATGTATAGTGTGTATAGTGTAATTGAAGGTGGAGCTATTCATTCCATGAATACCAAAGGGAAGAATTTAAGTGTAGTTGAACACAGTGTAAGGGAGCAGTAAAGGAGGACAAAAGTATACAAGTTAACTATATCATGAAGTGATAACTGCATGCTGTAGGAGTTTAAAGAAATAAGATTTTATAGCTAAAAAGCACACCACTGTCTTAAATCATATACAGCTAACTTTTTGGAAAATGGTACATGATATTTTCAGTAGTTGGTATATTCTTTATCTGATTTAATTTCAGTATCTTAATCATGGAGTAGTATAATTCAGACAAACACAAAACAGTTCCATAGACTGGGTACTTTTTGGTTTTGTGACAGGGACAGAGTCTGGATTGACATGTATGAGAAATGTAATCTGGATAATATCCCAGTTTCATTTAGTAGACTTAAAAGAGTTATTCAGTGTGATCTTTAAAATATATATGTTAATAGTTTAATTATAATTCTTAATCTATTTTGGCTTCTCATACATGTTCTATCCTAATATAGTCTTTGAAAATAGATCATAGTCTTTTGAAAATAGGTGAGTGGAGGTAAGCAGATAATACATAGTGCATATCAGGGAATCAGATGTGAAGTATGATTTGTGGTTCATTCTTAACCAAGGTTTTTATGATAGGAGACTGTGAATTGTTTATTATGTTACACGTGGTAATAATTACAGTAAAACATAATGGTGAGATTTTCGTAGTACCTTGTTGTCATGGTCCTGAGAATAGAATTTAATTGAAAGATCAGTAATTAAGCTGATGCAACTAATGAGCAATGAAGTACTAGGAATTATGGATTAAGTTGAGGATACAAAAGTGAGGGGTGCCTGGATGGTTCAGTTGGTTGAGTATTCAACTCTTGATTTTAGCTCAGGTCATGGTCCCAGGGTTGTGGGAATGAGCCCTGCATTGGGCTCCCCACAGAGCATGAAGCCTGCTTAAGATTCTTTGTCTCTCCCTCTGTCTCTCCTTCTGTCTCTCTGTCGGCCCCTTTCCTCCATGTACACACACTCTCAAATTAAAAAAAAAAAAAAATAAATTTTTAAATAAATAAAAATAAATGAAAATGGCCACTTCAACCCTCAAAGGGATTTCCAGGGAAAACTTTGCACACTACTAATTACAGTTTAGTAAGTGTCTTAGTAGGTACACATTTAAAGTGCCATGTAGAGTCAAGGGAGTAATTATCTGTGCTTAATGGGGATAGCTTCTTATTTTCCTGATAAGATAGGTTAGAGTTCTGAAACCAGTGACTCTTTATTATGCTTATATTTCAAATGTATAATTTATTTTGGCCATTTTGTAAAAGAGCTAGCTAGTTACAATTATGCTTTTTTATTTATATTTTTAGTGAACAATGGAAATTCGCTTTCTATATTTAACGTAAATCTTATGATACTTAGTATAGCAACTATTACACTAAAAAGAATATTGTACTTAGCCTAGTTTTAAATTCTAATTGCAGCCACAAATGAGCTTTCTGACCTTGGATAGATCATTTTGAATCTCAGTTTCCTTATAACATTTACCTGGTTTTTCTAAGTCAGCCATAGGGCTGAGATTAAAAATGAGAGACACATACCCCCGAAGGATCAGACGGTTTTGGATGGTGGTAGAGATAGCTGGACAATAGTACTGTCTATATGTAACTACTACTTCACAGAGGGCTTGATAGTTGTGTTTGTAAATGTACCCTGTATGTATAATGTAAATATAATTTGCCTGGTAAATCTGTGAATAAATAAAATATTAATTTTAAGCTACATTATTTGTGCATTTTTACAATTGAATTTAGTTTTAACATCCAATATCTGGGATGAAGAGGAAAGAAAGATCAGGGGTAGTTGAGAAACAGATGGCAGCTAAGAGGTTAAATACTTGGTTAATTCTTACTTTGAACTTGTGCCCTCGTTGAACTCCTTTTATTATAAACATTCAGGGCTCACATGTGGTTTTTACTTTGCAATTCAGTGTAGCAGCAAAGCTCTTTTTTGGTGAGAGTCAGATTTAACTAATTTGAAAGATAGTTGAGAGTTTGCTCTCGTCATTTCCCATTTTAAACCAGGTAGCTTGCATTCTTGTTAACAAAACATGATTTTCATACTTGCCTGTTCTGTGCATTTCAATAAAGATAAGTGTTTTGCTCAAGTTACTTATGTGACATTAGAATAGTCTTCAGGGTACACTTGGTGCTTTATAGTTGCTGCAGCATTAATGCTGTCCTTTGCAAACCTTTTGGGTATCTTATTTTCCCTTGAGTGTATCAGGTTCTTAATGTCAGTAATATAAAGAATCTTAGGGTTTGTTTTTAGGTTGACATTAAGATTTTAATTTTGAGTTTGAAAATTAAGGTTTTTTATAGGTTGGTGTTTGCTTTTGTTGTTGAATCATGTTTTAATCAGATTTAATGTCATCTAGCAGTTAACAGTAGTATTTCTGGTTCATGCCATCATTATAGATAATTTTGATTAAGGAAGAAACATTATAAAATTTTAGTCATCTAAAAGGCCAAATAAATGAAGAAATTAAATGAACTATATTTTGATTGTTCTCCGTCTGTTTCCCTGACTCCTTTAATCAAAATTATCTGGGCTTCTTATTCAAGATGCTCATTCCTGGGAATGTGGGGATCTGCATTTTGACAAGAACCATTCCTTAATCGCCAATCTGAAGTTTAAAGAGTACTGTTCTAAGTCTACTTTAATGTCCAGAGAAGGCATTAAATTATATATTTCTTTGAAATGTTGTATATCTTGGTAATATAACAAAGCTATTAAGATACATAGTTTTAAAATATTCTTCCTATAAAAATTTCTCCTTGTTACAAAAGTTTTTCATTAGGAATGTAGTACATTTTGTAATCTCTTTTGAAATGTAATTTCTTTTTAAAAAGAGAGAGGAAATCACTATTACTAATTTTGGTGTATTTTCTGTGCTTATGTACAGCTGTAGTAGCATATTTAATTTTATATACTTTCTCCACCTAATGCTTAAGGCAAGCATTTTTCCATGTCAAACAGGTTTTTAAAAACTAATTGTCCTCACAACAATTGCCCTCCTTAATACTTAAAGCACTTATTTTGATGAGCACTGGGTGGTATGTGTAAGGGATAAATCATTAAATTCTATTTCTGAAACTAGTATTAATTACACTATATGTTAACTAACTAGAATTTAAATAAAACTTAAAACAATAAATAAATAAAGATACTGGTAATATAAAAATAATTCTCAATGACTGATTGATTTTATGACTGCATCATAGTATATTTAGCTTGTGTCCTTTTTGGTACCTGAAATATCCTCCGCTCCCTCCAATATCTTTAGTGTGAAAACTATTTCTACAGTGTTTTTTCCATGTGTGTTTGATTTCCAGAAGTAGATAACATGGTTAAGGATGTGAACTGAAAATATACCAACTTATACAGTTACCACAGATGTGCAAAATGCTCTTTTAATCTCATCCTTGCCAAAATTGAGTAGAAATCTTCTTAAAATGCCAAATAAAGCAAAATGATTTTGCTAAATTAGTATTAGACAAAGATTCTGTATTTTAATTGTAGGCCCTTGAGTATTGATTTGATTTTTTTTGTCTTTTTATTAATACTCACACCACTGTTTCTTTGTATGCATGCACATGTTTTTGTTTTAAGAAATATTGGTGAAGCAGGTTAATACAACCATAAATGTAATTCACACAAGCCACTGCGGGTCCTCAAGGTTTATAAATTTTGGTATATGAGATTTATAGAACTGGAAAGAACATGTCAGTCATGTCACTCAAATGATTAAAGCCTGCCCCACCTTGGCTTTGGAAGCTACTCCTTTCGGACCACTACAATTGTAGACTGTGATCCTACCTCAAGAATAAATCAACTCCTTGCTTCACCACTTCTGTCTGTCCACTAGATCTCCAGGAAAATTTTTTCTTTTTTGGTATGTTCCTATTTCCTTTCCTGATATCTTTTACTTACCCTCTAGTGTGGCCAATGGCCTTAACCTGCCCTCTAGTTTCATAGAGCCCTCCATTCTGATAATGCCACAAAACCTTTACTTTCTCTGATTCACACGTATCAAAACTACCTTGATTTTCTTCTAAATTAAAGCATTTTTTCCTTAGTGAATGCTGGCCACAGCTAGAAATTAGAGAAAAAGTTTAATTTTCCTTCCCAAGATATAAAGGACTAATAGTATACACGAAAGTACTCGATATTTTTTAAAGTTTATTTATTTATTTTTGAGAGAGAGAGAAAGAGAGAGAGAAAGTGTGTGGGGGAGGGGCAGAGAGAGAGGGAGAGAGAGAATGTCAAGCAGACTGCACTGTCAGCGCAGAAACTGATCCATGGCTCAAACTCAAAAACCATGAAATTATGACCTGAGCTGAAACCAAGAATTGGATGCTTAACCTACTGAGCCAACCAGCCGGCCTGAGAGTACTTGATTTTTAAGAGAGAATGTTCATTGCATGATCATTAGAATTTTAGGTAATAATGTGAATTTGGAAGAACATGCAGGGAGAACTTATAAACACTTGTCAATTTTAGCTCTTTTTCAGTTTAGCAGAAGAACTCCTAGAACCTTGTATATAATCTTGGAAAGGTTGCAGACCCTAGCCTAAGTAAAGGCAATATATTTTAACCAAAAAGTGTGGCAGTCCATTTTTGAAATAATCATGAAAAAAATTTCCAAGTAGGCATTTAGATTTTTTTGTAATGTGGAGATTTAAGGAAACAAAAAAGGTAGTTAACCACTTGAGCTGTGTAAATAAAGAGTACTTTTATATCTAAATATATCAAGATATATCATAAAAATCCTCCTTAAGGCCTCCTCCTACCTTTAGACACATAGCAAGTGAAAGTTTTTTGATTTTGTGAATGAGGTAATTATTGAGTGGCTTGTTGGATTGTGTGCTACACAGCAGGATTATTACTTAGCTTTTAGAGCTGGTGGTCAGTTACTGTAATTAAAATAAGTAAATCTTGTTTAGATAATTGTAGAGGTAGGTCTTAGGGAACCTGTTTAGCTTGCATTTTAGGATTATTATGTGCATCATTTTAAGGAGATGAAATAGTCTCCTAGTATATCCCATATCACATAATAATGGACTATCTTGGAAATAATCAGTATCTAGTGTAGTCTAGACTGTTCTTGATAGATTAAATCTTCAGAGATAAGCATATTAAAGAGCAAAGCTAAGAATAGCACCCTCCCTTCATAACATAGTTTTATTTTCCTCTTGGGTGATACCTTCTCTTTATATATCAGCCAGATGAAAAGAAAGAATATATCTGTCTTTTTAATTTCCCATCCATTGCTTGATTCCTCACCATTTGGTTTCTTTTCTTAATAAAATCTGCTTTTATTAAAGGTCAATGAGAGTGTTTTTCATTGTCCCTGGGTCATTTTTTAAAACCTCTCATTTGTTATTATTTCCACTTTTTCCTTGCAATTCTTTCTCATTTTTTGCAATACTCCCTCCTGGTTTATATGGTTGTTTAACATCCTTTTCACTGACCATCTTTTAATGTTGGTGAATCTGGCATTTTGCCCTTTGTCATCTTCTACCTACTGGAGTTTTTAAATTTCATCTACCTTTCAAATCATTTTGGGAACCATCTCCAAAATCTGTGTGGAAATGGTTACCTGGGTATTCTGGGCTTTAGTTCTGGGGTAGAGTATAGTCATCTGTTTTGAAATAGCTCCTTAAATAACAGTGGTACCTTTTGGTTAGGAACTACATATAGTTTGACTCTGGCTCATTTCTACCTCAGCTGAAATTAACACCTGTGTCTGAATAAGAGGTAACATTTGAGAATTTTTTTTAATGTGTTTTTAATTTATTTTTGAGAGACAGAGAGAGACAGTGTGAGCAGGGGAAGGTCAGAGAGGGAGACACAGAATCTGAAGCAGGCTTCAGGCTCTGAGCTGTCAGCACAGAGCCTGACGCAGGTATCGAACCCACAAACCGTGAGATCATGACATGAGCTGAAGCCAGACGCTTAACCAACTGAGCCACCCAGGGGCCCCTGAGACTTTTTTTTTTAATGTCAGGTACTGTGCTAATAAATTTTATTAAACAACTTAATAATATTATTTTATTTGTTGATGGGGATCACATACTGCATTTGAATATTTCAAACCCCAGGATAAACCAGAGTAGACAGGCACTGAGTTAGGTAGAAAAGCCCTACATGTGTTTACAGCCCCTTGTTTAAATTCCATCACAGTCAGACATTCTGAAAGGAGTTACAGATCCTATTTTTAAAATCCTTTGCTTTCTTTCCCACACTATTGTTGCAGGATGATAAAAGTGGCTTCTTATACTTAAAGTATTACAGATAGTTGAAATGTTACTCCATCTTTCAAAGCCTCATTGAAATGTGACCTCTTTTCTAGGCTGCTGAGATTGTCAGTTCTCTGAAATCTTACCACTCTTAGATAGCTTATTCATGTTCTTGATCAAATTCTACCTTGTAGTATGCTTATTTGTTTGCATATCTTACTTCTCCTACCATAGTTTAGATTTTTGGGAGCAAGGAATCTTAATCTTTACGTTCCCCATTCATTTATTCAGTATAATTTAATGACCACCTACAGAGTACCAGATGCTGTTCTAGTCCCTGAAAATCTAGAGGTAAGACATGGTCTATGTCATTAAGTTCCTAGTGACAGAGGAGTTAGGATTCAGATTTATTACAGCTTGAAGCAGAATAATAAATCCCTCTTATCTGACTGTAAGGGTATTTGTTCAGTTAATGAACAGCCAGTCAGAGCAGGGAATCAAAAATAATACCATAGCCATTTTATTTTATCAAAACATTAGCTAGTCCTTTAACGAAAGGGAATAAAGGCCCTTTTTTGATTAGGTGTTTGCTCAGTGGCGTTCCATGTCCTTACTCTTTAATAAATCTCTACTTCTAATTTGTTGCCTGTGACTACCAGTTTCAAGTTTTTAAGAAAAACAAACCTTGATAGTTGTGAAACAGCCTGTGTAGGTTCTTTGATTTTTTAAAACAGTCTTCTTTCCAGTTAAACCTGGATTTAGTTACCTGTTTGCTTTTAGTAGATGTGTTGTATTTCTCTAATAATAATAATTTTATACTCCTTACTTCTAAACTTATTTATCTTCCTATACTTTCTTTTTTCTTCATCCAAATCCTAAACCAGAAGTTGGAGAGCCCATCTTTTTAAAAAGCCACTCCTAATATAAGCACTATTTAGATGTTCACTGGTTTGCATGGTTAATTCCTGTGCATGTCTCAGTGAGATGTTGCTTGCTCTGGCGTGTCTTCCTTGATTTTTCAAGCTATACTCAAGTGTTCCTCATATACACCCACTGTACGTTTTGCTTAACTATAACTTATTTCTCAACAAAATTAAATTTTTGAGGGTAAAAGTGTTCCCATTTCTAATGTAGAGCAGCTGTTCAATAAATAATCATAAAATGAAATTATTTATATCTGTGTTTTCTGTCAGTAGTAATAGTGCATCACAAAATAGCTGTTGGTATGGAAATTGTATAGGATGTTGAGAATGAGAATATTCATCTGAATGAAACTTTGAATCCTGCTTGAGGTTTTTTCAAATTAGATTATAACATCAATTTAGTGAGTCCTTTTTAAAAAAAGGAAGAAGAAATGATTTGAAAATAGAATGCATTTTGCTTAACATGGATATTGTTTCATGAAACAAATTTGTATGCACATACATATATACAATACACATAAATATACTTGTATGTATGTATATACTAGGTTTTGATGCAAAATGTGTGTTTGGAGGAGGCTTGTCTATTTGTTTTCTGTGAACTCTCCTAGTGGGAGAGTCTCCTGGAGAATCTCAGAGACTTCATTTAGAAGCAGATTGACACGAAGAACAGAGTGCCGGGGCTGGGGTTCGGAACATGTTCTGGTTCTTCTTCTGCCCCTTAACTAGCTGTACTCTTAACATTGATCAGTTAATTTGCCTTTGGCTTAATTTTCTAATGTTTAAAATGGTTTGATTTGGGTCTGTAAGGAATATTTTAGTTCTAATGTTCTGAGACTCTTCATAATTTAGCAAATTGGTGTTGATAATAAAGCCACATTATGTGTGTTCATTATACAGTTTGTGTAATGAAGTGGGTTTTTCCAAGCCACTAACTGATAAAACTAAGGAGAATCTTTGCTTAAGTGTTTATGTGCTATATACAAATGACAAATCCTCAAGGCTTTAACTTTGTCTTATGTGTGTTCTACATAACTATAACTAACACAATACTACTTTTTCTATTAGCTCCTCTAATATCTGATTAAGGAAAAATAATTTACCAAAGAACTACACAGTATAATATCTCAAAGTATGGCTCATGTGTTAGATGTTAATAGATATTTTAGGAAGTTGAGGGAAACAGTCTAAGGTGGCAGTTCAGGAGCTGCTGTGTTAAACAAAAAGATAAACTATCTGTTTAATTGTAGGACTTCTGAGAGCCTTTATAATCCCAAGGACCTAAAGGAACCTGACCTTAATTATTATAAATAATTATTGATGTGACTTTCTTCACAACCCTGTGAACAAACACTTTGTGAATGTTTTATTCTTAGGCTTGAAGTGGAATATTCTGGAATGATGATGGAATATGCACAGCTTTCGTGTGCTAGACTTCAAAGAGGACAGAGGTTATTTTAACCTGTGTCTCATGTTAAAGTATGGGTACAATATTACAAACTCTCGATAGTTATTCTTATTTTAGAATTTTCTTAAAGTATTCAACATCTTTTTTTAGTTTTTATTTTTATTTATTCATTTTTATAATAGTTTATTGTCAAATTGGTTTCCATATAACACCCAGTGCTTCTCCCCACAAGTGACCCCCCCCATGACCATCACCCCCTTTCCTCTTCCCCCTCCCCCTTCAGTCCTTGGTTTGTTTTCAGTATTCAGTAGTCTCTCATGATTTGTGTCCCTCTCTCTCCCCAGCTCTCTTTCCCCTCTCCCCATATTCAACATCTTTAATTGTAAATATTATAATATTTGTTTTAACAAGGACAGAAGGAAATTTAAATCCAATAATTTGTTCTTAAAGTCCAGTAAAATGAAGGAAAAATAATGACTTTGTTCCAGAACATATATAATGCATTTCAGAGTCAATTAAACCTAAAATAGTTGTTAATTTGGATCATTTAACAGATCTAAAATATTAGTTATAAAGAAATAAAAAATGTTAACACATTTTATACATCTAAAGAAAAAATATAAAATATTATGAGGAAATATAAAATGTTGCAGATAGGTATTCTGTTTTATTTTATTGAGTAATTTGCTTTCTTAAACTAGGATGTAGAATTCTGAATTGTGTTATCCTTAAACGTTTCCTAAATAATATGTGATAAACTCGATTGAGGTCATTTCTGCAAATTCTGTGTTAGAGCTTGAGTTGATGGGACTAATTATAGCTCTGTTATTTTTGCAATTAGTGACACTGCTTTCTGTTCAATAAAGCACAATAAGCAAGAATTGATTATAGGTTTTTTTTAGGATTTTATTTTTTTAATGTTTTTATTTATTTTTGAGAGACAGAAAGAGGCAGCACAAGCAGGGGAGGGTCAGAGAGAGAGGTAGATATAGATTCTGAAGTAGGTTCCAGGCTCTGAGCTAGCTGTCAGCAGAGAGCTGGACCTGGGGCTCAAACCGACGAACCGTGAGATCATGACCGAGCCAAAGCTGGATGCTTAACTAACTGAGCCATCCAGGTGCTCCAAGACTTTATTTTTAAATAATCTCTATACCTAGCATGGGGCTCGGACCCTCAGCCCCAAAATCTAAAGAGTCACATGCTTCACTGACTGAGCCAGTCAGGTACCCCCAAGGTTTGATTGTAGTTCTAAGTTACCCTTGAGAGTATTAGGACAAGGCTGCTATAATTTGTCTTATGATTATAGGATATCTGACATCTTTGTGTGGAAGTAAATATTGCTTCACTAAGTATAAGTAGGAATTAATAATTCAGTGTCCAAACTCAGACATAGCTTCACTACATTCAATAATCCTTTTTTATTTATGTTGACGCTAGGACCCTGTACTCCATTCTTACATGTCTGTCTCACATGTCTATTCCTCCTCAAAAAAAGTAAAGTTTTACATTTTTTCTAAAAAAAATTTTTTTTAATTCTAAAGACATTTAGTAAGAACGTAAGTTCGTTTTTCTTTCTCCTTTGGTACCATTCCCTTTTCTAGGGACATGATTAAGTTGTTACAGGTCTTCTGGCATTTTTCTGTAATTTTATGCAGGTCATTTCCATGTAGATTTTTTTAAAATGTTTATTTAATTTTGAGAGAGAGTGAGAGACAGAGTGTGAGCAGGGAAGGAACAGAGAGAGCTGGGCGGGGGCAGGGGGGCAGCAGCGGGGAGACACAGAGTTTGAAGCAAGGCTCCAGTCCCCGAGCTGTCAGCACAGAGCCCGATGTGGGGCTTGATCTCATGAACTGCGAGTTGATAACCTGAACCGAAGTCAGAGGCTTAACTGACTGAGCCACCCAGTGCCCCTGTAGATTTCTTTTTTATGTAAATGATGCCATACTATATGTGCTGTTCTGTGAATGTTTTTCCCCCCAATCGCTTAATACATACATCTATGTCAGTACATAACGAGCTGCCTCATTCTTTGGAAGTAAGTGGTATTGTATTCCATAGTATGTATTTGTCAGAAAAGTTATACTGGTTTACAGTTTCACCAGAGCCACTCTGAAGGTTAATCTGTTTTCTTCAGGCTTATTTAAGCACAAGTGTTTCTCTGAATACCATGTTAGTCATAGCTCTTAGGTTTTCATATGAAGTACTTGGTTTGTTTGTATTTGAGTTTTTCTTGAGAGGAGTTGAGGAAAGATACTATGTTACATCTATACGGGCAGGTGGATTGTGTTACGCTTTTTTGTTAATTTCTATTAACAGGATTATAGTCAGAATATGATGTAGATTTCTGTATTTTTCAGTATTGATTGATTTTTTTGTGTGTGGCCAAATATATGGTCAGATTATATCAGTAAGCCGTTGGTAACTGTTTATTCTCTGGGTAAGAATTTTACATTGTTGAGAATCAAGCATATTCAGATTATTTCCATTTTTTAAACCACTTGGTTTATCAGTATCTGAGTGGTCTATTAGTCTTTCACTGTGGAAGATCTGTTAACTTATCGTTGTTTCTAATTTATGCCTTATGCATTCTTAAAAGTTTTGTTGCTCTTTTTATTCTCCCTCTCATATGAAACTTTCAAATAAATCAGAGTCTGTAAATGAGAGAGATACATTTAGTATAATCTAAGGAAACACTGCAAAAACTTAACACTGAATTCCCAGTTCTCTTTGGATTAATTCATATATAATAATATACATTTTGATGACATGTTATTTGTTGCATTAATTTTCATAAAATCTATTTTTAATGTGCAGTTTGTGTTTTTAGTTTTTTGCCTTACTGAAATGAGATTTTTAGATTTTTGTTATATTTGCTTGTACTTGTTAACATAATTATTTGAAGTAAATTTGACAATAAATAATGGAACCTTAAAATACCAGTGTATGAACAAGATAGACATTTATTCTTCCTGTATTTTAAAATCCAGAGTTGAACAGACTGAAGTGATAGCCTTGCTTTAAATTCTCAGTGTCCCAGGTACTTCCTTGTTTGTTGCTTCACTGGGCATGTTCTCTCTTACCAAGATACTTCATTAGTCTAAAATGGTTACTGCAGCTCTGGGCGTCTTTACGTGTCAGCTGGGAGGAACAAGTGAAAAACAAGAGGAGTGCACTACCCATAGAGAATGTTCCAGGAAGCTACCACATGACTTAGACTCTGAGTCTCAAATTCAAATCCTTCTCACTGTAGGGAAAATACTACTGTGGTAGCTTTGAGCACGAGGTCAGCATGAGAAGGAAATACAACAGGTCTAGATACCAACCTTGCCTATTTGGATATTTTGCTCCGGGCTTTTGTGGCAACAACCATTCACAATAGACAGTCATAGTGTGGTGGTGTGCAGCTAAGAACTGCACATATGTAAGTGAAGCAGGGTGCCATGTTTTTTTATTTAAGAAAGGTGAAGTTGTTTGATTTTTAGGCCAAATTTTGTTACATTTTGGGAATATAGGGAGTGCTTGCCAAATCCTACCTCACAAAATTGAGCTTTCATTTTACTGGGAAACTTTTCCTTGATCTATAGTAATCTTGGGTTTCTTGCCTCTCCTTTATGCTCTAGTGCCTTGTATGTATCTTCATTATACTGTGTTTGAATGAAACAGTGAATTGTAGCTTTCTCCTACTCTGATAGAGGGTGTGTATATGGGTATGCGTATAGATTTGTATGGGTGGGTTGTCCGGTGAGACAGGGATAAGAATGAATGACTTATTTTTAAGTCTTTGTATCCTAAGCTTCTGCTACAGTGCATTGTACATAGGAGTAAATTGTATATGTACTTGTTATAAATTTGTGTCTATTTTTGTAAAGTCATCCATGCCTTTTTAAGATTTTTACCCATCTTTTAAAGTTAGCTTTTAAGCCAATAAGATGTAGATGTTTTAAGTTGACTTTTAATTTATCTAACTCTGTATTGACATAAATTTTTGACTTTTAATTTGAAAGGGGTCATAAATTGAGAATGTTCTTATTCTAATTCATACTGTTTCTTCTCACATTTTCCTGTATTTTTTAATCTCATTAAATGATATAGAAAAAGTACTTTTTATTGTGTACTTACTGCGTACCAGTGTGCTTAAGTTTCACATGTATTACCTAGTTTATTTCTCACAGTTCATGTATTATATTAATTTGATACAAGAGGCAATAAAAATTCCAGTATCTTGCTTGTTCACTGTAATCATGCTGTAAAGGTAAGATTCTCATCCAGAAAGCCTGAAGTTAAATGCTGCACTAATAACCACTATAATATGCTTTTGGTAGTTGTCCAAAATTCTGAAAGTCATCTTAAGAGTTTTCCTTTTCACTTTTCCCTTCCCACCTCCTACCTCCAGTTAAGCCCTATATATGTTTTAAGTTCTTTTTTTCTTTTAAAGCCTTCCTCTCTCAGTATGCAGGCCAGTGGTTCTCTATCACTGGCAGCAAAGCCGAATCACTGGTGGGTCCCAGGCCTTAGCCCTGGAGACTGATTTAATAGCTGTAGGGCTGAAGTTCAGACATAGGTATTTTATTTACCCAGATAAATTGCACTGACTCAAGCTTTTGTTTTCTATGAGTTCTTTGTTTTCTGTACCTTTATTTTGCTAGGTTTTATCCTTCAAGATCCAGCTTTTTTGTCACTTCTTTCTGGAACCTTTAACTCTCATCTGACTTAGAAGTTACTCTTCTGTGTTTTCTGCCATCCTAAACATCCTAAATATAGAGCTCGGCATTTACTTACTTGTCTTCTTTACTAGTCCGTGAGTTCAGTGAGGCTTGGAGTTCTATCTTATTTTGCCCTTTTAATCCCCTGTGTCTGGTACATAGTAGGTGATTAATAATATTTACAAAATTGCATTTCATGCAAAGCAGTGTGTAGTATTTCACATTGCTCTCTGAGGATATTACATATTCAGAATTTGACATCTTAAAGTCTATCAGAGCAAGTAAAAGAAAAATTTCTATTAGAGGAAATCATTGTTAGTCACATGATTATGAATTTCTTGTCTACATGGGACCCTACTTGTGAATTATTGGTTGTGGTCTTATTCATGATGAGGATGTTTAAACATATGAGAGCAAAATGGTAACATACCTCATTTTTAGATGACTGAAATTTAACTGGTCAGAATTTTATTTTTCTGTAATTTTATCTTTGCAGTATGCTTTTTGGTTATTCACAATGAGGAAGAGATACATATTTGTTTTAGAGAGATTTGAAAGTAGAAAATACTGGTTTGAGGAAAAGAAAGCCTGGGTCCACAACACAGGTCTGAGGTTCCCTTCTAGATCACCGGTAAGAGCATCCCTTCCTTTCTTTATGGAGTTGTAGGGATTAAGGCCTCCATACCTAATATTAGTCTTCCTTTTTCACAGTGTTGGGTTCTCTCCTGTATTCCCCTATAGGGTCTCATCCCTTCCTCAGCTACCCCACCAACCTTTCCACTTCTTCATCTGGTTCTCCCATCCTCTGTGTAACACATTACCTAATTCTGAATTCTTTTTAAAAATGTTTTTGATATTTTAGAGAGAAAGAGAATGAACAGGGAGAGGAGAGAGAGAGGGGGACATAGAATTGGAGATAGGCTTCAGGCTCTGAGTTGTCAGCACAGAGTCCTATATGGGACTCTAAATCACAGACTGTGAGATCATGACCTGAGCTGAAGTTGGATGCTTAACCAACTAAGCCACCCAGGCGCCCCTAATTCCAAATTCTTAACTGCTTCTTATATATTTCTTGGGCCTTCTTGCCCTGAATGAAACTTGGGTCTTGAAGTACCATTTCTCCTACAGCTTGTAACTTTCTCAGGAGAAAGCTTCGTTCTTTTTCCTCATGAGTTAGGTTTGGCGGAAGATCATCTTAAGTTACCTCCCTTATGGCTAAAACCTCCTGTTCCATTGTGGTCCTTCAAATTAGAGAGAAATAGAAATCATTTTAGTTCAAAGTGACTCATTGCAAAAATTAAATGTCAGATTCAAAAGTTTAGGAAAAAATAATTAAGATCTCCTTCCTTTGATTTGGCTCCTCTAAGTTAAATTTGAAGGAAGAACTGTTTTGATCTTATTATTTCCTTGATTCAAAGATAGAAGCTACTATGATGAAACATATAATCAGTTTTGATTTAGAGGAGGTAAGAAATAGTACAGCACCCCCCCCCAAGAACTACTAGAACTGATAAATGAATTCAGTAAAGTCACAGGATTCAAAAATCAGTGTACAGAAATCTGTTACATTCCTATATGCTAATAATGAAGTCATAGAAAGGGAATTTAAGGGTCCCATTTATAATAACATCAAAAACAATAACATATCTAGGAATAAACTTAACCAAAGAGGTGAAAGACCTGTGCTCTGGAAACTAAATCACTGAGGAAGGAAACATACACACCATACTTCTTTTTTCGTGTGTGTCACATACACTCTGGAATATTACTCAGCCATAAAAAAGAATGAAACCTTGCTGTTTACAACAACATAACTAAAACTAGATCGAATGATGCTAAGTGAAATAAGTCAGAGAAAGACAAATACCATATAGTCTTATTCACATGTCGAATTTAAGAAACAAAACAAATGAGCAAAGGTAAAAAAAAAAAAGACAAATCAAGAAATAGACTATTAACTGTAGAGAACAAACTTATGGTTACCAGTGGGGAGGCAGATGATGGGATGGGGGAAATAAAGGATGGGGATTAAAGGGCATACTTAATCATGATGAAAAATTGAAATGATTTAAAAAAGATAAAATGCTGAAAAAATAAATAGTACAGGAAGTACACATTTTGACTATGAGAGTTGTTCCTTTTTAGAAATGTCGATGGAGGAAATGTGTATCTCAGAATTAAAGAAATTGAGCAGTTTTTAAAAAATAATTTTACTTAGAACAGCTTGGACACAAGTCTAAATAACTTAGTGGCAACCTACAGGCATAAATGTGGAGATGAGAGCTAGAGAAACCCGTGTTATATGTGAACAATGTTGAACTGGATTCTGAAAATCTTTTCCTTGGTCAAGTGAGACCCTATATTATTTGTTTACTCTGTAACTCTTGGCAAAGTTTCCTGAAATGTATATCTGTCTTGTTATTATAACCAGCCTTCAGAGATACCACATATGAATTGAATCTTTAAGCTTTAATTTCAATATGAGTTGTCTAGGAATAGATAGAACTTAATTTATTTAAATATCTCTTGCCTGATAATTGACCGAAGCTAAGTTTTCGTTTGAGAGTATACAAGCTACTACTACTTAATGTAGTCAATGATGAGAGTTTTCAATAAAGATAGAGAAAAAAATTCATTGGGGGAAAAATCATAAGTGATGAAAGTATAGGTGTTTTCTGATTTTTTGCAGAGTATAAAAAAGCAGACAGTATGTTAAAGTTTTATAATAGTGGAAGATACATACTATTTAGAATTAAGGGAGCAGTCTTGATCGTTGTTCCCAAAATGAGAATTGCTCAAAAAATAAAAAGCAAATTGTCTTGTCCTTTAATAGGAAAATCATGAGATGAGCCTAACTTCTCTAGAATCAGATGTATACTCAACTTTATTATATATTTTCATTTTATATTTTATGTACCAACTATAAAGTAACTTCCTGTGAGTATTTGTTGAAGGCAAGCCAATAAATATAAGATATATACATTTACTTACTGTATCATTCAGGTTTTTTCCTGTTAGTAAAAGAGGATTACAGGTATTAAATCAGCTATGATCATATAATTACCAAATACAATATTTATACCCACCTTCTTTTTAAACTTACCAGAGGAAATTGATCAGATTCCTTTCCAAGGTAATTATAATAATAAAAATCCATGTGAGAAGTAAACAGCCTAAAATAGAAATGGTAACAATTATAGAAACTTAAAAGTTGGTTTTACTTGGTATTTATGAAACATTTTCAAATTTGATTTTTTTGGTTTGTGATCACATTTTTAAAAATAGCCATTTTTGAGGGAATTCGTTTTATTGACAAATCATGTTTGTGAAGAAGAGGGATAAAACCTCGATTTGGACTTAATTTGATGGGAAGTTTTCTGAATTTAAAACCCAAGTATTACTATATGAAAAAAACATGTACTATATGGTAATTTTTATTTCTTTAAGTCCTTATTCTCAATAAGTAGTATTCTTTTCATTTTGCTTATAAGCATACTGAGCCAGGAGATTGCATACAGTGGTAAATGTTGCATGCACATCCATTAAGTGGAAAATTTAGGATTTAATCTTTATAATTCTTAAGTTTTTTGAAGTTTATCTTAAACCCTAGGGAACTTTCTGCACCATAATCAGTAGGTAAAAATGTGTTTGAGATAGATTTCTTCCTCCAGATACTTACACCAACTTTATTACTGTGGGGGAACTTGGAAGAAAGGTTGGGTGGACTTTAGTCTAAGTCATAATACCCAAATGCTTCATTACCTGAGGCAAGTCACTTGATATCCCTGAGGTCTTTTTCCTCAATGGTTATTTACTTGTTTGGCAAGTACAATGAAGAAGACTGTCTTAAGGAAAGATAATGTAAACTGAATGGGGGAAATCTGGATAGTAACTCATTTACTACACATTAAAAAAAAAACATTTTTTTCCTCAGGGTCAGAGGACTCATTCTTACTCTTTTGTAGGCTTTCATATTTTTACATTCCTGGGTACTGGACACAACAATATTGCCAAAATCCTTGGAGCCCTGCATTTGAGAATGCAGTTTCTTCTTTATGTTTATTCTACATTCTTTTCTAAAAATGTCCCACATGCCCAGTCATTTCTATAAAAAATTATTTTTCAATCTTTATAACTTTTTCCCTCTGTGTTCATAATTTAAATTCATTGCACTCAAAGGATCTCATACACACTATCATGCAATTCTTCATGAATCTTAGGCGTTTTCTTTAGCTTTAACTGCTGTAACTTTTTGCAGAAAGTATCCTCTTTATCAAAATTGAAAATATACATATTCTTTGAATCTAAAATCTGATTTCTGGGGGTATATGTGACAAATAGAAATAGCAGTATACAAAAATATAATTTGCAAGTTAACAGTAGTTAAAGATGTATATAGATACTTGTTTTTATAGCATTATTTATAGAAACAAAAAAAGAAAAGCTCTCGCATGTGCATTAAAAGGAAGGGATGAATAAATTATGTCTGTAGTGTGGAGTATTAGACATTTAATAAGTTAAGGTAGCTTAGCATGTTTTGATTGAAAGGGATGGCCATGATAACATTACATTTTTAAAAAAGGAAATTGCAGGGGCACCTGGGTGGCTCAGTCAGTAAGGTGTTCAACTTCAGCCCAGGTCATGATCTCATAGCTTGTGAGTTTGAGCCCCGTATTGGGCTCTGTGCTGAGAGCTTAGAGCCTGGAGCCTGCTTCAGATTCTGTGTCTCTCCCCCTCTCTCTCTCTGCCCCTTCCCCACTTGACTCTCTCTCTCTCTCTCTCTCTCAAAAATAAATGTTAAAATGTAATAGTTGAATTATAAAATAGATTAAAAAGCATATATATACATATATACACACATACATTTATTACTTTTAATATAAAAAACTTTAAAAATGAAGTGGAGCTTCAACAATTATTAACTCATGCCATTTGACCTCATACTGTTAGTGGCATCAAGTTCTTTAACATAGTCTTGCATAGTCTTGGAGTGATAGCTACTGCAACCACTGTTGATCTCTAGCATTATATAATAACTCTTCATTTCCCCTAATCCCCACTAACCACTATTCTACTTTCTGTCTCTATGAGTTTGACTGTTCTAGGTACCTCATGTAAATGGAATCCTACAATGGAATGTCACCAATTTCATTTATTATGATGTGTTCAAGGTTTATCCATATTGTAGTATATATCAGAATTTCATTCTTTTTAAGGGCAAATAATATTTGTATGTATATATCATACTTTGTTTATCCACTTAACGGTTGATGAGTATTTGAGTTGTTTACAACTTTTGTTTTGTCCCTTGCATTTGTTGATGAGCATTTGAGTTGTTTCCACTTTTTGATTATTGTCAATAATGCAGTGGTGCACATTGGTGTACAAATGTTCTCTGCTTTTGGTTATTCTGATATATAATAGAACTGTTGGATCATCGGGTGATCATATGTTTAAATTTTTGAAGGATTGTCATACCATTTTCCACATTGGCTGTACCATTTAACATTCTCACCAGAATTCTTTTGAGCTTCAATTTGTATATCCTCACTAATATTTTTTCTGTTTTTTTTTGGTGGTGTTTTTGTTTTTCTTTTGTTTTTTGTTAATAGCCATTGTAATGAATGTGAAATGATACTATTGTGGTTTTGATTTCTTTCCCTGGTGACTAGTGATGCTGAGTGTCTCTTAATATGTTTATTGACCTTTCTTGTATTGAATTTATTATATGTTGTCTTCAGAGAAATGTCTAGTCAAGACCTTTGCCCATTTTAAAATTGGATTTTTTTTAATTATAGGAGTTTCACGTGCCGTGAATATTAATCCCTTATCACACATATGATATGCAGATATTTCCTGTTCTGTGGTTTATATGGTAGTGCCCTTTGATGCACAGAGGTTTAAATTTTGATGGCCAATTTTTCTTTTGTTGCCTGTCTTGATTCTAGGAAAGGTTCAAGAAATCACTGCCAAATCCAGTCTTGTGTTTTTGTCTGGCTTTAGTATCAGGGTAATGCCAACCAAATAGAATGAATTTGTAAATGTTTTCCCTTCAGTTTTTTGGGAGAGAGTGAGGATGATTGGTGTTAATTCTGATATAAATGTGTTGTATAATGATGCTATCTGGTATAAGGTCTTTTCTTTTTACAGAGATTTTTGATTACTGATTCAGTCTATTAGTAATAAGTCTGTTTAGATTTCCTATTTCTTTATGATTTAGTCTTAGTGGGTGTATATTTCTAGGAATTTGCCCGTTTCATCTAGATTATCCAATTTATTGGCATACAGTTGTTCATAGTATTTTTATCATCCTTTTTATCTTGTAAACCACACTTCCTTTTCTGATTTTGGTGACTGAGTCATCTTTCATTTATTTTCCGTCAGTCCAGCTAATGTTTTAATTTTGTTGATCTTCACCAAGAACTAACTTCTGAATTTGAGTTTTATCTGTATTTCTATTATTGATTTGATTTGGTTTATTTGGTGGTTAATTTCAAATATTTATTTTTATGTAAACATTTACTTAAAATGATTTTTCTGTATCCCCTAAGTTTTGGTATGTTGTTTTCATTTTCTTTTGTTTCATAGTATTTTCTAATTTCCCATGTGATTTCTATTATGATCCATTAGTTGTTTGAGTGTTATTTAATTTTCACCTATTTGTTAATTTTAACATTTTCCTTCTGTTTTTGATTTCTAGTTTTATTCCATTGTGATGGGCAAAAATTCTTTGTCTGAGTGCAGTCTTTTCAAATGTATTAAGACTTGTTCGGTTTTATCTTGGAACATGCTTCATATGCACTTGAGGAAAACGTGTGTTCTGTTACTGGGTGTAGTGTTTTGTCTATGTCTTTCAGGTCCATGTGTTTTATGGTATTGCTCAAGTCCTTTGTTTATTTGTTTATCTTCTGTCTGGTCCTTTTTTTTTTTTTAAATGTTTGTTTATTTTTGAGAGACAGAGAGATGGAGGAGGGGAGGGGCAGAGAGAGAGGGAGACACAGAATCCGAAGCAGGCCCCAGGCTCCGAGCTGTCAGCACAGACAACCAGAATGGATCTTACCTTTCTTGAGAGTCATTATAAAAAGATCCCAACCTAGACAGATATAGTAAGGTTAATATTTGAACATCAATTATTTAGGCTAAAGATGCCTGTTAAACTGCTAGATTCTTCCATTTTTGCAGTATTAATGGAAAATTATAGTATTATTTTTAATTTATTTAGCCTTGTATTATGTATATCTTGAAGTTATTTATATTTTGGTAAAAATTAACTATATATATGGTGTGTTATACTAAACTTGACATAGACAGTCAAAGGAGCATATGTGAATCTTAGTGGAAACTGTGTCCTACCTTCTTCCATTGCTACCTCCTACCTCAATCAGAAGTATTATAAAAAATAATTACCTATGATATTTTTGAAATATGGTTTACAGAAAGGTACCCCTTTATACTTAAGCTGATTGATACATGAATGAATAAATTGGAAGCACTTTTTGTGGGTCCCTTTTATACTGAGATAGATTGTGAATAAGTTTTCTTTTTATTAACAAATTTCTTTTTATAGTTGTATGATTTTTTTTTCATTCATTAATTATTGACTTTAATAAATCTTTATACCTAACTTTTATGTTTTATTTTACTGAAGCAGCAATATATAATCCAACTTGAATGTTTTCTTTCATGACTAGCTTTGGTGTCTAGGAATATGTTACTGTTAAAAATGGAGAATATTGTATTAGATAAATTACTTTTAAAGAATACAGATTGTAGAATTATAGATATAAAAAGAATCCTTGGAAGCTTGAGTCTCCTCTGATAGATAAGAAAACAAAGACAAAGGGCTTATTCTAAAAGGGAATCTTTTTAGTATGTTTTCTAATGTTGCTTCTTTGTTCCACCAGGAACTACTTGCTTAAAGCAAGTTTGATTATAGTATTGATTGAATATTTGAAGTTGATAAAGTGGCCTAATTTAACACATTTCCTCCCCACCATTTCTTTTAGGTGAATCTGGACTGGGGAAGTCAACATTAATCAACTCATTATTCCTCACAGATTTATATTCTCCAGAGTATCCAGGTCCATCCCATAGAATAAAAAAGACTGTACAGGTATGTACACTAGTATTGTTAATTGATGATAAGCTGGAGTAATATTATTAACACAGTCAAAACACATGCTATAACTTTTATTATGCTTCCTTAGAGATAGGTTTTATATTTGGCCCCAGCCAATGGAAAGTGGTAAATATGATGGTTGATTAAAAGAAGAGAGAGTGAGCATAGGTAATTAGAGAAATTATCTTGATTAAAACCTTCTAAATTTGTCCCTAGGACTCTCTTAGAGATTATACTGTGATATAGTAAATTACACCCCTAGAGTTATGCTGTCCAACATGGTAGCTGCTTGCCATATTTAGCTATTAAGTTTGAATAAAAATAAATAAAACATAAAATTCGGTTTCTAAGTTACACCAGCCACATTTCAAGTATTCAATAGATATATGTGGCAACTGGTTACTATTTTGGGAAGTATAGGTGTATTTCCATTATTGCATAATGTTCTATTGGATGGTGTAGAGAAAACATGATTTGTGGAGAAGCCATTATTATTTAATATAGCGTTCTATATTAGTGGCATAGTACCACATGAAAGATGAGTGGTAGTAGCAATTTGTTAAACTATGTGTAGACTAATTTAGTGCTTTTCAGTCTTTAATGTGCACTCATATTACCTTGGGGGACTTGTTAAGTTTAGTTCCTGTGTAGAAGGTTTGAGGTGGACTGAGATTTTGCAGTTCTGACAAAATCTTAGGTGATGCTGCTGCTGCTGACCCATAGACCACACTTCATATGGTAGAATACTCTAGACTGCAGATCTGTACTGGTCAGTACAGTAGCCAGGAGCCGAATGTGCTCACTGAGCTCTTAAAATGTAGATAGTCCAAATGGAGATGTATGCGGGTATAAAATACATCCCAGATTTTGACAATTTAGCATGTAATAAGAATATAAAGGATCCCATTTATAATTTCCTATATTGATTACATTTTGCAATGATAATATTTTGGTTATATTAAATAAAGTACATTAATTTCACCTGTTATTTTTAAAATAGCTACTGAAAAGTTTTAAATTACTTACGTGGTTCACATTACATTTTTGTTGGACAGCGCTCCTGCAAACTATTAATTGAAAAAATTATTGGTGAGTTGATGGCAATAGTAATACATAGTACATAAGCAGAGAGGACAGGAGTGAATAATTCTGGCTGGAGTAGGCTTTATTAAGGCTGGGGCTGGATTTGAAGGATTGGTAATGATTATCCTAATGCATAGGTGGAAGGACAACCTAGAAATTCTGGGCAGAAACTCATATGTATCAGACTATAAGATGCAGTTTAGTAAATAGGTCGCTAAGAAATTATTCTGTGAAGTGAATCTTCTGTTTGTTTGTTTGTTTGTTTGTTTGTTTCTTTCTTTCTTTCTTTCTTTTTTTTTTTTTTTTTACAATTCTCTGTTTTAAGAGTTTTTTTTCCCGTATCCTTCATAGAGCTTGACATTTCACATTGTTTGCAAAAATGTGTTTTAAAAACTAGGCACTACATTGCTTATCTATTTGATGATCAGTGTTGGATATTACAGCCCTAAGCAAAAAGAGAAACTTTTAATTTAGGTGTTTAAACTCAAGATAAGGAAATTATAAGGAAATGTTAAAGGAGCCCCACAGTATAGATTCCTAAGTTCAAGAATATTTAGTTTAAAATATGTTGGATCTCAATCGTCATGTACCTGCCAGTAGTGTTTTTGGTAACTCCTGCTGGTGAGGAAATTTTCTGAATCCTCTTTGTAGTTCTGGCATATTGTGTAATGCCATGTCTTCCGGGTACTATTCCAAGCAGATTAGGCGTGTTAACTTATTTAATTCTTACAAAACTTTATGAGGCAAATAGTATCATTATCTCCATTTTATAAATATGGAAATTGAGGTATGGACATGGTCATAGCTCCAAGATCATGTAGTTAGAGTGACAGAACTAGGGTACAAATCTAACCAATCTGGTTTAGCATGTGTCCTGTCAAGCTATGCTATCCCTATACTATTGATACTTAATACATGTTAGTTTCATAGCTTAACCAGTCAGTTCTTAATAGGTCAATTAGCTTTCTTTTACTACTATCTTTTTAATAATGTTTTGTCCAACAAATTGTCATGTTTTTTTGTTTTTTATTTTTTCACCTTTTTCTTTAAAAATCTGACATAAGGAAATAGCTTTCTCAATTAGGCAATTTAGATAAAATGATTTGATCAGAGGGGCACCTGGGTGGCTCAGTGGTTGAGCATCCAACTCCTGATTTTGGCTCAGGTCATGATCCCAGGGTTGTAGGATTGAACCCCACATTAGGCTCTGTGCTGAGCATGGAACTTGCTTAAGATTCCCTCTTCCTCTCCCTCTGCCCATCCCCTGCTCATGTGTGTGTTTTCTCTCCTAAAACAATTATTTGATGAGTGAAGTTCTCTCTTCATCATAATTATTAATATATGAAAGTAACTAAAGTAACAGAAAGTGCCTCTGTAATCTATAAGGCTGATCCATCTGATACTAGCCGGTAAGGGATACTTAAGGGATTTTTTTTGTTTTACTTTTTAAATCTCAAATGGTACACCATAATGTCTGCTGTGGCTTGTAAGGTTTGAATTTGTAGTCTGGACTCAGGAGGGTATTGACTTCCCTTTAAATTTTAGGCTTGAAATTCCAATAAATTACTGGTGGGTGGATGATGGAAGCCAGTTAACTCTTGAAAATTTTGTGCCTTACCATGTTTTATTTTTCTTTGTTTAATAAAGAGAGAAGAACAGTATTTTAGCTTGCTTGATTCATACCTGCATTTTTGCCAGTGTCTGAACAGATGAAAGTATCAGCATTTGTAATCTCAGGAATTCAGTACATAGAAATCTAGCTTGTCATATGTTGTAGCAAAGTATTTGCTCAAATTGTCAGAAATTGCTTGTAATGTAGTTATGACTGTGCTTATTCTGTCATGGTCTATATATTGCAAAACGGATATTAGATAGGATTCATTATCAAACTGTCATCAGTGATTCTCTGTATTGTAAGACTGAATATTTTTTCTTTTGCCTCTTCATTATATCTTTTCAGTTTTATGCAATGAGCATCCTTTTATAATTTTTAAATGCCTTTCAGAAAAGAAAATATAATTACAAAAGACAAAAAGTAGCTCTGAGGAATAAGGTTCATATTAAGAATTGGTTCTATTACATGGCAATGAGAAAGAATGAAATATGGCCATTTGTAGGAAAGTGGATGGACCTCGAGGGTGTCATGCTAAGCGAAATAAGTCAGGCAGAGAAGAACAGATACCATATGTTTGCACTCATAGGTCTGACAGGAGAACAGGAGAAACCTAATGGAGGACCAGGGGGAGGGGAAGAGGGAAAGAGAGTTGGGGAGAGAGAGGGATGCAAAACTTGAGAGACTACTGAATGCTGAAAATGAACTGAGGGTTGAAGGGAAGGGGGAGGGGGGAAAAGAGGTGGTGGTGATGGAGGAGGGCACTTGTGGGGAAGAGCACTGGGTGTTGTATGGAAACCAATTTGACAATAAACTATTTTAAAAAATTAATAAATTGCACAAATCTGAAAAAAAAAGAATTGGTTCTAGATTAGTTCAGTCAAATCTGTCCCCTAAAAGTTCTTATGCCAAAAATAAATTTGCCAAGCAGATCAACAAGTGTATCAAAAATAATGATAGACTATATGGTATTGTCTACCCTAAACCAGTTGCTTAGACCAAAAAACTTGGAGCAATCCTTAAGCTCCTTTTTACTCTCTACTTTCATACGCAGTCCATCAATAAATCTTGTTACTTCTGCTTTCACAATATATCCACAATCCTACCACTTTCCTAGTAACACTCATATTCTTCCTAGGAACACTCACATCCAGACTCCATCATTTCTCTTCCTAGATATAACCTCCTAATTCACTTCTTTGGCTGTGATCCTTGGCCACTGCCCCAGTCTTTTTAACGAGAGTGAGAATCTTCTTTTACAATGTAAATCAGATCCTTTTGAACCTCTGTTCAAAACTCTTTAGTGGCTTTCCATCTCACTCAGAGCAAGGCGAGAGTCCTTACTACAGTATCCAGAGAACCTTATAAGATTTGCCCCCGCCTCTCTCTGTAACCTGTTTCCTACACTTTTCTACTTTTGGCATATTCTGCTCTGGCTATAAACCAACATCCATGCTGTTCCTTTGAACAGGCCAATTCTACTTTCTACTTTAGGGCCCTTCCACATCTTGTTTCTTTGCCTGCTATGTTCTTCCGTGGATTTCCTGATAGCTTGCTTCTTCAGTTTCATCAATTCTCTGCTTAAATGTTGCTTTCTCAATGAGGCCTTGTCTGGCCAACCTATAAACTCCTTCCAGGCCCTGCCTTGGCTCTAAATGTGTTACGCTCTGTGAAAGTAGCAACTTCATTTTATTCACTGCTATAAGCTCAGTTCTTACTTAGAACTGCATCTGGAACTGCATCCAGTATTTATTGAATAATTGAACAGTTTAAAAAATATATTAAGACTCAGTGTATAGTTGGGATAATTTGAATTTGAGGATCTTTGCAATTTTGTTAATCTCTTTTTCTTGGTCCATGAAGTTTTATAAATCACTATTTAGAATAGGTGAAATAATTTTAAATTTGAAAATTTTTGAAGTTTTTAATTTGATAATTTTTTTAAAAGTTTTGTTGGTTTTCGTTTTTTTCTTGAGAATTTTTTAAATTTAATTTTTAAATTTATATGTAGATTTACTTTAAAAAGGCACAAATTTTAGCATAAAGCTTGATCAAGTTTTGTATATGTGTTCATATATCCAGGTAATTACCACTTAGATTAAGATATTATAGTACATTTCTAGCACCCAGAAGGCTTCCTCGTGCTTCTCAGTATTACACCCAACCCCAAATATAAATAGCCTTCTGACTTCTATCTTCATAGATTAATTTGCCTGTTCTTGAATTTCATTTAGATATTATACTCTTTTGTGTCTGATTTTTTTTCACTGAGTATATCTGGCATTTGTCCATGTTGTGTATCTGCATTTCTTTTTCATTGTTGTATAATATTTCATTGTATGAATATATATATATATATATTTCAAATTATAGTCTTTTGTAGATAAGCATTTGGGTTTTGTTTTCTTTCTTTCTTTTCTTTCTTTCTTTTTTTTTCTTTCTTTTTTTTTTTTTTTTACCAATATGAATAGTTTTGTACTTCTTTCAGTGGACCTAGGCACTCATTTCTGTTGTGTGTCTGTGCACATTAATATAAAGGTATTTTATTGTTTCAGTTAATTTGCTTTCTTATTGAACATGTCTTTTGTACTCATTGACTATTCAGATTTCATTGGAGTGCTTTGACCATTCCTTATCTAGATAATTGTCCCTTATATTTCATATATTCAGGATAATTTCTCTCAGGCCAGCATCTGTTAAAGACAATGGGAGAGGCTCTGTATTTGTTAGAATTCTTTTTACATTTGCCTATCCCAAAATAATTCTGTTTAAACTCACTTTACTCTCTCTTAAGGTAACATTTCAAAAGTGTTCTCTTCTATTGTGAACATTTTCCAAACGCTCTCTCTCTTTTTTGTGTTTTGTTTTTAAACAAAGGAGTAATTAGGGCTTGAGAATATCTCAAGTAAGATTTTTTTAAGACAAAGTCCTGTGTACTACTATTAAATCTTTTCTTTTTTACCAAAAGTAAGACCTATAAGGTCTGAGAACTAGATTGATTCTCACTAGAATCCCAGAAAAATACCCTTTCCTGACTGTACTGGAAGTATTCCTTGATTTACAGGAAACAAGTTGAATATCCTCTAAACTCTTTCTCACTTACCCAGGAGAGAACATAAAGTGTTCTGAGTCATTCAGTATATTTAGAAAATAGAGTGTAGTTTTCTTTTACAGTTTAGTGACTCCTCACCAAGTCCAATAATCTAGCAGAAAATCTCCTTTGGAAGCTCATAAATTCTTTTAGTGGAGAGTGGTCAGAAGTATTACATCTCAGCCCAGACATTTAAGACCAGGAGAAACATAAATTCTGAGTTTCAAAAAACAAATGTCTACAATTTCCCTGACTTGAAGACTTTCTGGACCACTTCCAACTGTCCAAAAAAAAAAAAGACGAAAAGAAAAATTCTGTGATGTAGCCAAATAGGGAGTGAAATTTTAATAAAGACCATGATCTCATAATCTCCCTGAGCATTTTTTGATTTATAAGAGACTTGTATCATTAAGAATAAATTCCTTTAAATTTGCAATCTTGGAATGAAGGAGAAGCTGTCTACATTGGACAGAGAGATGGTTCTGAGCTTCCTGTATATCAGAGGTTCTGATATGAATGAAATTTTCAGTATTAAATAGGAGTCCCTTCAGGTTGATTCCTTATGTCCGGTCTTGAGCATCAGGAGTCTGCTCTGCAGCTTTAAATGTGAGCCAACGCTCTAGTTCTGGGGTTCTTTATACCAGTGGTTCACAAGCTTGAGATCCATCACTAGAAGACTTGTTAAAACAGATTGCTGAGGCCCCATCCCCAGAGTTTGCTCTTTAGTAGGTTTGAGGCAAGACTCGAAGAATTCATATTTCTACTAAGTTCCCAGACTATGCAATTGCCAGTCAGGATACTACACTTTGAGAACAAGTGCTCTGCAGTGTTTCTAACCTGCTGCAGACTGATTTCATCTTTTCTTTCTGAGAAGATTGTGGAGAGAGTACTGTTTATCCTTAGTTCTTTCAGAATAATTCACATTGAATGAAATAGTACTGTAATTTCTGTTTTTATTCATATATTTTTTGTTAATAGACTGATTAAATGAAGGGATAGAAAAAATTGGACACTTGTTCCACTTCATGTTCCAGTCTCAAATATAGTCCTCAGATTAAGAAAGTTTTAAGAAAAATGTTACATATAGTGATGTATGTACAGTAGTAACTTTTATAACATTGTTATATTTGAAAATTTTTGGATCATATATCAAGTCAGTTGAAACGTTGCCATCTATCTCCCAGGAACAACTGCCCTTTATTCTGAGACTAAATCAGTTTCAGTTTCTTTTGTGAAATGAGAGTGTTAGATTTTGTGTTTTACTTTCTTAGTTGGCAACCCTATGTTGGTCCCCTTTAAAACTTTTTTCTTGGGGGGGGGGCACCTGGGTGGCTCATTCAGTTAAGCGACTGACTTCCATGACTGACTTCTACTCAGATCATGATCTCATGGTTTGTGAGTTTGAACCCTGCATCGGGCTCTCTGCTGACACTACAAGCCTGGAGCCTGCTTTGGAGTCTGTGTCTCCCTCTCTCTCTGCCCCTCCCCTGCTTGCACTCTGTCTCTTCTTTCTCTCAAAAATAAATAAACATTTAAAAAAATTAAAACTTTTTTCTTGGGATGCCTGGTTGGCTCAGTCAGTTAAGTATCCGTCTCTTAATTTCAGCTCAGCTCAGGTCCTAATCTTATGGTTTGTGAGATCAAGTCCCATGTCAGGCCCTGTGCTGATAGCATGGAGCCTACTTGGGATTCATTCATTCTCATTCTGTCTCTCTCCCCGCAACCCACTCAAGTGTGTGCACCCACTTCTCTCTCAAATACACTTAAAAAGAAAAAACAACAACAACCCTTGTTTCTAAGTCCTAAAAGTCACTATTGCAGATTAAATGGCTACAAAAATTCTGGAGGTGAAAAAAGATGAAAGCCATGAATCCTATCCCTAGGATAACATTTTATAGGCTCCTTGAGATATTTTTATAAAGCCCAATTAGGAAACTTTCTTGTTGGTGTTGGTCCAATATTGATAATTTTTTAAACCATTCACAGGAGAGACATTTGAATATCTTATACCGGGTTTTGGGACTACAATGATGTTGGACACAATCAAATTTCTTAAGGGATCTCACAATCACACGATTTAGTGAGAATATGCTGCTGTAAGGTGCTATAGAGGTTACCTTGGCAAGGTAGATTTTAGCGAAGTAGTAGGAATGGAGGGCAAGATGGCAGTGGATTGAGATGGGAGTAGTAAATGAGGTGGTGAAGATGGAATGGCTGTGAAGAAAGGGACAGGAGGGGAATATCTAGAGGTTAAGTGAGGGTACTGAGAGAGTCATTTGGTTTTCATTTCCAAAAAAGACCTGAGAATGTTTATATCCAATGGGGAATCAATCCCTAAGAGATGGCTAGGGATTTACCCAAAGGATACAGAAGTGCTGATGCATAGGAGCACATGTACCCCAGTGTCCATTGCGGCACTGTCAACAAGAGCCAAATCCTGGAAAGAGCCTAAATGTCCATCACCTGATGAGTGGATCAAGAAGATATGGTATATATACACAGTGGAGTATTACATGGCAATGAGGAAGGATGAAATATGGCCATTTCTAGCAAGGTGGATGGGCCGTGAGGGTGTCATGCTAAGCGAAATAAGTCAGGCAGAGAAGGACAGATACCATATGTTTGCACTCATAGGTCTAATAGGAGAAACCTAACAGAGGACCATAGGGAGAGGAAGGGGGAATGAGAGCTGGGGAGAGTGAGGGACACAAATCATGAGAGACTATTGAATACTGAGAACAAACTGAGGGCTGAAGGGGGAGGAAGAGGGGATGAAGAGGGGTGATGGTCATGGAGAGGGGCACTTGTGGGGAGAAGCACTGGGTGTTATATGGAAACCAGTTTGACAATAAACTATTATTAAAAAAAAAAAGAAAGGAAAGGGGAAATAGTCTAAACAGTTGTCAACATGACTCAAATGGAATGATCAAATCTGGTATATAATGAGAAATTAGCCTTAGGAAGAAAGGGATCTATTCCACTGAACAGAAGGAAAGACTGTTGATTCAAACAAATTGAGGATGCCCTTGTCTTCAACTAGAGATGAGGTACTTTGCTGAGCATGGTTGGAGCGATAGTAGGGTAGAACTAGAGAAGAGCCATACTGGGAAATGAAAGGGGCATGGGACTGGTGACCACATAAAAGGATTATTGGATAGCAGGGACATTCCTGTCAAATTGAAGTTCATAAATTTTGTGTAACAGAATGGTATCTAGACTGGAAACGAAACAAATAAAGGGTTCAGGAGGGGGGTTGCTAATAGAAAATGAGACAAATAAGATATTTAAGATCTCAGTGTAAGGAGGTGCAGGGAATGAGGTGTAGTGATTTAGTGTAAAAAGCAGAATTCGAATCTTTGGATCAACTTTCTTAATAAACGAGGTTTGGATCTTGAGAAGTAGTCTATCAGCATAACTATTCTACTTTTGGTCATTGCCTCTTAGTTTCTTGTGAAACATAATGAAGTATCTAAGATGATATTTATCTTTTCAGCCATTAAATAAAGTAGATAGTGTTTGTGTTTGAGCTACATGGAATATTTCAGGCTGTTTAAGGCTCTGTTGTTCCAAGTCTCTGCAGAGCTTTGGCCGTAATGCCTCCTCCTGAGGCATTAGGTACAGAGGTGAGCTCCTGACAGAACATTTTAACCGTCCCCATGAAATTTAATACAGTTAATCAGGTAATACTTTTTATTTGCTGTAACAAATAGCTCTTAAACATTGGTCAGAAAACTTAAATGTATTTAACAGTCTTTTGAAAATGAAAGAAATGAAGCCATAGAAACACTGAAGGTTTGAGGTTTTTTTTTTCTTCTCAGATTGGAAAACTGAACAATATTAGAAAAAAGAGTGCCTTAGATTTCCGGGAGTTAGGAGTCCAAAAGAGGCCTCAGTAAATTAATTATACACAAACAATATAATAGGCTTTCGTTTTAGTTTTCAGAAAGAAACATAATTGAAAAATGCCCTTCATTCCTTCAGCATTAACTTATGCACTTAATGTTAGAGAACTTTGAGTGATGCCATAAAATATGCTGATGTGACCTGCTTAAGTAAAGTGCATGGGAAAATGGCCATTTGGAATAGATTTCTTAAGAAAAGTTTAAAATTCCTGAACTTGAACTAATTTGTTTTCCATGGATCCCATGAGGAATCTTGCAAAACCAGATGATAGGATAGAGTCAGATCCTGTGAATGGCACTAGTTTACAGTTGTGTTTTCTGGATCTCTTCCATATATTGCCTTCTTCTTTGTATTTGGCCATGTATGGATACATAGAATTTCATAGGCCAAAAGAGAGGCTTTTATAAAGACTCTTTAAAGTACAGATCTTAATTTTTCTTATGTCCGTGAACAATTAAGTTGTTAAACTGATTATAAAAATAAAAGGGAAACAAGAATTTTAAAATTTAAGCTGGTATGGCATGTGATCAGTATACAACCTATTACTGAAGATAGAAATGAGTTTTGCTTAGTAATAAGGGAACCAAAAATGGAGTAGAACTGGGAGATGATTCATGTAGAACAATTATATTTTTGCATCAGTTTCTAATATATAGTGCTATGTCATTTAAAAGAATTATTAGGTAAAGGGGTAGTATGATTATTTTGGGTATTTCTGCTTCAGTGACAGCTACCATAAATGAATAACCTGTTTTAACCTGTTTTTATGAAGGAGAGGGAAGCAGATTTAAGATCTGTCAAGATGTTGCATTTGACCAAATTGTCCTTTTGAAAAACATTTTTTTAAACATATAATGACAAATAACTAGATTGTCCTTTAACTCGAGGATAGCCATTTTTATTTTTATAAAATATGAACTTTGTAAGTCGCATGACATAATAACACTTTTTTTTTTTTTTTTTTTTTTTTTTTTAGTTTTGGTAATTTAACACTGATGAGTGATTGCCTTCCTCATAAGAGTAACCTGGTATCAGGCTACTGGTATTATCTTAGACATGTGGTATGAAACAGTGGTCTCCTGTGCAGTGCACATCCATTCTTAATACTGAAAATGGTCAGAAAGTATTAAGAATCCTGTTTATTGATGTTTACTTTTTTAATCTAGAGAGAATACTGTTAATACTTATTAACAGATTTCCACTTGCATTTATTTGGTAGATAAATAAATATATTTGGGATGTTCAAAATTTTCACTGATAGTTACACAAGGATTTAAGCAGTTTAGTAAAGACCATTGGTCTAGAAAGAAAAGACCTTTGCCTCTTATTTGTCTAAAAGATTAGAAGTCCCTCCATGGACATGCATATCCAGATCTCAGGCAGTGTTTTCAGTTTTAACAGTTTTTTTACATGATTTTTTTTTAACAAAATAACTTGATTGCTATAGACCACTGTCCAATCCAGTGTCACTAAGCTACATGTGGCTATTTAAATTTCATTCAAATTAAATAAACATTCAGCTCCTCAGTTGTTGTAGTCACACATCAAGGGCTAAGTAGCCACGTGGGCAAGCATCTACCATATAGGACAGTGAGGATGCAGAACATTTGCATCATCTTGGAAGGTTCTGTTGGACAGTGCTGCCTCAGACTTTCCTGCTCAGCAGTGTTAATCTCCGTTCCTTGGTCTCTTCATACATCAGCTAGCCTCTGTAAGAAAATGCCAAAAGGAAATGGAAAGACATCATTTCTGTAAGCCTGAAAGCTACACCCAACTTTTTCTACCTAGAAATTAAAATTTTCCTTTCCAAACTGTTTGCAAACATAAATGGTTGAAGTTGCTTTTCACATGTTGATGATTACATTTTCCCTTAAGTCTAGAAGTACTTAATTCATACCATCTTATGGCAATTAACACTCAGTTTGAATCTAATTCTTCTCTCTTAAATTAGCCTATCAACATACCTAGAGCCTCTAGTCCTAGTAAGCCCTTGATATAAATGTACATCGAGGGGCCTCTGGGTGGCTCAGTCAGTTGATATCCGACCCTTGCTTTTGGCTCAGTTCATGATCCCAGGGTTGTGGGATCCAGCTCCATGTTGGTCTCTGTGCTAAGCCTGGAACCTGCTTAAGATTCATTCTCTCTCTGTCTCCCTCTCTCTCTCTCTCTCTCTCTCTCTCTCTCCCCCCACCACTCCCTTCCTCTCTGTGTGTGAGTGCATGGTCTCTAAAAAAGTTAAATTTAATATAAAAAATAATAAAAATAAATATAAATTGAATGAAAGCCTGTGTTTTTCTGGGGCAGTTACTCCCCTTTTCTGTTTAAATCCATGTTTACTTTATCTAGCAGCAGCATATGCCCAAGATGAATGACTTATATGTTCTGATACACAGTTTGAGATTACAGAAAATCTTAGATTGTAGGTAGGAGGAATTGTTGTTATTGTTCAAGTCCAATGCCCTTTCTCAAATAGAACATTTTTACAAATTGTAAAGTGAACCAAAGACTTTAATCAGTTAGTAGGATTTTTTGGTTTTTTTCAGTGGCTGGACCTTTTCTGATCACTTTGGCCTAAATGTGCAATATGTAACATTTGAGAAGAGAATTGGATCCTAGTCATAACATAAACACAAGTGTAAATAATTATGGCCATGTTGAGAAAGATTTGGGAATGGTAATAAGTTCACTTGGTAATTGGTTTGGACCAAACTAGATGGAGATAGTTCAGAAAAACATTTACTGTAAATGGTTGATTAGGTATACTTCTCTGACTAGTTGGATTTGATTTCTATGAATTACTGAATCATTCAAGCACATTGTTTATTTGTATTATTAGACACACATTAGATCATATAGGTATTGTATGGCTTTAGTGACTATTACTATTTTACCAGTTCCTGTTTTCCTTCTTTATGTCAACTATAAGCTAGAAACCTACTACTTACATATGTACCTTTCTTTCAAGTAACCAGGATTTCTAAGATCCACAATAATTGATTTTAAAGTAAATGTGGGTAGGTTTAGTTTGCAGAAAATTTCCCATTTGGTTTTGATTAATGCTCATCTCCCTGCTTCTTACCTTGTAGGAAACCACAGGTGTAATATATGGTATTAATATCTGTACCATGAATCTTACAGGTGGAACAATCCAAAGTTTTAATCAAAGAAGGTGGTGTTCAGTTGCTGCTCACAATAGTTGATACCCCAGGATTTGGAGATGCAGTGGATAATAGTAATTGGTAAGAAGGGTTTGTCATCATTGCTTTACATTGATTGCATTTAAGTATTGGTGGTTAGACTTTCCGCCTAAGATTTTTAAACTTCTCATCTTAGCAGAGATCACTGAACTTTTTAGTGATACGACTTGAGTTCCTATACCAACTTTGCCACATACTTGACAATGTTACTTAACCTCTTTGAACTGATTCCTTTTCTGTAAAATGGAGATAATACCAATCATAGAATTATTTTAAAGCAACATGGGCACAAAAATTCTCATTATAAGGAAGTTAAAACTTCATTTTCTACTATAATTTTATCTACTTATTATATATATTATTTTCTATCCCATCCTAATTTAAACCTTACTTTAAATGTTCTGTTTCTTCATAAGTCTTAAGAAAATATCCATGGCATTCTATTTGGAAATAGTATCTTATAAACAGTATTTTATTTTTCTTTGTTTTTGAAGTAAATTCCTGTTAAATTTTAAAATATTTAAATAAATTCATCATGAAGTTTTTGTATTATTTGAAATATAAAACTACTTACCTTTGCAAATAATATAATTTGGTTGTGTTTTGACTCGAAATAATTAATTTTCTTCCATTTGGAAAGTTCAGAAATAATGAATCAAGATTTATCCAAGGTAATAACTACTTGTTTTTGAATCCGTATATGTAGAATAATTTGAGATATCTTCCACAAATTCAGTTGGTTCTGCCAGTTTAAAAATATTGATTACTGTAACAATCATCAGTTGTACCTTCATATGTGGAATTACAACTTAATTATTTTATTTATCTGCTTTTTATAGCTGGCAGCCTGTTATTGACTACATTGATAGTAAATTTGAGGACTACTTAAATGCAGAATCTCGAGTGAACAGACGTCAGATGCCTGATAACAGGGTGCAGTGTTGTTTATACTTCATTGCTCCTTCAGGACATGGGTCAGTACCTTGATACTTGTTTATTATGACTGAACTTTGGGTATATATTTTAGTTATGCATATCTCTGTAGAGTACATTTAAAAATATCAGTTGTAAAATCCCACATTCTAAATGAAAATGGCTTGTAAAAAACACTTTGGGGGCACCTGGGTGGTTCAGTCGGGTAAGCATCTGACTTCAGCTCAGGTCATGATCCTGAGGTCCATGGGTTCGAGCCCCATGTCTGGCTCTATGCTGATGTCTCAGGGCCTGGAGCCTGTTTGGGATTCTAAGTCTCCCTCACTCCCTGCCCCTCCCCTGCTCAAGTTCTGTCTCTCAAAAATAAGCAAATGTTTAAAAAAAAAACCACTTGGTAAGTCCTAGATAAGCTGATAGTAATCTTTTTAGTGCATGGATAAGTTTTTTTTTTTAACCTTTTCATAAGAAACAGTGTTTCCATTATGGTTTAATGTTTCAATGTGGCCAATTTAGCTTCCTTTTGGACACTCTGCCACAAATTGAACCACCAAATAAGGAGAAACAGCTATAAAAATAATCTTAGACAATTTTAAGAAACTTCAAGATGTTTTTACTATGAATCTGATAGACAAGGTTATAGGAAAGGTTAAGTACCAAAGTTCTTGGGTGCCATTTCTTTCTTCACTAAATTTCTTTGGTTTCTGTTTTACCTTAGCTATCACAATGATATTGTTTAAGTTTCATATTAACAGTGCTAATCTTCTGCTCATTTGAGTTAACATACAAGTATCTTATATTCATCTGATCTGATTATTCTTTTGTTAATGTGGCTAGCCTGTCATCCTTTTCTTATTGTTGGTACTTCCTCTGTCATCTGAGTGGATAACCTATGTCAGTGTCAACTGCAGATGTTTGTAATTACTCTTCATCTTTTTCTTTGGATAGATGACTGCATATAGCTCAGCCACCTGATGATCAGAGCCACTGTCCCTCTACTAGAGGGAACTGGAATATTACATAGCATCAGACTAAATAGCATTACATCATCTAACACACAGATTTAGTAGTATAAACCAGTTTCTTCATGAGAGTACCTTTCTCTTACCTGCTTCTTTCTCCACCTTTTTTCTAGATAGGCTAAGGCCCATTATCATTATCATGGATGAGCAAAAATTCTGAATTATGTAGTTTACCATTTTTTCACTGTCAGATTATGTAGTGAAAAATGTTTCTTGTTTTATTTCTAATATTCTTCTACAGTGTTCTTTGAAGTTTACATGTTGTATAAAATTGATTTATCAATTTAAAAGGCTCATAAAAAAGTAATCTCAAAAATATAATACACTGTGGGGCACGCTGGGTGGCTCAATCAGTTAAGTGTTCAGCTTCAGCTCAGATCATAATCTGATGGTTCGTGAGTTCAAGCCCCCATTGGGCTCTGTGCTACATCTCGGAGTCTGGAAGCTGCTTCCGATTCTGTGTCTCCCTCTCTGTCTCTGCCCCTCCCCTGTTCACACTCTGTCTCTGTGTCTCTCAAAAATAAATGAATGTTAAAAAAAATTTTTTTAGAAACACCTGTATAGCTTTTTATGAGTACTTGCTAGCTTCTTCTTCATTTATGTATTCACTTATTTTTTAAAACATGAGTTAACTTGTTAGGGCTTTTTCCTGGAAGGCTACAGAGTAAAATCTTAATCTGTAGTTTATTTTTATTTTTTGTTAATTTGCAGTTTAGTGAATAGAAATTTGTCAGTTTATCCAGTTTTATTATTTTAGATCTTTTGGACTCTCTCCAAGATTTAGTAATTCTCATGAAATCACATTCCTTCTGTCTCTGGGGGAAAGTACATTTCTTAAAATTGCATGGGAAATGCGATTAAAAGAAGTTTTTTTTTTAATAATTCAAACGATGTGTAGTAGCTTTGGGCCATTTCATATTTCTCACAAGGGATGGGAGTTTAAAAATTTTATTTTCTAGGTGTAAAAATGTGCTTTTGAATAGTTTCTCATCTTAACTATTTTTAGACATGGAACAAAGTTTTGCCCATTGGTATGTGCTACTGTGGATTAAAGTTAAAGAAAGAAACACTGAATTTTATATAGAGAGTTCCAGATCTGCTCACTACAGACTGAAATTATAGGCAGTCTAATAGATGAATCAGGGCCTTTCTGTCTAATAGGGTAGTCCTGTTTTGATGGGTCCTGTTTTGGAGTAATTATAAATTGGTCCAACATTGTATTTTCAGTGGTCCCCACCTCACACCACTACGTGTTGTCACTAAACGACTAGTTTATGATTTCAGGAATTGATCCTTCATTGTCTTGGTTCAGTGAGTGGTAATTGCTATTAAAATTAAAAACTGACTTGGAACTTGAATTGTAAAATGATGTTTTTAACCTTTTGAATGCTGATTGCCACTTAAGAAAATCAGTTTCTTTCAGTGAGTTTTCTATAGAAGATTTTCCCCCCTTAAAAATATATGTATGTGTACATTAAATATTTGTCATTTGCCCTATAGTCATTTTATGTATTTTGCTGTAGGCTTTGAGGTTAAATAGTCTTTTCCCTCTAATATGGGTTTATCTTCTAGAAATTCTGTAAAGGACTTTCCATTGTTTAAAAACAACATTTAAAAACTAAATTTCTTGGAAAAGATGACATGAAATAAAACTAAATGGACAGAGGAAAAATTTCAACCAGAATGTAATCTACATGTGAACTAAATGTTTTCTGCTGTTGACATTTTGTAAGCTTCTGAAATTTGTATTCTAATTTAAAAGGGCAGAAGGGTTTTATCGGGGCTTTTATAAAGATTTTACCTTTTTTTTTTAAATTTAATTTTTAAATGTTCTTTGGCCTTGTTTTATATTTAAGAAGTTGACTTTACCAATTTCCTTATTATGGTTGTTTTTTAGTGTCTTTTCTTTAAAAGTTGAGATAATAAATATTCAGCAAGTGCTCTTTTATTTTTAAGTATAAAACCTTGTTAACTTAGATCTTGATTTTAATATTTTGTATTAAGTGCTCTTAAGATGTATTATTTTCAGAATAACAATTCTTTTGTTACTGGTTTAATGAGGTGGTGTTGATGGTAATTTAAATTTGTCATAGTATAATCTGGAAAGTGAACCACAAAAATTTACAAATCTGAGATTGATTGACTTGGCCATGGCATTTATATTTAGTGTTGTATGTAATGATTGATGAAAAGCAGCAAAACTTAAAAGTTTTCAGAGTTGGGGTTCTTTCAGTTAGCCCTTGTGAGTAAGAATGCTGTGTATAATAAGTGTTATTCCAGCGACAGTGTCTTTTCTGTAGTGTTCCTATTCTCTGAATGCCGGTATCACATTTCAAAGGATTCAGGATAAGGTGAATTAATATAAGAGGTAGTTTTCTTCTCTATATCTCCCTTCCTACTTCATATCCCTATCTTTCTGTCAGTCACTGTAACTACCACAAAGAGGTATAATATTGTTTATTATTTGTTAGTAAGAAGGAATACTTCATTAGTCTCTGGGCCCATGCTCCACCCAACTTTATGTATTTATAAATATAAATAAATAATAAATAAATAAATATATAATGTACATGTAACTGTAGTACTCTAAGAGAACTCTAACAAGAACTTTCCCTTTATAATGTCAGTAAAATTCATAATGAAAGTAGATCTTTATTCTGTTTTTGTCATGGTTTGTAAGTTAATGAATATCAATTTAGAATGATATTTCTAAACAGAATACTCCCATTATCTTCATTTATTTTTGTGGAATATTGATTTTTAGTCTATAGTTTAGATGTGAGGAATTTGTTTGGTTTTTATTTAGAGTTACTCGAAAACATAAGGAAAATCACAGGAACTTAACTTTTTTGGTCAACAGATATTTGGGCACCATCTCAAGTGACAGTGTACTAGGTGTTGGAGGTACAGATGAATGAGACAGACATCTTGATCTTCAGGATCTTCTAATGAGAAGATGGGGAAAACAAGTACACACAATTGGCAAATTAAGAGTTCGACCTCTTAGAACTAAGATGACTAGTGTTAGAGAAGGATTCCCAGAGGAAATGAGAATTGTAAACCAACGCCTAAAGGACCTATAGAAATAGGAATTAGGCAAGCTAAGTAGAAAGGGGATGAGAATGGAGAGTGTTTCAGTCAGAGGCAGTAGCCAGTCACCAGTGGTCAGAATATGGTTCTTTTAAGAAATCATGGGAAGTTCAAAAAGGCCAGTATATTACAAGTAGGAGATGGCAAAAGATGCTAAGGGATCTAAGAGATGAGAACAGCCCAAGAGGCTCTGTCTTCAGAGGTCTTGTAAGCCACACTAGCCAAGGAATCTGGCCTTTAGTAAGGTTTTCAGTCAGAGAAACGACTCATTCAGGTTTGAATTTTAGAAAGACCTTTCTGACTGCAGTGTGCATGGTTTGGAGGGAAACCGGATATATTTTAATCGTAGCCCATACCAAAGGTCTTAGTAGACTGACCCAAAGTAATATATTTATTTGTTCAGCAGATCTTGGAGAATCTTTGGGAGTAAAAATTAGAGGAAGAAGGAATCCTGGGTTTCAGCCAGGAGTAACTGGATGTATTGTAGTACCATTACCAAATAAGGAGAGCACAGAAAAGGAGGGAAAATTTTGGGGTTTGGATGAGCTTTTGATTTTGAGGAGCCTAAATGGGATGTCCAGGTTGTATTTTCACTGGGTAAACACAAATCTGCAACATAAAAATGAGATCTGGGCTGGGTGTGAAGATTTGAGATCTGTAGAGGATGATAGAAGTCACTGTGGTTATGGTAAGCATACAGAATGTAAAGAGAGAAGAAGACCTAGTAGAGTATTCTGAGGAATATAACACCTAAGAGACCTGTGTACAGAGAAGACCCTTAAAAGTACCCTTACGGAACAGCTTGTGAGAAGGTAATGTCAAATGCTGCATAATGGGTAAATTTAAAAAGTAATGGTAAAGGGGCGCCTGGGTGGCTCAGTCGGTTAAGTATCCGGCTTCGTCTCAGGTCATGATCTCATAGTTCGTTGGTTCAAGTCCCGTGTCAGGCTCTGTGCTGACAGCTAGCTCAGAGCCTGGAACCTGCTTCAGATTCTGTGTCTCCCTCTCTCTCTGACCCTCCCCTCCTCGTGCTGTCTCTCTCTGTCTCTCAAAAATAAATAAAAAACATGAAAAAAATTTTTTTAAAGTAATGGTAAATACCACCATATTTAGGAGTTACTGATGCTAATTATATTAGCAGCATGAAAGTATTTCATGACCTTCTTGAAAGTATAACAGCAAAGTGGAGGCAGCAGCCAGATTGCAATGGGGAAAAGGGATGATGAGGACAATTCCCTTTTGAGCTTTTTATCTGAGAAATAGAGTTGGCAGCAAGAACTGAATATGGGGTTCAAAAACAACAATCCTTTTTATTAAAAAACAACACAGATTACCCAAATTTTGAGTAATATTTATAGAGGCTATTCTAGGAAAACCTGTGAGGAGCTTTTCTGGTTTTTCTAATTCCTCTTTAGAGCCCAAACCCTATAACCATGTGTTCAAGGGCAGAAGTCACAGCCTTTTTAGTCATTTTAATGCTTAATGAGGTCCTGTCCTACCTGTCGCTGGCCCAGTACAATCTTCAGAGAGTGTTTCTGATAAGTAAAGTAGTTCCAGTGTATTTAATTTAGCACTGGGAATATGAATGGTCTGTTCTCCCAAATTGATCAAGTCAGTCATATTAAATATTGTGTATTTCAGACTTAAACCATTGGATATTGAGTTTATGAAGCGTTTGCACGAAAAAGTGAACATCATTCCTCTTATTGCCAAAGCAGACACACTCACTCCAGAGGAGTGCCAACAGTTCAAAAAACAGGTGAGCAAAAGAGGCTTGAACTCTTGCTTGGGTTTCTCATACCACTCATGTAATTAGCAGTTTGTAGATTTTCAGTATAATGTGTTACATTGTATTTCTCTTGCTACCTCATTATATAGTTATTTATACTGCATTAAAAATAACTACTTAAAATCTCCTGCTTTAGTTTTCTCTTCAAAGCTCTTATCCATTATCATAGGATAAGGATATCCTTTGTTGATTTAAATATTTTACGTGTTTCTGTTATAGCCTCCTCCACCACTCTGCTTTACACCCTTTAAGATTATTTTTTTAGACTAAATTCACAGGAAGAGGATTACTTTTTGAAAGGATTTGATTATTTTGTAGTTATTTTTTTTCCATTTTGTCATGGTGCTTTCCCAATGAAAAAGATTGTTTTATAATAATGCATATATTTGTTTCAATACCTTACCAATGTTGTCATTTAAAAATTTTGAAATTAAGTGGCATTTAATCATTTCTTTAACTTTTTATTTAATTTTCCAGAAAGGATGAACACTTCTTAAAGCAGGGGTTTACTTTTTCCTTACTGTGTTTGGTTTGTTATAACATTTTATGAAATGTAGGGTGAATTTCTGGTACTATGATTCTATACCAGTAGCCTATTTTTTATTTAAAGCCAATGTAGTATTTTTTAAACTCTAGCTACTTTATATAATACTTAAAAAATAGATCATAGAGTTGTCATCTCTTTCTTTAAAGTCCCTTTTGTTTTTTCACTTTTTTCAATGTGGATTTTAGTATATTTTGCAACCTGCTACAAAAACAAAAATCTGTTGAGATTTGCTTTGAAATGGTGCTAAATCTAAATATTGTGGGAATGTTTTAGTTCATTTTTACTATATTTGATATTTCTACTATGAATATATGTTTATTTTACTTTTATTCACTCCCATTTTTATTTTGTAACATGCTTTTTTCTAAGTTCAGATACTAATGGGGGTTGTGATCTCTCCTATTTTATTTGTGATTTTATTTATTTGGGTTTCTTCTCTTTGATATCTGGTTAGGGTTTTAACAATTTTATTAATTATTTCAAAGAAATAGCTCTTAGTTTTTGTTGATCTGTTCTACTGTTTTTTGTTTGTTTGTTTGTTTCTCTATCATTTATTTCTCTTCTGATATTTATTATTAACTTTCTTCTCCTGGCATTGGGTTTTATTTGATGTTCCATTCTTGTCTCCTTTAGGTGTAAGATTAGGTTGTGTATTTGAGACTTTTCTTGTTTTTTGAGGTAGGCCAGGATTACAATATACTTCCCTCAGGACCACCTTTGCTAGATCCCAAAGGATTTGTACTGTTGTATTTTTATTTTCATTTAGTTCCATGTACTTTTTAAATTTCTTATTTAGTTTCCTGGTTAACCCATTTGTTCTTTAGTAGGATATTCTTTAACCTCCATTTATTTGTGGTCTTTCCAAATTTTAGGGGGCGTTGGGGGAGGTTAACTTTAAATTCTATAGCATTGTTGTCTAAAACCGTGAATGGTATGACTTCAGTCTTTTTGTACTTGTTGAGGGCTAATTTGTGACTCAGTCTGTGATCTGTTCTGGAGAGTGTTCCATATGTACTCAAAAAGAATGTGTAATCGGCTGCTTTAGGGTGAAATGTTCTGAACATACCTGTTAAGTCCGTCAGGTCCAGTGTGTCATTGTTTCCTTGTTGATTTTCGCTTAGATGATCTGTCCATTTCGGTAAGTGGGGTGGTAAAGTCCCCTACTTTTATTTTATTATCATCAGTGAATTCCTTTACATTTGTTATCAATTAATTTATGTATTTGGGTGCTTTCAAATTTGGAGCATACATATTTATAATTGTTAGATCTTCTTGATGGACAGGCCCCTTAATTATGATATAATGCCCTCCTTCATCTCTTGTTATAGTCTTTAGTTTAAAATTTAGTTTGCCTGTTATAAAGTATGGCTATTCTGGCTTTCTTTTGGTGTCCATTAGCGTGATAGATGGTTCTCCATTCCCTCACTTTCCATTTGCAGGTGTCTTTAAGTCTAGAAGGAGTCTCTTGGAGGCAGCATATCGATGGGTCTTTTTTTTTTTTAAATCCATTCTGATACTCTGTGTCTTGTGATTGAGTCATGTAGTTTATTTACATTCAGAGTGATTATTGATAGATATGAAATTAGTGCCATCGTGTTACCTAAAAAAATTGGTGTTTCTGGTGATGTTTTCTATTCCTTTCTAGTCATTGTTGCCTTTGGTTTTTTTTTGCCCCTTCAAAGGGTCCCCTTTAATATTTCCTGCAGGACTGTTTTAGTGGTCACAAACTGTTTTTGTTTTTGTCTGGGAAACTCTTTATCTCTCTTTTATTATGAATGACAGCCTTGCAGGATAAAGTATTCTTGGCTGCATATTTCTCCCATTCAGCATGGTGAAGATACCATGCTATTCCCTTCTAGCCTGCCAAGTTCCTGTGGACAGATCCTTTGTGAACTTGAGCTGTCTTCCTATATAGGTTAAGAACTTTTCTCCCACACTTGCTGCCTTCACGATTCTTTGTGTATTTTGTGAATTTGAATATGATGTGTCTCGATGACGGCCAACTTTTGTTGAATTTAATGGGAGTTCTCTCTGTTTCTTGGATTTTGATGTCTGTGTCCTTTCCTGGATTCGGGAAGTTCAGCTATAATTTGCTCAAATAAATCTTATGGCCCCCTTTTCTTTCTCTTCTTTGAGACTCCTATGGTGTTAATATTATCATGCTTTAAGGAGCCATTCATTGAGTTCCCTATGTCTGCTTTCATGATCCAATACTTTTCTTTTCCTCTTTTCAGCTTCATTATGATTTTCCATAATTTTATCTTATGTATCATTGATTTTTTCCTTTCTTTTTGTCCATCCTCATTGCCATTGCATCCTTTTAGTTTTGCATGTCAGTCATAGCATTTTTCATTTTAGCCAGACTAGTTTTTAGTTCTTTTATCTCTGTAGTAATGGATTCTCTAGTATCTTCTATGCTTTTCTCAAGTCCAACTAGTATCCTTATGATGATTATTTTAAATTCTGGTTCAGACTTCTTACTTGCATCTTTATTGATTAAATCTCTGGCTGGGACTTTTCCCTTTTCTTTTGTGGTGAATTTCTCCATCTCGTCATTTTGTCTAGATCACTGTCCTTTCGTGTGATTGTTGGGAAAGCCTGTTGTATTCCTGCTCTGAGAGTAATGGCTGTATTATGAAGTGATCTCCCACCAAAAAAGGAAAATATACCCTATTTACCCCAGAGCAGAAGCTTTTCATCATTCAGTGATCATTAGACATGGTGTATACATAGCTTTTTGTGCTGGTCTTCTGGGGGAAGGGCCTGCTGCTTTGATTCTTAGGTGGATTTGCCATAGTAGAGATGCCATGCAGGGCACAGGGGAACAGTGCTGGGTGTAAGCAGCTGTTTTTCTCAATGAAGTTGGTCAGTGTTGATGGGGGAGGGGGTGAAGTGGAGAATGGTATTGCCCCACTCTCTTGTCCCCAGGGCTGGGAATCTCCCACCTGTCACTCTTCAGGAATCCCTCACAGAAGAGCAATCACCTTTCCTGTTTCTCCAGCTTCTGTCAGATCCCTGCCTTCACCCTCTCTTGAGTCTGAGCCATCTGCCTTCCAGGCAGCCCAGCACTCCTATGTTTTATCTCAGGTGTGAGGTTTGGTTTCAAATTCTATAGACTTGCCTGGCATCTACCTGCACAGATCTTCTTGGGGAGTGTCTTACCAGGCTGTGGCTGGTGCCAGATTATCCCAGAAAGTGGTTGTGGGACCATGCAGTTGCATGGAGTTTATGGAGAACTTTTTTAGAATGGTTATTGAATTGTGTCTTTACCAATTGGTTTTATAAATTAAGGTGGAGATTGGGGATTTTTAATATACAACGACTGCTTTCTTTCTTTTTTTTTTTTTTCCTGAAAGAGATCAAGCGGGGCTGAGGTGGCAGGTTAGGGGAAAAGAGAGAAGAACATGAATGGGAACCTTAAGCAGATTCCATACCCAGCTTGGAGCCCGATGTGGGGTTTGATCTCACAATTGTGAGCTAATGACCTAAGCTGAAATCAAGAGTGGGTTGCTTAACTGGCTGAGTCACCCAGGCACCCCAAGAACCACTGCTCTTAGAGTTAGCCACTAGTGTTTCTTTTTTTCTCCTAGTCCTGTATTTGACACTTCATCATTTATTCTCATGTTTTTCTCTGTGGTGTTTTACCTCTACCTACTTTAGTAACCATGTAACACATTTTGTTTAGAGTCCCTTTATGCTGCTTGGGACCCCTATAGTGATAGTGGTGCTGAAATACCAGCAAGGACCTAGTTCTAGGTATATTGGCCATTGATTTATTATGAGTTTGAATAGGTTAGGTAGTTGAATGTTACTTGGTTATATGTGTTTTGTTTAGAATTTGGAGTGATGTGGGAAAAGATCATTTAGGTTGAAGTAGGTCATTTCTGATATTATTAATAAGTAGTCTTTGCATTCTCTTTATTAACTTCTTGGCTTCTTAACTTCCAGGATGTATTTTTTCCCTGTGTACCTGCCTCATTTTATATCTGTTTTCCCTTGATGTTGTGTACACAAATGTACATATGAGGATATTTTCTGATCAGTGTGCAAATTTTTTCTCCTGGAGTCGGTGCTGTACTTAGTTTCATTTACTAATTTTACAAAAAATTTAGGTGAATTTAGGCTATGTTGATTCATCTGAATAAAATAGTTGGTGAGAGTTCTATCTAGAAAAGAATCTCAGTCATTGTGAGTAAATAATGTAAAACCATTATAGTAGAAATCAGCTAGAGAAAGCCCTTTTTGCAATCTTAAATCATTTTTAGATCTCTTTTGGTACAACCACATAGCTTTAATACTTCTGAAGTAATTTATATATCAACTTCATAGTTTAAAAAAAGATCAGTACTGTATTTTGATTTTAGATTATAGTTTTTATCACTGAAAAATAGTAAAGGAATTGGAGCTGAGGAATCAGGAATTTTAAAAGAATATAATACAAATAAAGCTAATGTATTAATTATGTATGATGCCCTTTTGCTCATTTTAGATAATGAAAGAAATCCAAGAACATAAAATTAAAATATATGAATTTCCAGAAACAGATGATGAAGAAGAAAATAAGCTTGTTAAAAAGATAAAGGTAGGTTTATTCCCATACATATACTAAAATGTTCCAGGGCTTTAAAACCACAGAAATATCCACTGGAAAGATAAAAAGTATCAAGTGTTTTTAAGTAACTGGCTTACAAAATGAATAGGGAAATTATTCACTGTTGAAATTCAACTTTGCAATTAACTTTGTTGAATAGAGAGATAAATGGCATAATCTCTGTCTTATAATCTCTGTCTTCAATTATCAGTTAACTGGTTTTATATTCTGAAATTTCCTCCTTAAAAAACAGGTAATGAGAAGGGAGTTTTGTTCCTAAGCACTGTTTTTGCGGTCTTTAAAAGCCAGACAAAAATGTTTTTTTTAATCTTTTATAAAAAACAACCAACACCTATACCAACATAATTTTCTGTACTTTATTTATTTATTAAATGTTTATTTACTTATTTTTGAGAGGGAAACATCATGAGCAGGGTAAGGGCAGATAAAAGAGGAAAACACAGAATCTGAACCAGGATCCAGGCTCTGAGCTATTAGCACAGAGCCTGATGTGGGACTTGAACTAAAAAACTGTGAAATCATGACCTGAACTGAAGTCAGACACTTAACCTACTGAGCCACTTAGGCACCCCTGTATTTTTAATTTGTAGTCATTTCCTAAGTACCCCGGACCTAAAAATGATGTATTAAATAATGGCATTATATAAGCAAATAAGTATCTTGTAATAATGAGATACATGTACCTGACCAATGAAGCGTTTCTGAGGTTTTATAAAATAGTCATATATTTTATATATTAAATATTTCTGCAAGCTATAATAATTTTGGAAGATTATGTTCTAAGTCTGGACAAATACAGATCCAGTCCCCCAGGTCTAGAGTTTTAGAGGTAGAGTTTATTAGCACGTATAGTATTCCATGCTTCCAGAGCTGTTAGAGTTGGTTTGTGATAGATTAGTATGCTAGTCACAAGCCTTATGGTTTCCCTCTAACTGCCAATACATATTTTTATTTCCCTCTTTTAATTTTTCTAAATGGGACAGCTTTTTGGGGGGTTTTAACATAATTTGGTGAGTAGAATATATATGTTTTAGTATTTGTAAATTTTCAGAGGAAACATAATTTGATTCATTGTTTATATTGGTGAGAATACCATGTAATGACAGTTTACTAAATAGGAATTGAATTCCCTATAAAAGTGAACACAGAAACTGTCAAGGTAATTTTATTTTTTTGGTAATGTGTTGAGTAATATAAACTTTATTCTTAAATTTGTGACGACTACAGAGATATATTTGAACAAGAATACTTTATTTTATAGGACCGTTTACCTCTTGCTGTGGTAGGTAGCAATACTATCATTGAAGTTAATGGCAAAAGGGTCAGAGGAAGGCAGTATCCTTGGGGTGTTGCTGAAGGTAAGGTTTTTCTTCAATGAATGACTTTCTATAAGATGTCACAAATGTGACCAAATACTTGTATTTCACACTGATATATTCTAGGTTTTCAGAAATAGTTCTGAATTCAGTTTTATTTAGCCTCATTTGCTCATAAGTACATTCCAGTTTCTCAGACTTTGTGTTTTTGCCAAGTCAGGCAAGTATGTGCTAAATCCTAATTGTAATACTCTCCAGGTCACTCATCAGTGCCCCACTCTCCCACCTCTGTCCCATCACTAAATCTACTCTTGTTTTCTTGTTTGAAACCATACTTAAAGTGTTAGTATTCTTTACCTGGGGCCCAAAGGTTGCTTCCAAGGAACTAATAAACCTTCTGAAGTTGAAAACAGTTTCAGAGAAAAGAACTCAGATGGGTCTGGGACCTTCCAAGAATGATTGAGAACAGCTTTCACTTTAAAGTGAATTTAAAATATTCATAATATTCTTTCCTTGGGATAAAAATCAACTTCTTTTGGCATCACATTTTAGAATAAAATTTTTTTTTATTTGTAAGAGATACTCTACTAATTTTGTAAAGAGTTTTAAATACCAGTGAAATCTTAGTTTATAGCATCAAACTTCAGATGTCTTCTTGGCAATAAACATGTTTCTCCAAGTTTGTGTTTATTATATTGGTTTAATCTAATATTTAGTCTTTTATGTTATAGTAACTAGGAACTAAGATTGAGTCGTGATTGTTTTTCTACTTGTTAGTTATTAGTTTGAAGAATTCTGTACGTTTTAGGATATTGTTCCAACTTACTGTCCTTCTCACCAGTTTCCCTATCAGTGAGGCTATACTTGTCCCACCTCTCTATCATCCTCAGGTAACTGTCAGTTGCTGAGCTGAGGCTTTAGAACTTATACAGTCCTTAGAAATGTGTGCTAAAGAAATTGTTTCTCTAGTTTTAGTACATGCCTCACCACCAGGATGTTCTAATATGTTTCTTTAAAATAAAGAACCTTAAAGTTATTGGCTCACATTTTTATTTTGACTACTAGAGTGATTCTCCCACATCCCAACACTAAACTTTTAAAATACATTTTATTATGGGATAAATATATTCTCTCACAATGCATTATCTCCCCTTTAAAAATTTCAAAAACATTTTTTCTGGAGAGCTCATTTACTAGGTTTATATATTTTATCATTGAAGATTAAACTATAATGAAAATATCAGGGTATACTTCTCTGGCATGCCCTTAAATACTGTGTTATAGTGTTCAAACTTTAATGAAAAATTCATCTAAAGAAAAGTAATGAAAAGTTAATGAAATGTTGCATATTCTCTCATTGTTACCTCCAACATTTTGTGAAATTTCCTTTGAAAAGATTGGGCTTAGTGTGTTGTTCTTTTTTTTTTTATATAGTTGAAAACGGTGAACATTGTGATTTTACAATTCTAAGAAATATGTTGATAAGGTAAGTTTGAGCAATGATAAAAATTATGTAAGATTTTTTTCTTTCTCAAAATAAAGTTAGAGTTAGATTTATTTTTGTCTTTTATAAGTATAGCTGATTTGTTTATTTTTTTTTTAATGTTTTTATTTTTCAGAGAGACAGGGAGTGAATGGGGAGGGGTAGAGAGAGAGGGAGACACAGAATCTGAAGCAGGCTCTAGGCTCTGAGCTGTCAGCACAGAGTCCTACACAGAGTTCAAACTTGTGAACTCTGAGATCATGACCTGAGCCAAAGTTGGATGCTTAACCAGCTGAGCCATCCAGGCACCCCGGTATTTAATATAGCTAACTTAAATTGGTATCTTCATCCTAGCACTCAAGTAAGCACTGCTTGGTGACAACTTGGATTATTTTGCCAGGTTTTAAGGCTGTTTGAAAAATACAAAATATGCTACGTTGCTAGCAATATGTGGGAAAATGAGTCTCTCTTTTTTTTTTTTTTTTTACTATATTTTGTGTTGAGGTTTAATACTGAGAGAGGTAAGGAGATGAAAAGGAAAAGGCGTTTACTCTTTTATGTGAAAACCTTGAGAAAACTGGAAGGGGACGCTAGGCTTTGAGTTAAAAACTAGACTTTGAATGTTAAAAGGTATACAGCCTGGTAGCTGGTGAGGGGGGTGTTTTTGGTACTAGAGCACAGTAAACAAAACTGATCTTTCTCCCAGGCAAGAAAACATCACTCCTAAATTGTATCTTGTGCAGTTGATGAAAGAGAAGGAAAACCTATGAGAGCAGGACATTGAACTAATCTGGTCAGAAGACTGGGACTTGAATTAGAAAAGAAACAGCAAAGAGAAAACCATGAAGAAAAAGTTGAATAGAAGCAGAGACATTAGTGGGCAAGAAACAGAAAGGGCATCGAAATAAACCTCATTGTTTTCATGTTGAGATAAATTCCTTCCTCTTGCCACCTCACACCCTTTCCCCACTTCTCTCCACCCCCATCTTGCTTGCTTCTCCAGGCCCTCACCACATACTCCCTTCAACCTCCAGTTTTGGTTGGACGTTTATTTATTTTCATACTGTCATCCGGTTTCCTAATGCACAGTAGTATCTTTATCTGTATGGAAGTATTAACTTGCATATTGATGGTCATCGGAAGTCATGAAACAGTAAAGTTATTATGAGAGACCAGGGAAATTTAAGTGAGTTAAACTGCTACCTCAAGAAGTACACTAAAATCAGAGTGAATTTTGTGATCAAAGAGATTGCTATGTTGTTAGTCTTTTTTAAAGGAGCTTATGACCAGGTGCTTCGGGTAGGAAGTAGAGGTGAGGGTTGGTGGAGCAGTTGGGGTTGCCAGGCCTCGCACAGCGGGAGAAGAACAAACAGATGCATATGAGAGGGGGTCATCTGTCTCACTTTGGAGAATATTGCATTTCAGTTTCTATTATGAACTGTTCCCTTTCTCTTCCATTCTTAAGGCATGACTTCAAGAGAATTAATGATATAATTGCTTATGACAGTATATATGTAGGGGATATTTTTAAGTTTATATTTATTTTGAGAGAGAGCACATGCAAGCATGCATGAGCAGGGGAGGGTCAAGGAGAGAGGGACAGAGAATTCTAAGCAGGCTCCATGCTGTCAGTGTGGATCCTGCCACGGGGCTTGATCATAGATTGAGCCAAAATCATCAAGAGTTGGTCCCTTAACCAACTGAGCCACCCAAGCACCCCAGAAATGTTTTATAAATATTAATTGCCAGTCCATTCTCTCTGATTTTATTCTTTTCCCCAATTTTAAATCTCTGCAGCTTGCCCGGTGCTTGACATAGTGGTGTGTGTGTATTTTTAAATATGCAATCAATAATTGACTGCATAGCTGAAATAGAGTAGATGGGAAGGCTAATTACTGAAAAGCCTGGAAGCCAGGCTTTAAACATCTGAAGGTGCATTGCCTGGCAGCTGATGAGTGGGACTCACTAGTACAAAAGTATTATAGAACTAATGGGCCACTCCTGCAGGAAGATTGAGTATAAGAAAGCTGCAAGGCAGTCATACAAGTATGAAATATAAAAAATTCAGAAGTTACATAAGATAAAGCAGATGTGTCGTAAAATGATTACTTAGATGGATTAAAAGAATTTAGAGTAAGTATATATTTCATGGAGTGAGTCACATACAAAAGGATTCATAGAAATAGATCTCTTAACATTGATTAGAATAAATACAGTCATTCACTGATGTTTATTTGTGAGTTTGGGAGTGGTCCTGTTTAATAATTTTATCAGTGAGTAGGGCGAACACATTGATTTCAGCTCCTTGAGGTAGATGGTTAGGTGATTTTACTTAATGAAAGCTCATTGATTTGTTCCATTTGCTGCAGCGCATTTTTCTTCCTAAAGCATATATGTTTACTTACGCTGGATGGTTTTACTTTACTTTTTATCACAATTTTTCATTTGCAGTTTTTATATTTGTGTGTAAAACATCCTTGAACAGGAAAGTATTATAGTTTGAAAACGAAAAGCTTAAGAATATTTTATTACTTTTTCTTATAGGTTGGGAATAGAGTTGAGAAAGATTTTCATTTAATGTAGCTCATGTCTTGAAAGGCTCCTAGTAGGTACTTAATGGGTGCTTAAAGCAAGGAAATATCATCATCAGTATTCCAGATGTCTATAAATTCCGAGTAGTTGAAATCTTGCAGGTTAAAGTTAGGAATAGTGATGCTTCTAAGAAAGACCCAAATTCAAAGTGTCATTTTGCTAATTAAGAGAACTGGCTGTTGTTGCCAGTAAACCAAAGAAGGCAATGGAAAGGAGACAGACTTGATATGGATATTTTCAGGGTGTGGTGATAGTTTAGAAAATAAAGAAAGAAAGAAAACCAAAGGAGAGAAAAGAGGACCAAGATACCAGCAGGGAGAAATGGAAAAGATGATTAAGTTCCTGAAACTGGAGAAAACTTCATTGCTAATTACTGATTTCAAGAGTGGAGGAATGGGTTGAATCTTAAAAAAGAAAGTAGGGGCACCTAGATGGCTCAGTCAGTTGAGTGTCCAACTCTCAATTTCAGCTCAAGTCATGATCCCAGGGACATGGGATGGAGCGTGGGGTCTGCTTAAGAGTCTCATTCTCTCTATCTCCTGCCCCTCTCCCCTGCCTGTGTGCTCTCTTTCTCTCTCTCTCTCTAATAAAAAAGATTTTTTTAAAAAAAAGTGAAGCATATTTAAATAGGTGGAAACAGAGACCATTATATCCTGAAAAAAAATTCGAACTAGGTAATTATACAGAAGGTTATTTTAGGGAAAGGGAAAAATCTTTCATTATCTAAAATGTTAGATGACATTAACAAATAGCTCAAACAGTTAATAAATCCACCTTATTTTTATTGTACACATCTTGTATTTCAACTACTAAGTGCTTCCACCTCAGGTCCTTTGCGATTTTCAATGATTCTATCATGAGGTTATCCATACTTAAAATTACAAAACAATTATTTGTATATTGGTACAGTTATTTGTTTTTTATTATTCTCTACTTAGAGAAACTGGTAACAGTAATTTGTTCCAAGAAACGAATGGTATTTATCTTACCTCAGCTTTAATATTTAGTTACCAGTTTTTCTTACAGGGCCTATTATGTGCTGTTTGTATCAAGAGTACAAGAAGTGATGGCAAAAATATTTCTTAAAAAAGGCAGCTTATAGTAAAATTGAAGAGGTTGTGTGGTGTTACCCACAACATATACTGATAGCAAAAAATGACAGACCACCAAGGAGGAAATTGTTCTGGGTTAGAGTGACTCCGCTTCAGGGCTGGGAACAGAGGTTTCACAGCGGTGGGGCTCTTCAGTATGAAGAGTCCGTGACCAATTAGCATGGACTAGTCAGTCTCCACCCCTGGATGTTCTAGGAATAAGGAGCTGCCTGACTCGACTGACGTGGAAAGGGGTAGTGGCCATGGAGAGGATAAATTCATCAAGAAACAGAGCATAAAGGAAAATGAGAATTGAGGAAAACCAAGAAGTAATCCTTAGGATGAGTTAAACTGTCAGAGAATTGCATGGAAATGTCCATTAGTAGGAGATGAGTCAGAGTAATTGAAGATCACATTGTGTTCATAAAGGGCTAGTATGTGTTTTCTGGATATCAGGAGGAATAAAAACACAGTCCACCTTTGTGTTTGTTTCCCAGAAGGGAATTTTGGTAAAGTGATGGGAATGAAAGATGGAGGATGACAGAGGTAGGAATGGATGATGAGAAAAGGGAGAATCAGGTGGAACAGGGTACTCTGCTGTAGTAGCTCAGGTAAAGGATAACATCGAGCAGCTCAGGGTGTCTGTAGATCTAAGATCATCAGGGAATGATGAAACTGTCTCCTGCATTGTATAGTTTATCTCATATATGTATTGATTTTATATGTAATAGAAGTGCTATGAGAAAAATTCATTTAACCAAAATAGCACATTCAGTGAACAATTTGAAGAAACAGGAATATATTCTAAATTATTTTCCTTAGTTTAAATCCAACTTGATATATGACCTAAAATATCCATATGTATTGCCCTTGTAAATGCTAAAATCTTAATAATATACTAAAAGTAAACTAATTTCTTTTAGGTTTTGTGAGCTTTGGCAGGAGTAATCTTCCTCTAGTAAAATAAGACATATACCGTAAAAGTAAATATTCTTCTGTAGAAATGTCAGTCTTTAGTAACTGCTTTGAGGAGATTTATTAATTCTCCTTTGGGACCTAGATTTCCATTGGTTTCAGGTTTAGCATATTGTATCTTGCTCTCCTTTAGTGTAAATGAAGACAGATGAATGTTTTTCCTTAAGAGTAATCTTTTTGCTTGTTTTATATCTATAAATTTTTGTTTTGGAAAATTTTGAATTTACATCAAATTATTGTATTTGTATCAAATTATTGTTTTCTTCATAGAAGCAAACTGTTGATATGTTATTTATTTATGACAGAACACACATGCAGGATTTGAAAGATGTCACTAATAACGTACACTATGAGAACTACCGAAGCAGAAAACTGGCAGCTGTGACTTATAATGGAGTTGATAATAACAAGAATAAAGGGCAGCTTACCAAGTAAGTATACATTGTTTCCTCCAGAAAAGGTATCACGTATGTAAGGAAATAACATATTGTTTCATTTTCATCAAGTTCTTGGCTACTCATTAGAAAATTGGGATAATGGTCATTATGCACAATAGCAGAAATTTACTGTTGTTAAATTTTGTTTTGGCAGTTTTATATCTTGCTACTTAATTTTCACAGGAAGTATTTTATTAACTTGTTCCTTAAGTTCTCTTCTGGTCATTTGCCATCGTATTTATTATAATCCCTATACCACATGTTTAATAGAACCCCAATTAGAAATCAAATGGCTCCTTCTGCAAAATACATTTCTTTACAGTTTATTTTAATTCCAGCTAGTTAACATATAGTATTATAGTCATGTCAGGTGTACAGTATAGTGATTCACAATTCCTTACATCACCCAGTGCTTATCACAAGTACACTCCTTAATCCCTATCACATATTTAACCCATCCACCACCACCCCCACTCTGGTAACCTTCAGTTTTTTCTCTGTAGTTAAGAGTTTGTTTCTTTGTTTGTCTCTCCCTCTCTCAATATCTGTCTTTGCTCATTTGGGGTGGGTTTTTTTTTTTTTTTTATGTTTATCCTTTTTTGAGAGGGGGAAGGGGCAGAGCATGGGAGACAGACAGAATCTGAAGCAGACTCCAGGCTCCGAGCTGTCAGCACAGAGCCCTATGTGGGGCTCGAACTCACAAACTGCAGGATCATGACCTGAGCTGAAGTTGGATAACTGACTAAGCCACCTAGGTGCCCCTCATTTGTTTTGCTTCTTAAATTCCACATATAGGTGAAATCTGATGGTATTTGTCTTTCTCTAACTTATTTTGCTTAGCATTATACTCTCTACCTCTGTCGTGTTATTGCAAAGGGCAAAATTTCATTCCTTTTTTAATGGCTGAATAATATTCCTCTGTGTGTGTGTGTGTGTGTGTGTGTGTGTTTGTGTACACACCATATCTTCTTTATCCATTCATCTATGGATGCACACCTAAGCTGCTTCCATATGTTGCCTATTGTAAGTAATGCTGCTATAAAGGTAGGGGTACATGTATCTGCAAATACATTTTTTTAAGGGAAGGGAACAGTTACTACCAAGATCTCTTAACGTATTTTACTCTTAAGATAAACCTCCCATAGTCTCTTTACAAAGACTAAATCTAGAACTTCTGTCTTTTGTCTTTTTAAATAAAACATTTTGGTAGCAGAGTTTTTGCTAACGTTGTAGAGGAACAAGGGACAGAACCAAACAGAAGGAATATTTAGATGAATATCGTTTTGCTTACCTTCTCCATTCCTATTCTGTATTTCCAGGGAATAAATTAGCTTGAGTTTGGATTTCTTCTCTTGGTTGGTAAAGTGAGTGACTGCCGAGTGTGTAGCTTCACCCTACTGAGCTAGTCCGTATCTCAAACTGTGGTGGCTTATGATGGGGTAGGAAAAAGAGATGCATGAGGAGGCCTGTGAGTTAGCTGGCGGAGTTCTTGCTAACAGTATCTGTGCCCATTTTTCCTTTATTTGGGACTATTGAAGATCGTCAGTATTATGAAAACCATTTTAACACTGTATGTACATTTGTAGCCAGGTGTTATCTACCATTAGAGGATAATCCTGACGGGTCATCTGTGTAAGTAATGAAAAAGGCAAGTTAGCAAAATAACAGTATAGTACTGTGTTTTATAGTGGTCAGCATTCCTTAAAATGGAAAAGAAAATACCCCCTTTTTTCCTTTTTAGTTATGTCTCTACAATGGCCCTAAACTCCAGAAGAAAGCAAACAAAGCATTAATAGTTACTGGCAGTCACAAGTAGTTCTCTTTTACAACTGATCTTAGATCCAACTTTATGTTTATTTCCTTGTATATTTTTCTAGTAATATTGGGGTCATAGACCCCTTTGAAGTAGAATTTCTTCTTATGCTATTAACATGCTTATATTTGAGGAACTTTACTGATCAATTCCTATGCTTTCTGGTTTTAAGGATCTCCTGAGAATAATTGTTATGAAGGTAAATTTCTAAGTTTAATAATTGGCAGGAGATTCTGATTCCGTGGATGTGGGATGGACCCGAGAGTTTGTATTTTTAATAACACACTAGATAGTTCTGATAATGGATGATAAGTCATGTATGCTTTGCAAAACAATTTACTATGGCTGTTTTAAAAAATTGATTTGGTTAATATTTCAACAATTTGCTTTCATTTAAAATACAAAATTCTATTTGAGGTAAGGTTTAGCAAATAAGAAAAAGACTTAATCTGTTTGTTTTTAGCAATATATGTATAAGACAACTTCATTTAGCACACACAACATAAGGATCCATCGTAGTAAATATTGTTCATAAAATCCTAATCCATTTTAAATGCATTTTACTAATGTAGGGACTTTCTAATTGTTTAAAAGAAAACCATGTGTAATTAAAGGCACTGATAATTTTATATGTGAAGAGGAAATATGCTGTCTACATATTATTCATTAAATATATGTGGTTAATGTTTGATTTTTTCTTTTAAACATTTGTTCATGTCCTAGAAATAAATTGTTTTCATATTTCTAATAGAAGGCTTTTAAAATAGTGATATTGTGATATTTGTGCTCTTGGATTCAGGTGAGGCAATTCAGAGAAAAATAGTGAACCTTACAGTATTGTTATAAATTCTTTTGTAGAAATAGAATTCTCGTGTGGATTACTCAAGTTAAACTATATAACTGAGACAAAAACACAAAAAGTAGAATTGTGTTGGAAATGTGTTTCTTAATGAGATGAATCATGTCCAGACTTTGTTTCTGAAAATAAAAACATTTGTACTGCTAAAAAAGTAAATTGCCCCAGGAATTAGTATATTATTTTATGTTAATAGTAAGTAGGAAAATATCTTTAAAGATTGAACCAATTGGGGAATGCATGATTAGAATAGATATGATTTATTACATTGGGTTTTTACTGCTTTATTGGTAATATACTGAATCTGAAAGAAGTCACTTGGAAGTTTTGTCTATTGGTTATATCTTCTATTATTTTGAAAATGTTAGCAATCACAGAAGACATTCCAGCTAAATGTTTTTGTTGTTTAACTTAGTATCAGCAACTTACGGTGCTTTAGCTGATGTTAAAGTGCTAAAAACTAAGGACTCATTCATGAGAAACTTTGAAAAGAATGCCTAATATTTAAATATATGATATAAGCAAATGTGAGGTTAGGCTTCTTAGTGAGGTTCTAGTTGTATTGCTTTCAAGGGATTCTTCCCTTCATAGCAGTGTATCCTTTGATAATATTGGCAGGGAGAGTTTGAGGTTGTGCAGAGTTTGGAGTGGAAGAGTCAAGAGTAATTAAAACTTGACACTTTTCTAACCACATTTGATTGGTCACTCTCATGAATTGTTGTCTATCATGGGCACCAGTTATGACAGTTGATATCTTGCTTCAAGTTGGGCATACCCTGTTACCTCTTTCCCATCCACTGTTTTTCTGTTTTCTGTAGACTTCTCCATCTGTAAGCCTGGGAAAACTTAATGGATAACCAATTTCCTAGAAATGACAAAAAAAAACACCAAAACCCCACAGATTTCCAAAGGCTGATTTTTCTGAACTCCTATAGTACATGACAGGTTTCATTGAAAGAGTAATGAAGACAATTTTCTGAAGTTTTCCAAATTTTTTTCAAAAACTTAAATTTATTCAGTTGTATCTTTTACCCTTTGTTCAAACGTCCTTTCATGAAAATATAATGGTAATAGAATATTGTTTTGTTTATGTTTGGTTATAATGCTGTCTCTTGGCAAAATAAAGTGTTGGTAACTGTTGTTTCCCAGATATTTTGGAAATTTTTATTGCTCTTTCAAATCCATGTAAATGGAATTCATTTGAAAATTATTGTATGAAAATTGCTACGTGTGTGTACATAGTGGCCTACTAACCATTCGTGAAGAAGTATGTGAATGTATTTGCTTATGTGACCATACATAATTTAAGTAAAACGTGTTTGTTTTCTTTTGTACTCAAAATGTGGGTTATGTAACACAACTACAGTAAAACCTCACTAGATCAGCCTTGTGTGGTCCTTGCTGTGATTTTACTATTGGTCACATGAAAGGGTGAATCATTTGGTGGCTTTCAGAAACCATAACCCTTTAAAGAGAGCCCTAGAAGGAGCTGTGTTATATCTTTAAGGATTTAGTGTGATATTCAGGTTACATTATAGCCTTTTTCTCCCCCTTTTTAATCTTTTACCTGGCCCTTTCATTTCTTTGGCTGAGTTGCTTTAAATTTCTCTGACAAGTTTAAATGAATAAGCTTTAGCATATCTATGTGTAAAGAAGAATTTTCCATTAAAAAGCAGTTAGGTTATGAAATGGTTTTTCTGATCCTCTAATGAAAAAAGATTTTATCTGGAAAAAAAATAATGTGATAAAAAAAAAGTGATCCTTCTTCCTGTGTTTTCTACATTGTAAACACAATATTGTATTATAGTTTCCTATTAGCACTTTAATAAAAATGACTAGAAATGTGCTTAATTTAAGATTTGAAAGATCATTTTTACTGGTGAGAGGCTTTAAAAAATTTTATATACGTATAACCATTATTTTTTAGAACACTGGAATATCAGTTCATTTGATCAGAAGTCAAGTATTTTTACAAGGCTGAAAAACTTAAAGTACCTCAGATATGAAATATTGTAAATATTTCCTTTTTTGGAAGTACATATATTTAAATAGATTTAAAAATTTGAGCAGGCTGTCAGAAGATAATTGCACAGCATGTTTATTTTTATAATGATTTGGTATAGTAATTAACAGAATTTTGAGAAAGAAATTAACTAGCTTTAACAAATTTTGCCATGAACTTTTGTTTTAGGGCACATACTTTAAGTTACTTAATTATGAATTCTCTGAATTTGCCTTTAATTGTTGCTTTTCATGTGGTTTACTCTGTTTTTTAAGTCTCCATTTTTTGTTCTTATAGATATGACACAGTTGAAGGCATGTTAACTGATTATTTGGTTTTCTTTTAGGATGTAGAGATTTTTAATAAATTTGGAATTTAAAAGCAAATTTCAAACTATAGAGTCTTCTATTTTCCTCCTAGAGTTATCTAAATAAAAATCAAGATAACGGTGTTTACTTTTGGTTAGCTGGTAGCCTTTTCATGTGCAAATTATACTCTGAATTCTTTAAATTTACATGAATTGCCTTTTTCCTCCCAAGGATAAAATTTAATGAGAATTTTATAGATAGGTTATTATAAGTAGGAATATATATTTTAAAATCAGTCAGCGTTCCTAATTTATTTAATACATTTACAGTTTTGAACTATGTTTTCAAATTATGACAGTGTTGGATAATCTCAGTTGCTTAAATATATTCAGTTAAAACTTAATTAAAAACTAGTTATTAGATTATTTCTTTTCTAGGCTAAAAACGTTCTGGGGGTTAGAATAAGTGACTCTTAAAATCTAACGAAAGCTTTGGACCCTCTCACCAGAAAAATGCTTGCATGGACACACACATTTAGTATGTCATTTCAGGGGATTCATTGGCACTCTGCTCAAGAGATAGGAAACCCCTATACCAAAAACACCTGCCATAAATATGAGAGCTATATTATCAAGAAGGGCCTTAACTTTTAATGGAATAATGATACTTACATTTTAAAAATTTATTTCAGCAGCACTTGAGCGGCTCCGTCATTTAAGCATCTGACTTTGGCTCAGGTCATGATCTCACAGCTCATAGGTTTGAACCCCGCATCAGGCTGTGTGCTGATAGCTCAGAGCTGGCCTTGGATGTCTGTCCCATCTCTCTCTGCCCTTCTCCCGCCCGCTCACTCTCATGCGCTCGCTCTCTCTCTCTCTCTCTCTCTCTCTCTCTCTGTCTCAAAAATAAATAAATAAACATTTAAAAAGTTTAATTTATTTCAGTTGACCTCACTTCTTGAATGCAGGTTTTGTTCTAAGTTAATGTTTGGTTTAGTTCCATTTTCAGACCTTCTGATTAATTGCTTAATTGCTAAAATATACTGCCGGTTTGTAAGTTTACTTCTGGTGAAGAACTATCCTTCAGTTAACTTTTTATTCTAATGTACACTAATTGCAAAAACAGATCATCTTGATCACAGCAGTACTTCATAACTTTGTCCTCCCTTTTTGCTAGAAAAATCCATAGCCAGTATTTTGTCCTCTTATTCTTGCCAAATATATTCCATCTGGCTCTTTTGTCCTCCTCCTTGATAGGGAAGAGTAGTACTGTAAAAATACTCAGTCTCATTAAGAGAGAAATGTACCATAATCAGAGTGTGTCACATCAGGATTAAAGTGACTAACCCTAGAAATTATGGGTGAAATCCAGGGCCTGATTTGGTTTTTGTTTACAAGCCATGATTTAATTTTTAAACTGCTTTACTGAGATAAAATTCACCAATTTAAATGTACAATTCAGTGGTCAAACCCTGTTTATGTGGAAGTAAAATAAACATGTTTTATCAATGAAGTCAGAAGAGGGCCTGCCTCTCTAAGTTGTTCTAGTGTATCGAATAGTTTTCAGAGATCCTCAAAGCCACGGAGTACAGGTTTCTTTACTCCCTGGGACTATACTAAGTTACTGACACTTTGACATTCCCTTGTGTCTGTAAGTATACTAGCCATTATATAAAGCTCAGCTTCAGCATTTTTCAACATGAAATTTTTGAACAAAATTGTGCAGAGAATTGAGCCTGTGGACCTTAATATAATAGAATGAAATACTTCCATTTAACTATGCTTGTGTCTGTTTTCTGGCATTTCAAAAATAATTACCAGGATATTTCTTTGCTTCTGATTCTTTCTCATGTGTATGCATCTGTGTGTGTGTGTGTGTGTTTTATCACCAAATACATCTTTTAAAATAAGACAAAAACTTTAGATAATAAAATATTTGAGTTGGAGGAATGAATATTCATAAGCAGTGAAGTAACTGTAAATGTTCTAGAAATGAAAAATGTTCTAGGTATTGACTGGTAGTCATTTCCAGCATGTCAATTCAGTTACTAAAATAAGTCTGAATTAGTGTTAATTAACTTATAATTGTAATGTCAGTAGTTGTCTTAGAAGAAGAGATTATAACACTCAGAAATTTGTAGAACTAAACATAGAGTATGTATATTAACTTCATTAGCTCACTTTTTTCCACATTAAAATTTTGTTGAAAGTACAAAAGTAAATAATACTCTTATTTTTCATGCTGTGAGTATAATTTGGGAATGTTTCCATTTTTCTTCTACAGTTTATTCTGTGTCTTCTTTAGCTTTGGTTTGCACTAACTAAGTTTAGAGAAACCTCCTGTTAACAGTTTGTTATTTATGTTTTCATAATAATTATTCACTAGAGATTCAAGTGTAAATATAAAACTTTGTGGAAGGAAAGTCTCCATTATAAATAGAACTTTTGGAACTTCTAAAGAACTAATGTAATTATATACAAAAGTTCAAATCTGTGATCTGTATCATTTAAGATGGTGTTCAGAATAACTGAGAAATTATTTTCAAAAAACAGAATTTAGGGACACTTGGGTAGCTCAGTTGGTTAAGCCTCCAACTTTGGCTCAGGTCATGATCTCACAGTTCTTGAGTTTGGGCCCCACGTTGGGCTCTGTGCTGAGATCTCAGAGTCTGGACCCTGCTTTGGATTCTGTGTCTCCCCCTCTCTCTGCCCCTTCCCTGCTCATGCTCTGTCTCTCTGTCTTTCAAAAGTAAATACACATTAAAAATTTTTAATTTAAAAAACCCCAGAATTTAGTGATGACAGCATCTCATTTGTTTTCATCACTGTTTCAAAGTTTTGTATTACACTTTTCATTTTTAGACTTTTGATGATTATCCTTAATGTTCACAACAGGAGCCCTCTTGCACAAATGGAAGAAGAAAGAAGGGAGCATGTAGCTAAAATGAAGAAGATGGAGATGGAAATGGAGCAGGTGTTTGAGATGAAGGTCAAAGAAAAAGTTCAAAAACTGAAGGATTCAGAAGCTGAGGTAATCAGCCTAACATCATCATCTCTTATAGACATATTTCTTTTTAAAATAATAAATTATTTAATAGTATAGATAGTAAGACCTTTCTACACAGAATTTTTAAAATGTAATATAATGCCCTAATATAGTGCCTGGATGGTTCAGTCAGTTAAGCATCCAACCAACTTCAGCTTAGTTCATGATCTCACAGTTCGTGGGTTCGAGCCCCACGTCGAGCTCTGTGCTGACAGCTCAGAGCCTGGAGTCTGCTTTGGATTCTGTATGTCTCTCTTTGCCCTCCCCTACTTGTGCTCGCTTACGCTCTCTCTTGAAAATAAACATTAAAAAAACAAATTTAGGGTCACTGCCCTAATGTAATAAAATGGAGAAATAAAAGCAAGCACTTTGTGTATAATGTATGTTTCAGTATGTTAGTATTTGGACACATATGCTTGGTAGGAAGATATAATAATAGAATACTTATAATGAATTACCAGTTTTAATGAGCAAATTATGAGAAATGGAATTATAAGCTATTCCTTATATTCAGTGTAAGAAAAGTAAAGATCAGAGTTTTGGGTGGATGTAAGAATAAAACTATATAATAATAGAATAATCATCATCATCAACCAGAGTTACTTGCATATGAATAAGAAAAAGAAAGCAAGAACCTTAACTGAACTAAGGGCATGCCAGGATAAAACAAACGGCCAAAGGTGAGAAAACGAAGGAAGGTGATACTCTTGTAAATGAATTGGGCTTATTTGTAGTACAGTGTTAGAGTAACTGCTAGTGTTACAAAGTTGGTAGAGCAGTGACAAAGCATCCCAGCAGGCTTATCTATTACATCCCTCTAGATATTGAGGCATGTTAGTTTTTATTAATCAAAAATACCTTGAAGACATTCTGTTACATTCCCTTCAAGAAGTGAAAGATAGAGGGAAAAGGCACTAACATGGGAATCTATCAAATCAGTAGTTGGTTTGATAGATACTAATATGAAATATTTTTTAAATGACCTTTAATGTTAAAATTCAGTGAGACCCTGTGTTTGTATGTAACTTCACTAATAATATTTGTATCTAAATAAATTAAAAGGGGATTCAGATGTATTCTCTTACATCCTTATGGTTGATCTCATTGCTTTTGTAATTACTACATAAAATACTGAAACTCTCTGACTAAATATCTAACAAAGTATTTTAATGCACTAAATAGAATGCATGGAATGAGTAAAATATTGAAAAATTTTAAGGAAATATTTTTATTCCACATTAAACTTCTCTTAAATTGCTGGGCTTTAATGTAATCTCTTAAAAAAAAAAAAACAAAAAAAGGGGCAGCTGGTGGCTCAGTCAGTTAAGCATCTAACTCTTGATTTCAGCTCAGGTTATGATTTCAGTGTTGTGAGATCGAGCTCTGTATTGGGCTCCACTCTGAGCATGGAGTCTGCTTGGGATTCTTTCTCTCAAAATAAATAAATAAATAAACTTAAAAAAAAAAAACCCAACTATGACTGTTGTTATATTTGGCATAGGCTTAATTCAGCAGAGACATAGAATAGTTCTGGCTTGTTTGAGTCCTTAGAGGACCACAGGAATAGCATCCCTGGCACCTGTTATTAAGATGACATTTTGGAGATTAAGTTTAGTCAACCTTTATTAAATCTAAGAGTCTGTACTCTTTGATTAATTAGTGAATAATCTGGAAATTCCATAACAGAAGGGGAATAAAAACAGGAATAATCAGGAGTCTACTTACCTCCAAACTTTGATTTCCTTAGAAATCTAAAAGTAGTTGAATTTACATTTGCTATAGACATATTTTAGAACTTCCTCCTAAGAGTAACTGTTATAAACAAATAATTATTAAACTGTAGCCAAAGAACACTTCAAGAGTTTTTATGATTTCTATCAATGGTGAAAGCCGTTTTGGGAAACTTAACCGCTCTTTGAAGTCTGAAAGCATGAAAGAACCTGTAAAGAGATCTGGCCAAGTTTCCCCTAATCCTGTAAGCCCTGTAAGTATATAAATACGTGGGTGAGGAAACCTATTTTACCTTCTTTAATACAGTGGCTTTTTTAATTTTTCAAGTTCATTAGTGCAAGAAGTGTTTGCTTAGGGTATAGCTTCTAATGTCCAACAACACAGTGCAACAGGCACAGTACTAAGCCTCCTTCATGTATTATGTCATTAAAACTACACCGTATGTATGAAGTACATATTATTGCCCCTTTTATTTTCATGAGAGGAAGGATAAATTAACTTGGTCAGTGCTGCATGCATGGTTGTAAGAACCCACTTAATTCTTTAAATTTCCTCTTATTCACTAGATAAACCCACAGTCATGTATCCGTAGTTTCAAGTCTTAAATATTAACAAGCTCTGAAAACTGCAAAGCCAGACATAGAACTAACAGTTTTATCCCACTTGATATGAATATTTATAAAATTTACTGCCAAAAATAGTAATGTGTTTGATCACAGGTGCTACCCTGGACAGCCCAGGAGGTGTTTTGTAAATGTAGAATGTATATATTTCTAAGTAGTAATAACATTCTAAAATCTGAAATATTCAGAAGTTTGGAAGACATCTGACCCCAGGGGTTTCTTGAGAGGGATTGTTACCTATACTTTTTACATACATGCAGCTAACACAGATGATACTTACATACAACACAAATGTATACATAAAGAATGATGAACACCTATGAACTTACTACCTAGCTTAAAAATTAAGGCCTCATTGGTTCATTTGAGGCCCTTGTGTGCCTTTTCCCTATGGTAGCACTCTTTCTTCTTCTCAGACGTAACTTGTGAATTGTGTGTTTATGATTCCCTTGCATTTTTTTCTATAACTAAAGACATTTTCTTGCATTTCTATTTTCTGATATTTCTTAGTACCTTGTTTGCTATGATCAGGAAGATGATATCCTGTATTTGACTCATGTTTGCTTAAATTTATCTTAGCTGATTTTGTTTCGTAGGAATTACATGAAGTATTTGCAGTAGAAATAAATATGAAGTCACTCTCTGTGGGTCTACAAAATAATTGAGAAAATAAATTGTACACAAAATTTCATTATAATCCAAATTCAAGATAACTCACTGATGTAATATGGTTATTAGAAGAACATGATTCCTAGACACCTGAAGATTTTGAATAGTTTTGGGGCATTAAATGTATATAGATTTAGTCTTCTTTTATTAATGGCTCTCTTCTTCAGAAATAGGCTGACTAGTGCATAAATGACATTGTTTAGTGATCCATTAGATGAGCTCTTTGTTTCTGCAGTTACTTTGCGTGAGTGTTTCTACTTCTCAGCCAGTATTCTTATACAGCATTTATTTTCAATGTAGGAAAATCACCTGCATTGGACTCTCTGGGGCTTGTTGAAACTGCAGAATTTCTTATCTTAACACTGAAAGATTCTCATTCAGTATGTCGTGGTGAGGTCCAGGGTTCTATATTTTTAACAGCACTCCTGGTGATTTATATGAAAATTAACATTTGAGAAACCACTGCTTTATATGACTCGGGGGAGCTTGCTATGATCTTGGAGCTCTAAATTTAAGTCTTTCTGTATACCTGCTCTCGTTCCACTTGTCTCAGCTTTCTGAACTTGGAATTAGGAGGTGGATTCAAATCCTCATTCTTCAGTTTTTCTGGCTACTGATCCTAGGCAAGTGACTTAACTCTGCACCTCTTTTCTCATTTATACGATGAGGACAGTGACGTCTTACTTGCTTTGCTTCTACCTGCTTATGAGTAATGAAAATGAGATCGTAAGATAGGGTATGTCCATTGTAAAATGCAACACAGCTATAAACTTTTTGCACCTTTTTTTTTTTTCTATTTCCCAAGATTATTCTCTTGGCTCACTGGCCTCCTATAGGAGGAGAAAGCCTAGCCAGTGCTTTTCAGGTGGTGCTCCGAATTTATAGCACAAGAGCTCAGTGCTCATAATTTTAACATTAGGATACCTGGGTGAAACCTACTTCTGTTCCTGATTTCTTAAACAGTTTTATTTTATATATCATGCTGTGATTTAGCTCCAGAGACGCCATGAGCAAATGAAAAAGAATCTGGAAGCACAGCACAAAGAATTAGAGGAAAAACGTCGTCAGTTTGAAGATGAGAAAGCAAACTGGGAAGCCCAACAACGTATTTTAGAACAACAGAACTCTTCCAGGTAATTAATATCAGATTCCCAAGAAATGTGTATTAAGGAATTATTGTCTTGTTAATTTTAACATTAACATTTTAAAAGGTATTACCATTATCAGTTATTTTCATGGGTGAATATTTTTACATGGATGGATGCAATCTGTCTACTCTGCCAGTTTTCTTTTCATTACAAGCATTTTCCATGACTTAACAGGCTTCATAATTATAACTTAGTAGCTTCATAACATTCTCCCCACTTGACTCTCCATAATCAATTTCTTAACCTCCTCCCCTCATTGTTGGACGGGATAGTTGTGTGCAGTCATCAGCAAGCATAGAAAACACTGCTGCGAAGATCTTTTATACAGTTTAGGGCTGTGTTTTAATTGTGTTATTTCTTTAAAGAGATTATGTTCTGAAGATAAAAATTTGATTATGTAATTCCAAATACAACTGATCAATTACTTGTTCTTAATATACACAAAAACTGAGTAATATTTGAACCTTGGTTTTCTTCTTTCCTTTGTTAGTCCCATTTAAAACTGAAAAGTTCTGTCCCCATAAGAATTCTATAGTTTACCCTTATTGCTAAATATTCTCAACGTTAGACATTTGTTCTATAATGCTATCCTTCTTTTAACTTTTTCCCCAGTGAAGAGGAAAATCTATTTGTAAAAGCAAACCTAATTGAGAAAACAAATAGCAGTAGAAGAGAAAGTACCTTATTTGATGTCAGTTGATCTTTTTCAATTTGCACTTTTATTTGGGAAGCGTTCTTCTCATACATTAAAACTGGATTTCTGTCCTATTTTTACAGTTTATTCTGAAATTTGGTCAAATATTTTATTGTCTGTTACAGATTTGTATTGTCCTTACTTTTCTAAATCGATAATTTTTTGAGTAAAAAAGTAGTATTTGAAAATCTGACAGTTGTAGTTGGATTAGCCATTGCTACCATCTTATGTTATCTGTAATGTTTATAACATGCCCACTCATTGTGATTATTTTCCTTGAATCATTTAGAACCTTGGAAAAGAACAAGAAGAAAGGGAAGATCTTTTAAACCCTCTATTGACCACCAGTTACGTATTAGTTGCCAATATGCCAGCTTGGACATCAGTGTTTGTTGGATCCGTTTGACCAATTTGCACCAGTTTTATCCTTAATGATGGATTTAACAGCATGACAAAAATTATTATTATTTTTTTGTTCTTGATGGAGATTAAGATGCCTTGAATTGTCTAGGGTGTTATGTACTTAGAAACTAACAGCTCTAAGTACCTTTCCTACATTTTCTTGTTTTTTTTTTTAATTATTAAACAGATGTCTTCAATTTAATGCAAGAAAACATTTTACTGTTGTACAATCATGTTCTGGTGGTTTGATTGTTTACAGGATATTCCAAAATAAAAGGACTCTGGAAGGTTTTCATTGAGGATAAATTGCCATAATATGATGCAAACTATGCTTCTCTATGATAATTATAATACAAAGGTTCCATTCAGTGCAGCGTATACAATAATGTAATTTAGTCTAACACAGTTGACCCTATTTTTTGACACTTCCATTGTTTAAAAATACACATGGAAAAAAAAATCCTATATGCTTACAATGCACCTAGAGCTTTTTTATAACAACCCTTTTTTGTTTATTTGTTTTGGATTCTTTAAATATATGTTATTCTCATTTAGTACCCTCTTTAGCCAGAATCTCATTACTGCTTCATTTTTGTAATATTTTATTTAGGTATTTTCCATATATTGGCCCTGCTAAAATAGAATATAGCATCTTTCATATGGTAGGAACCAACAAGGAAACTTTCCTTTAATTCCCTTTTTACACTTTATGGTAAGTAGCAGGGGAAAAATGCATTTATAGATCATTTCTAGGCAAAATTGTGAAGCTAACGACCAACCTGTTTCTACCTATGTGCAGTCTCTTTATTTTACTAGAAATGGGAATCATGGCCTCCTGAAAAGAAAAAAAGTCACCATTCTGCATTTAGCTGTATTCATATATTGCATTTCTGTATTTTTTTTGTTTGTATTGTAAAAAATTCACATAATAAACAATGTTGTGATGTAATATAGTGTGGGCTCTTAAATATTTTACAGTTGATATACAAGACTAGAAAATGGGGGAAAAAACGTCAAGTTGAATTTGCCTCCTCCACAATTATAACTCATCTTTTCTATTATATGTTTATTTCAGTTAGAATATGGTTAATGTATTGCTTTTCTAATTTATGAGATGTACAGTTATCTCTCCTCATTACTGTCATTAATGTTTATACCTCTGAGAACAAATCCTAACTCATTCACATTAGGTGAACTCTCAAGTCCCTGGAAACTGAAATTTTTTAACCGGAAAGATGGTGGTCCAATTTAAAGGTCAAATGCTATAGATTTTAACATAGTGCTTTACGGGATATTCAGTATAATTAATGCAACCCAGTTCATTACCTTAAAAACTTTCACCATGTCTGTTACTTTTAAAAATTAATGATCAAAGCAGAAGGGGGTAACTGCTAATTCTTATTAGCCAAAATTTTTAGTTTCACAGGCTGAAGCATTTAAATAAGACAATATGTTTTAAAAGATCCGTATTGCTTTTCAGAAAAATAGATCTAAAATGTAAAACATAGAAAGATTATTCATGTTATAGTATCTTGAATTTGTATTAAACTTACCCCAGGGCTACTTTGTTTTTAATGTTTATTTTTGAGAGAGAAACAGAGGATGAGCAGGGGAGGGGCAGAGAGAGAGAAGGAGGCAGAGAATCCAAAATAGGCTCCAGGCTCTGAGCTTTCAGCACACAGCCTGATGCATGGCTCAAACTCACAAACTGTGAGATCATGACCTGAGCTGAAGTCGGACACTTGACCAACTGAGCCACCCAGGCTTCCCAAGAGTTACTATTTTTAAAGTAAATCTCCTGAAGCATTAAAAACATGATTTAGGAATACCGTGGTAAAAATTTATTCTTGTTTGATGGCCATCACTATCTAAAAATTGTCTTGGAAAAGTTTTGTTAATCCTACAATGCCTTCTGCTATTGAACATCCATGGTGTGAGTGACTTTTAAAAATAAATTGCCTGTTAATTCCAAGACTAGAAGCAGGTATTCCAGAATAACTATAGGTAGATATGCAGGAGATTTCTTGTTTGTTTTGGTTCTTACATTAAGTGAGATTGGGTTAACACCTGTAACCAGAAAGGTTTAGTTTTAAGGAGTTAACAACCTACAGATTTGGAGGATGCAAAATGAAAAATTTTGTTTAGACCAATTGCCTAACCGGTGAAGTATTCCTTCTAGAGTTCTAGAAAGAAGTTCTCATAGTTACCATTTAAGAATTCTGTATATTGTGATAAGTTTGTAAATCACCTTTCTTCTTCTACCCTCATAAAAATTTGCAAAAATCTTACCCATATCATATCTGAGCTTTTACCTGAATCTGATATGGGACCTCTACAACCTTACTGGATCTTTTGGTTGTTGACTCCAGGCTTTTAAAGCATATTGAGGGGTATTTTCACTATAATGGCCTCAGGATTTCTGAGAACTGCTGTATGGTCATTCACATGTACAATCAGAAAGTCATAAGAAAAGCCCAGCTTTAAACAGCAAAACAGGCAATGCCTAATTTCCATTGTCCAGAAGCATTATATCATTGAAGTAACCACAGTCTTTCTAATTATGCGGCATTGACCAAGTCAACACCAATCCTGGTGTTTGGGTTGGTTTGGGCAATACATGGTAGAGCTTTACTGCCACCTAGTGGGATGAGATCTACTTGTGTCATCAAGTTCACAGTGGAGGAAACTGATAATGAATTGATTGGACACATGGCTTATTTCTATGTAGCTCAGGTCATACTCTTGAAAGCTGAAGTGATCCAGGTTCCCACGTCTCAGACTCATTAGTTTGGTGTCACTGAACCACCTGCATATTCTGAGTCTTCCCACCTTTTGTGCCTTTTATCCTCTTGGAGAAACTGACCAAGGAATGTGGAGGTCAGTGTATAGTAGGTGAGAAAAAAAGGAAAGAGTGTAAGATGGCTTGATAATGCAGCAAAAGTGGAATGTTGACTTAGCAAGTCATCTAAGATCACTATCTCCAAACTTTATCCTGTTTCCTTATTAAAATATTTTTGAGCATGTATCCATACTTAACAATTGTATGCATGTACTGCTGTGTTATGAAATTATTTTAAAGTGGGATGGGGAAGTTTAGCACCCTTCTCAAGCCCCCCTGAAATATTACTCATTGCATTTGGGAAGCCATTGAACTAGGTAGTATATAGATCATTAACCATTTTTGTTGACTCCCCAAGGGTGTCTGTCCTAATGAAGACTGCTGTGGTATCCTATTTTATGTGAAAGGAAAAATTATTGTCTGCCACTCCAGTAAATTGAAGTCCTTTCTAATAAAAAGCAAATGTAAACAAAAGTTCGTGTATTTCATTTAGAATATTTTCCTTACCCTTTGTAATAAGTTATACACATATTGAACACTTACTACATTTCAGATGATATGTTAGTTTTTATATATTGTCTTGATTAACCCTTAATAGGTAAACCAGTATTGCCCTTTTACAGATGTGGAAACCGGTTTGGAGATGTTTAGTGACCTGCCTAGAGACAAGTGGTCTGGCAGAGCTGGAGTAGGATCCGATCTTGGTGATGACATCAGGGCCTGTGGGCGTTAGTCTTCTGCCAGGTGACCACCTGGTCTGTGCTAGAAAACACTGAGCACACTAATCATCTGTGTTCAGATCTCATCTCTGTGAATTGGGCATGTTACTTTTCCTTTCTGAACATTTGTTTCTGCAGCTGTCGGGGCCCGTATCTCCCTTGCTGGTTCAGAGTGAAGATTACATTCTGACTGCACATGTGAAGGTGTCTGGACCTTGAGAGATTATCCTTGGATGGTGATGGAAGTGGTGATGCTGGGACATGACAGACAAAAGAGTATTGTTTTCCCCCAGTTTTAGGTGATGGTACATTTTCAGTAAGTTTGCATGGTACTTGGATAGGTTTCTAGACTTGCTTCTTTGTAGACATAGCCTTTTGGAGTTACTGTGTTTCAGCAATAGGGCGTGCCATGGAAATAAGGTCATTTGGGCGAAGAACAGGTTTTTTTTTTACAGTGCCAGTAATGGGAGTCCTAAAATAATGCCATTCTTTGCGAGTAATGCTGAGATGGTTTATCAGAGTATTTCATCTCTGACATTGCTGGAAAAAAATTGCTTCTTTTCAAGCAAATTGGTTCCCATAATTTGGGATTAATCCATAGAATGTTCAAAGTCTAGTGTCAGCCGTTTTCAACAGAAAATACGGGTTGACAATTTCCTGTGCTCTTTAGAAGCCTTTCAAAGCTCCACAGGAAGAATGAAGACTATTCTTGGCCTGGACATTTGCCCCATGGGGTGCTGGGCCCAGGCAAACAGCCTTGTATTAGCAAAGGAGGGTCAAGTGAAAGGAGACCTTGTTCCGTGCCAGGCTCTCAAAGGGTAGCATGAAACCCCGTTGGCCACACAGAACCTCTGTTTAAGGTGCAGCGTTTGTGGACCTGCCGAAATCTAAAGCCATTCAGCCTTTCTGAAGTCCTTTGGGATGGGGAAAGGCTGTAGTTGACACCAGATCTGTGAAGACATGGCGTAAGATGGGGAGTTGGTGTGGTGGATGGCAAGACACTGCCAACAGAGGTCTGGTTTTTTGTTCTCTCTTCCAAGTGGGCCCTGCTTCGCTTCCTAGCTTTCAGGTATGTGGCAAGGTGCAACTGTTCCCCCTGGATATTTTCAAGGAAATAGACCCCAGGTGCCCCATGGGTGTGGGGCTGGTCCTCACCAGAATGTGGAGTACTGAACTAACTTGGTCTAGCAGGGGCTTACAACTTTTCTTTCTGCACTTAATTCCATTGTCTTTGAATTTCCCTGGTCTCTTTCATATTTAAATATATGCTCCACTAGACTTGCAGGCACAGAAAAGTTCCCTGTGTTTGGGATAAGCCAGTAATTTAAGCACTTGGCAAGTGGTGGGTGAAGTCTAGTGCCCTGGCACAGCCCTTGGTGTTCACGTGAGCTCTTCCCCGCTGCTTTTCAGAAGTCAAGGAATGTATATTTTGTCTGGTGGGAGTGGAGGGAGCTGTCAGTTTTATTCCTGGGATAAGTCTCCTGTGATTATGTAAATGTATGTCTTAGTATGGTTACTTAAAAAAAGAACAACTGTAATTAACATTTCAGGAACACAGTTCTTTCATCCAGACGCCAAAACAGAATCCTGAGACCTTAGCGTTGCTGGACAGAAGTGCCAGGAACTCAGGTTGGCATTTTCTCTCCCTAAGTTCTACTTCATTAGTGCCTAATTAGACCCTGTCCCTCCTATTTAGGTGCTTGGAAGAGGGAGTAGATGCCCCTGAGGCAAGCTCGCCTTCTGTGATCTCTCGATTCAGATGGGGTTGGGCCCACCATACTTCACATCCTGAAGAGGAGATGGGCTGTTTCTCCAACGTGCATGAGAAGTGATGGATCCATCCTACCAAACAAGAATATTGCGACAATATTCAAACTAGGAAGAATACCTGTTTGTCAAATGGGAAGTTCAGCTGGAAACCTGAGGAAGGAAACAAAACCAGAGAAGAGTGCAGCAATAAGCATACTAAGTGCCTGCTAGGTGCCAAATACATACAGTTCACATCAAGTCTCCGTTAAAGCTCAGCAGAATTCAGTGATGTGGCTATTTAACTCCTAAAAACAAGCCTGGCTGGCTCAGCTGATAGTGTGTGCAACTCTTGATCTCAGGGTTGTAAGTCTGAGCTCCATACTGGGTATAGAGATTACTTTAAAAAATGATAAAACCTTAAAAAAAAAACAAAACAAGCAGACTAACATTTCGCTGTATGCATATATAACATTTGTATTAGCCCTTGTGACGTGCAAAGCAACAAATGCCCCCTAGCCTTAGTAACAACTATAGTTACCCTGTAATAATGTTTGTTATCCCCCCTTCCGTAGGCCAGGAATTAGCAGGCTGGTTTGGGCTGGCATTAAAGATGTTGGCTTCGGGCTGTAGTCATCTGAGGGCTTGACTGGGGCTGGAGGGCCTGCTTCCAAGATGGTTCACTCACATCACTGGCAAGCCAATGTCAGGAAGCCTCGGTCCCTTGCCTCATGGAACTCTCCAGGGGGCGCTTAAGTGTCCTTGTGACATGGTGGCTGGCTTTCTCCCAGAACAAGTGATCCAAGAAAAAGCAAAGCGCAAGCCACAATGCCTTTTGCTACCCAGCCTTGAAGTCACACAATGTCATTTCTGCAATATGTTTATGCAGCCCAGCCCTGTTCAGCGTGGGGGGCAGCCGTACAAGAGCTGGGATACTAGGGAGGCTGCTACCACAACATTTTGCTGCTTTTCTGGTTAACAGACGATTTTTCATTTTTACAAATAACACTGGCTTGCACAGTTCCGTATACATCTTCTTGCCCAAACATGCAAGAATTTCTACAGGCTTGTGCATCAACATGAACAAAGCCAGCAAAGCTGTGGCCTTTAGGGTTCCTAAGCTGCCAAGTTTTCTGGAAGGCATCATGTAGGAGTTTATTCCCAGGCCCCTCTTCACTCAGACCATATTGCCCCACAGGCCCAATCCAAAGCCTGCATTAAGTCCAGGCTTACATCTTGACCCGAGAAGAGAGCAGGATCTCTCCCCCTGCTTTATAGTTTAAAAGACCTGTGGGGAGAACTGCGACAGGCCCAATATGGTGACTGGCAGACATGGTCACTGGGAGCCACTGGGAGCCAGGCAGCATGCCTGCTCCCTCGAGACCTGATCTCCCCCTAGGGGTTATGGGTACATAAGGGGCCAAATCTACAGCCAAATTGGACCTTTGAATCAGTTCAGCTCACCCCTGCCCCGCTGGGCCAGCCAGCACTTCGCCTGTGTTGGGTGTAGAGCTCCGCCTAGTGCTCAACCTTCTTCCCCACGCCCAGGCGGCCCCTGAGCCTTCCCTTCATGACCCTGCGCCTTCCGCCGCCCCCTGGCAGCCTGTCCTAGATGTAGGTTCACCTCTGGTCATGGATGCACCCAAAGCCCACATCCCAGCACCAATCCTCCCTGCACCCCAGGGCTGGCTTCCTACTGGCACCCCTAACAGATTGTCAAATAACCCCTCCCTATTAACTGTTCTATGAACTTTTTTCTTCTAACTTATAATTTTGACAAAAACATCTTTTTCTGAACCATTTTTGAGTCATTTGCAACCCTCTGCCCTTTATACTAAATACTTAGGTGTATATTTTCTAGAAACAAGGAAATTCCTTTATGGTAACAGTACAATAATCAAAATTCAATGAAATTTAATGAGCTTTTAATAAAACTTAAAAACACTTAAATATCTTCTTTACTACCTTACCTTCCAATATGTTATTTATGTATTCATACTTACATGCACTGCATTTTGCATTATGGCCCAGCCCCTGAGTCTGGCTGTTGTGCTTGCATTTTCCTTAAAGTAAATTTAAAGGGAATCACGCTAGCATTCTTGGGCTTGGACCCGTTGAGCACCAAAAAACCCTCCCGGTTGATTATAGAGCCAGTGCCAGTGTTAGCATCAGAGTCCAGGGTCTAGGCTCCCAGTGAATTCCATTCTACACCATATGGGAGCAGATTCATTCTTTCCCATTCAGTCCTTCAATCATTCATTCCATCCAACCTTCTCTTGAGCATCATGTCTTATGCCTGTGACAGCTGGGGGACACGAGTGATGTCAAAGGTGCCTGATGCTCTCGTCACCCAGGAGCCTGTGGTCTTTGAGAGAAGCACGATGAGTGGACACTGTTAGCGTAGGGTCACCGTCACAGACTATCGGGTGTGGTCAACATTTGTTCCCTTCTGAGGGTCCAGTCATGGCTGAGACCTTCAGGCTCCCTTCCCCACACCCCAGGCGGCGCTGTACTCAGCCTCTGCTCTAGGTGTCTCCAGCCCCGCGCTGGGACTTCAGACCTGCGGCCAAGAGACCTGAATCCGCAGCCACTGTCGGAGGTGGGGTGGCGGGTGTGGTTCAGAGGATTAAAGGACCCGCTAGTGATGGCCCCAGGTCTGACCCGCGCGGGCCGGCGAAGGGCCAGGCTCCACATCCGAGTCGCCCCGAGCCTCCACTCTCCTTGGGCGGCCATCCCCATCCCTCCGGCCTGGCATCTGTCTTTCGGGGTTGAGCGGGGGCTGGGATCTGTGGGGACAGACCCTGCTTTACTCACGGACCTCCATTAGAGCGGCAGCGATGGGCGGTGGCCACTGGGACAGAAGGTGGCAGCATCCCCACGCCGGCTGGGATCCGAGCAGGAAGGTGGCTTTCCTAGGAGCCTCCCGGAGTGCCAGCCTCCCCCAGATTCCACACCATTCAACGGTGGGATTTAATTTTCCTTCAATACTTCAGGACCTTCTGTTCCTTTTATTTCCTTAGAGAAGAGTTTTAAGAATGTTACAAAAGTAACTTAGGCTCTTAAAACAGACCAAGCAACCAAACAAAAGACATGTTTGCAACCAAACGTAAAAACGATATTTAATGGTGTAGCCATTCCTCAAAAATTTAAACATAGAATCACTACATGACCCTGCTTCTGGGTCATATACCTAAAAGACTTCCACTTCTGGGCGTATACTCAAAAGAAGTGAAAACGTTTCAAGCAGATCTTTGCACACCCATGTTTATAGCAGTGCTATTCACAATAACCACAGGTGGATATGTCCATGAACACACTCATGGATATATAAAATGTGTCATGTACCACAGTGGACTATTTATCCAGCCTTAAAAAGAGAGAAAATTTGGACACACACTACAAGAATGAATGTGACAAAAGCCGGAAACCAGACACAAAAGCGCAAATGTGGCATAATTCCACTTATATGAACTATCTAGAATGACAACTTTGTTGGGATAGAAAGTAGACTAGAGGCTACTAGGTTCTGGGTGAGGGCTGGACAGTTATTGCTTAATGGATACAGAGTTTCTGTTCAGGGTGTTGAAATTTTTTGAACATAGTGGTGATGGCTGCACAGTATTGGGAGTGTAATTCATGTCCCTGAATTGTATAACTTTGAGTTTGCCTCTTTTTCCTCCTCGAGACCAGGGCCGGTGGAGTAACTTACGTAGAGCGTGGAGTCATGTAACTGGAAGGGGCAGGAATTCAGTGTGGGCAGCCTTGCTCCAAGGGGCCAGCAGCTGCGGTGAAGTGCCTCTCTCTGCCTTACACCTCCCTGGGAGGGCCATCTGGTGAGTCAGCATTTTTTTTGAATTTTTGCTTTCCTTTGGGAATCTGACCTTGGCCTGGGCCTGCTCTGGGCCCGGAGAAAGAGAGTTACAGTAACTGTTGGAGGACCCTGTGGCCAGCTCAAAGCTCAGGTTAGCACAATGGGAAGGAGGCTCCGGTGGCTTTGTAGAGGCCCTCTCTCCTACTGTATGGCGGGGGCCACCATGACCACCTCACACCCCACTCCTCCCTGAGCCTTCAGCCCCCAGCAGCAGCCCCTCCTATGCCCCTCCCATGCCCCGCCCCATGAAAGTTCAAGCTCCCTCTCCCCTTCCCACCGCTGTCTCCACCAATCCTGTTCTTCCCTCATAGGCTGGTGACCCCTGGGTCCCCCACGCTGCCTCCCCTTCCTCCCCCCACCCCCAACCCTGTGTATATTGCCCAACAGGCACAACAAACTTCTGCTTATGTTTCCGAAAACTAGGGTGGGGAAAGTTGAACATTTATTAAAAGGACATCAAATTATTTATGGGAAACCAGGATTCCAACAAATCCTGGTTTTAGTAGCTGTTTATGATTGTAAGTTGTTTTTGATTTGAACTGTATGGATGGGTGGTGGGACGCTGGTCCTTAAGGGTTTATATCCTCTCTGTGTCTTCAGCTGGCCCTGCCCAGCGTGCCTGGGGGTGGGTTTCTCCAGCTTCTCGCTTACTCTCACGGGCCGACCATTGCATCACCCGAGGCCAGGCCGAAGGACCGGGAGAGTGGGAGGTGGCAGTTTGCAGCACCAGAGTTTGCTGTCTATGCAGTGTGGTGTGGGGCCGGCGGGCTGCCCAGTGGAAATGCTTAGGGGAGAGGAGACTAGGTGAGCGAGACGCTGGGGTTGAGGCCAGCCTACAGAGGAGGACAGGCACCCAGTGCTGCCATTTTGGGCTGTGATCAAGGACAATAGGGCATCAGCTTTCTGATGGCTGGGGAGGGCCAGACACCGACTGAGGTCTGCTGGGAGGATCAGCGTGGCGGGGGTGGGGGGTGGGGCACTGGGATGCTGGGATGAGGAGTCCCTAGTGACCTCAACATATCCTCCATGGTTATGGGAATGGGCGTGTAGGTGGAGGCCAATCTGCCCCCCTCCCCGTGCCCTGCCCACTTCTCTGAAGAGGGTCAAAGGAGAGGGGAAAGTCTGTGCCAGGAACGCCCCTGCCCAGCAGGGCTGGGAACACACTCCCTGAGGACCTTGGCAGCCACAGCAGCACGGAGTGCCTGGGGCTCTGCTAACCGTTTGGGATTTCAAGAAGTAAAAGGGCCTCATTTTCCCCATCTGTCAGGCTGGAGCAGTTGCTCCCTGACCTGCAGCTTTCCAGAACGCCTGTGCTAAAAGGGGCAGCTGATGTGCAACGCTTTCCCTGTGGTCAAGGCTGTCGGCCCACAGACATGGGCACTCATGGTAAAGCGGCATGCCAATGTTGCGTCTTTACAAGTGGATTTGTAAGTCTGTCCTTTGGAATTAATTTCCCATAGATGGAAACACGTGGCAGACGAGGGAGGCTTCCTGCTTCTGCACACAGCCCAGGGACCATGATGGCAGAGCCACGACGGACTGGTTTGGCTTCGAAAGAAGTGAGAACTCACTCAGAGTTACAGTCAAACTTGGCCAGTAGAAGACCTCCTAGCATCTGGGGGTCGTGCGTGCGTGTGTGTGTGTGTGTGTGTGTGTGTGTGTGTGTGTGTGTTAGGGGGATCATTTGTGATACCCATGGTTGGGCCTTCTCTTCACTAGCAGTTCTATCACTAAAGAGAAAAAAACCCCTGAAAGTGAGAGGGGGAAGAAGTAGGAGACTGATTTTCTTGTGGCTGAACCTTCTATCAACCTTTTCTGAAAGAGCAGGGCCCTGTTCATCCCCAGGAAGGTGGTGAGGCCAGCACAGTTCAAGACACACAGGATGAATTTCTGGAGCTTTGGCAGAACCAGGTTTGGGGAGGGGCCAGAAGGATGTACTGGAATAATCCAGCAAGGCCTACCTTGCATACTGAGTTGTCCTTAGCTTTAACCAGGGGAAGGCTTTGCAGAAGGTATGTAGTTTTCTAAAAGGCATAGGGTTATGCAAGTCCACTCAGCCTAGAGTATTCATACTAGTCTCAACTACGTGCATCAGGCAGGTGCCTGACCCTGAGCGAGGCCCCCTCCATTTTTTTAAGTCTCACATTTATGGAGTGGAGAACGGAGACCACTATCCATACCTTGCAGCATCCTTGTGAAGATTAAAGGAGATTGAGGCTCTCAAGTGCCTGGCAAAGCATCTAGGATGCAGTAGCTACCTAATAAGCATCAGTGTAGCATCCTGCTAACTGAAAGATTGCAAACTTTTGGCTTTTTAGTTCCGTGGGTGTTTTATGTAAGTCATTCTATTCCTCCTTGAGGGGTGGGGGCCGAGTGGGCTAATGGCTGATTGGAAAACAAGGAAAAGTATTTTTCTCCTTCCAGGAAGAGAGCTTTACTATTCTTAAGATCTTGACCTCCTTTACATCCAGAAAACCTTTATAGTTTAAACATTGGTGCCCTGTCATAGCACAAAGAAGCAAAATGGACGGACGTCCATTTTGGAGGCTTGAAAAGGGCCCAGTGGCTTGAGCCTGCCAGCTATCCCCCAGGGGCTGGGGAGAACAAGCCGTAAGCTGGCCTGTGGGAGGGGGGAGGGCTGCAGGGATCCGAGGGGCCTGTGTGGAGAGCCCTGGGCAGCCCCAGTGCAGAGCGTTGGAGGTTTCCCGAAGACCCTCCTCCTTGGCAGGGCCCTGCCAGATGCGGGGAGGGGGCCAGTGAACATGTGCTGTGGGGTGAGACCGCAACATTGCCCAGGTGGGGGGAGCACCGTGACCTAGACCTTTTCAGGGCTGTGACCTCCCACCCCCATCCACACATGTTGTGGGATCCAAAGGAACAGTCCTAAAATGTCTGATTTGAAATACCTCCCAGTCTTAGTAGGTGGTTCCCAATAAACCAGAGGGGAAAAGTCTAACATTGCCTGTATCTTGAGGTGAATAATGCCCTGTGAATGAAACAAAGACAGAACTTGGGTAACATTTGCTTGCAATGTCAGCAGGTCAGCACCAGACAGAACTGCTGATGTGTCTTTTTCATCTGGTGGTTTGGGTTCTCTTGACATACACTTGATGGAGGCCCGAGGAACGACCAGCCAGACACCCAGGGAGCAACAATGTGAGACTGGGGGGTGGTGCACAAGGAGAAAACCTAGGACCATTCATACTCATTAGAATACATGTGAACACACAACACATACTTACAGGGACACTCACATCCTCAAGGATACAGTCTCACCTTGGCGAAGGAGGTGGGTGTGGGGACAAGGGGAGTCCGTGAGGAAAGAAGATGTCAGGAGAGGGCCGCCTGGCAGTGATGCCTGGGTCCTGAGGCTGGAAGGATGACCAGGGCAGCACTCTGCAGAGGCCGCTCAAAGAGACAGGCCATGATGTGCATTGACCATGAAGATTCTGTAACAGGCCCCTTCAAACCTTCAGGTGCTGCACGAGGCTCTGGGGAATTTACACAGTTGGGGGAATTGTTCATGTTGAGTGTCCAGTGTTGACTCATTCAGACCCTGGTACCTGGGTGGATTCGTGTGGGCTCACCTGGAGGTATCTTAGGTTTCCAGTACACATAAACAGCTTGTGTCAGATAGGGATTTCCTCTTTGATTTCTTTCAGGAATGACATTAAAAGTACATTGTTCTGTTTAAAGTGTTGAATCTTAACAAATCCCATAGGATAAACTCTTTTTCTGCGGCTCCAGAACTCTCTTTTTCTAGCAGGCTTTGTGGATTTTATAGAAGAACCGCAATTGAGGGCCAGGACGGTCCTGGTCATGTCCTAGCCACTGACCCGTAAGTGATGGAAATTGTCTGTGGATTGTGTTTTTTGGGGAGAGGGGATGTGACTGCAGTGCTGATCACGGATGCTGGTGACATTTATCTTTATCCAAAGAGATACATTAGAAACTTAGTGCTGTGGGGCTCCGAGGGGATCTCAATCTTTCTGGAAAAAATGGCTAAGTCAGTGATGATATAGGCAGAGAATGTCAAATTTTGCACCTATGAAAAATCCTACTTTTGAGGCATTCTTATTGACATGGGAAGATGTTAACACATCCACTCTGATGACCCACGCCGCTGCCCGTTCTGCGGAGCACTGGCTGATGAGAGAGGAGTGGAAGCACAAACAGGCCACGCCCGAATCTACTGGGAATTACTCTTTGGCTATTTTCCATCCCATAGCTAATTGGTCTCCTTTTCAGACCTTGTGAACCAGACACGATGGCCCCAGGATCACGAACTTTGCAACTAGAAGCCCGGCCTGTCTCAGTACAGGGGGAGAGCCTTTGCTCTGCAAACGGTGGGTGATCACTCCTACTGGGAGGTCCAGGGTAGGCGGTCCGGGTCAGGGTTCCAGGTTGGGCTCTGTCATCAGGGCTGCAGGGTGTAGGACCCTCATGGTTCCTGGATAGGCTGGGTGCAGGGGCCCTGCCTTCCTGCTTCCTCACACCAGGTCCTAAGGGCATGCCCAAAGCATGGACTCTGGACCCCTGCCCTGTATCTGGTGAGGGACTTGTTTCTAGAATATGTAAAGAGCTCCTACAACTTAATAATAAAAAGACAACCCAATTTAAAAAGATGGGCAAAGTATCTTAGTAGACACTTGTCCAAAGAAGATATACAAATATAGAAGCGCAGGTAAAGATGTTCTACATCACAAGCCATAGGGGAATGCAAATCAAAACCACAACCACATACCAATTCACACAGCAGGATGCTGATTATAAAAGATACAGATAATAAGGGGCACCTGGGTGGCTCAGTTGGTTAAGAGTCCATCTTTAACTCAGGTCACGGTCTCACAGATTATGAGTTTGAGCCCCACGTCGGGCTCTGTGCTGACAGCTCAGAGCCTGGAACCTGCTTCAGATTCTGTGTCTCCCTCTCTCCCTGCCCCTCCCCCACTCACACTCTGTGTGTGTGTGTGTGTGTGTGTGTGTGTGTGTGTGTGTGTCTCAAAAATAAAGAAATAAACATTTTTAAAAAACAGAAAATAACAAGTGGTGAGGAAATGGAAAAAGTAAAGTCCTCACACACCGCTATGGAAATGGAAAATGATGCATTCACTTGGGAAATAGTGTGACAGAGTTATTATTTGACCCAGCAATTCCACTCCTAGGTGTATCCCCAAGAGAACTAAAAACATGTCCATACCCAAACTTGACCATGAATGTTCATAGCAGCATTATTCATAATATCCAAAAGGTGGGAGGAGCCCAGATAAAGAACCCAGATGACAAAATGTGCTATATCCACACAATGAAATATTACTTGTTCTAAAGAAGGAATGGGGTACTGATATGTGCTACCTCACGGTTGAACCTGGAAAACACTATGCTAAGTGAAGGAAGCCAGTCACAAAAGACCACATATTGTCTGACTCTGTTTATATGAAATGTCCAGAAGAGGCAGAGCTATAGAGACAGAAAGTGGCTCGGTGTTTGCTGAGCACTGGGAGGTGAATGGGGCAGGGGGTAACAGATTAGGGGGTGATAGCTAACGTGTACAGGTTTCTTTCTGAAGCAAAGAAAACATTTTAAAATTAATTATAGGGATGGTAACCCAACTCTGAAGATAATACAAATTTAAATTGGGCGAATGGTAAGGTATGTAAATCGTATCTCATTAAAGTTGTTACCAGAAAATCTTAAGGACTAATTACTTTGAAAAGAGTCCTTACTTTAAAAAGTCGTTCACTGGAGAATTTCTAGTAGGTGCATTTTATTTTATTTTTAATCGTTTTTTATCTATAGGTGCATTTTAAAATATGGTTCACTTCCCACATATTTAAGGCATGAATTGCTCTAAGAAGCGAGGGATACATGTGCGAAAGAAAGTCACATGTCTGGATACAGAGCACCTGTGAAAAGGTGTCAAGTCTTGAATTTAGTCACCAATCACATGTGAAAACAAAATAAGTCCAAAAAGGCGTAGGTGTATATGATTTCATAAATGCCATCTCCCTCTAAGAAAAGGATTTCAGGGGATAGTACATATGTAAAGAAACCTGTTTCTAGTGATCTCTTCAGGGTGGCTCCTCCGGTAGGGGGGTGGGGGGTCCACACCCTTGGACCACGCTTCCTCTCTGCCAAACTTGGGACCCCCGTCCTGGCGACAAGTGACATCAGACAAAGGACCTGGCCTGACGGTTTCCTGGACATTCATTCCACCCCCCCCACCCCCCATCCCCGGCCACCTAATACCTCTCCCGAGACATTGACTGAAAGTTGCCAAGTCTAAGTAAACAATGAATATATTTGTACAGAAATGTAGGGAAGAGGTGAAGCATGGGGCTAGGCCTGCCCTGAGTCCAACACAACATTCACGGCCCCAGTGTTTTGGAAGGAGGAAGTAAATCAGATATTCTGTGTGATGGTCCCCAACGGCAGGGTGGGGGACAAGCCATTCAAACCTGTAAGTAATCACCGTTCCCTGGTTTATCAGCATATCCGCTCTGGAACAAGGGGCTCCTCCCGGATGCAATTTTAGTTCCAAATAATAGGGGTCAAAGGGCATACCTTTACTGTGGGGGAGACTTCTGTTCCCCCTCCAGAGGACCTGAGTGAGGTTTTGGCTCGTTTGCTTGTATTTTGGGAAAAGGAGCACACTTGTTCATATCTCCTTAGATTTAACTTTAAATCTCTTTAATCCTGGCTTGTTGGCAGGTGTTTTCCCACCGGACTGGTTTGTGTTTTCACAGGTAGCACATATACATCTGATACTCCATCCACAGGCTGCCTCTCTTGGGTCCTCATGAGTTCAGATCAGTACTCTGTACAAATGAACTTCTGAATTCCAGCCTGCTCTAAACTCAGATTAAGGCTCCCTTGATCAGCCCCAGGGGTCACTGGCTTCCTCTTTCATTTGTTTAGCCAGTGACCTTGCCTTTTGGGGAGGGCTGGTGCTGCTCTGGGCACCAGGCCCTCCCTCATGGTCAAACACCTTGACTGTGTATTTATTTTGAAAACAGGTTTTTTTTTTAACTGATGATTATTATTGTGGAATATTCCTCAAATTACAAAGAAGAAAATTAAAACAGTAATTCCGGTTTCTAGACTTAATTACTGTCTTTTTGCATCTGTATAGGTTTTTTGTATTACTATTAAGACTATTTGTTTAGAGTAGTTTGAGGGTCACAGCAAAATTGAGGGGACAGTACAGATTTGCCCTGTATCCTCTGCCCGTCCCCTGCACAGCCTCACCCATTATCAACATCCTCGTCTGGAGTGGGGCATTTGTCACAGCTGACACGTCATCATCACCCAAAGTCCACAGCTGACATTACAGGTCCTTGCTGGTGTTCTTCAGTCTGAGTCTGGACAAAAGTATAGTGACACAGAGCCATCATTATGAGGCATTCAGAGTATTTGCACTGCCCTAAACACCCTCCAGGCTCCGCCCACTCCTCCCTCCGCCTACCCCCCTCCAAACTCTGGCCATCACTGCTCTTTTGCTGTTTTCATAGTTTTGCCTTTTCCCGAGGTCATAGAGTTCGAATCCCACAGTATGTAATCTTTTCAGACTGACTTCTTTCACTTAGTAATATGCAGTTACATTCTTCCAGGTCTTTTTCATCATGATAGCTTATGACTTGTTGACGCTGAATATAGTCCATTATCTGGATGGGTCGGTTTATTTATCCATTCATCCTGCTGAAGGACATGTTGGTTATTTCCGATTTTGAGCAACTATGAATAAAGCTGCTATAAACATATAGTTTTTATTTTACTTTTTTAAATGTTTATTTATTTTTGAGAGAGAGAGAGAGAGAGTCAGAGCACAAGCGAGGGAGGGGCAGAAAAGAGAGGGAGACACAGAATCTGAGGTAGGCTCCAGGCTCTGAGCTGTCAGCAGAGTCAGACGCGGGGCTCGAATTCACTAGCGGTGAAATCATGACCTGAGCTGCAGTCAGATGTTTAACTGACTGAGCCACCCAGGTGGCCCAAAACATATAGTTTTTGCACATAATTTTGCAAGATGCTTCTTTGATTCAACAATAGATGGTGAACATTTTCTCAAATCACCAATGTTCCTGGGCAGACTTATTTTAAAGACCCCACTGTAACCCGTTACATGGATTACATGAGTTAATACAAATAAAGCCATAAAATGATGAGTGACACATGCTAAGAACTCGATAAACCTTAGCAATTATTAGAATATGAATATGTGCATAAAGTAATTTAATTAGCCCTTTATTATTAGATGTGAGGGGGTTTTTCACTTGTTCACTAATATAAATAATTCTCCAGTGCACATCCTTGTGGACAAATAACCGACATTTACAACAGTGTTGGTTTTTTTCCTTTTTCTTTAAGCTTTCTACATGTGTCTTTAGACTCTCACTTTCTAGCCCCAAACAGAGGCAGTAGGGAAGCGCAGGGCTGAAGGGAGCTGAGTGGTCTTGGTCCCATTCCCTCTGCCACCTTGACCTACATGAATGACTCTGGCAAAGTTGCTTCACTTTTGTTCTGTAAAAAACAAAAAAGCCCATGTTAAAAAACAAAACAAAACAAAAGACCGTGTAAAAAACCAAAAAAGTCCTCATAGAGCACATGGTATAGACTTGCTGAATCACTGTGTGTACACCTGAAACTAATGTAACATTGTGTCAACCACACTTCAACAAAAAAAACGACAGGATAAAAAGTCCTCGGAGGATGGTAAAGAGGATTAAATGAGTTAATAATATTTGTGCCATCAGCGGATGAATGGCTAAAGCAAATATGTAGAGCCACACGATAGACTATTATTCAGCCATAACAAGGGACCGTAGGCATGGCAACCAGAGTTAATAATACTGTATCATATATTTGGAAAGTTATAGGAGAGTAGATCTTACACATTCTCATCACAGGTAAAAAGCTTGGTTACTATGTGTGATGATGGATGTTAACTAGACATCGTGGGGATCGTTTTGCAAGATACACATAGTGAATGAGTATGTTGTACATCTGAAACTATTATAATATTGTGTATCAACTATATTTCAAGAGAAGGAATGCAGCACTGCCACCTGCTGTAATTTAAATAACCTCAAAAACATTACCCTAAGTGAAAGAAGCCAGACCTCAAAGTCCAAATATTGTGTGATGTCTTTTGTAAGATATATTCAGACTAGACCAATCCAGAGAGACAAGGCATATTACTGGTCTCTGTAATAGGACAGAGAGAGGAGCAGTGGGCCGGGACTGCTTAGTGGCACGGGGTGTTCTTCTGGGGTGATGAAGCAGAAAGGTGGAGGTTGCACAATGCTGTGAACGCACTAAGTGCCACTGAATTGTACATTTTTTTAATGTTTTTATTTATTTTTGAGAGAGAGAGAGAGACAGTGTGAGCAGGGGAGAGTCAGAGAGAGAGAGGGAGACACAGAACCGGAAGCAGGCTCCAGGCTCTGAGCTAGCTGTCAGCACAGAACCCGACACGGGGCTCGAACCCACAAACCGCGAGATCATGGCCTGAGCCGAAGTCGGTCGCTCAACTGACTGAGCCACCCAGGTGCCCCTGAATTGCACATTTTTAAGTGGTTGATTGTGTGCTATGTGAATTTCACCTTAAAATTAAAAACCAGAGCATTTTGTGGGATCCTAGCATCTAGTAAACAATTAAAATGTTATTACTACTTGTCACCCCCTCCAGCCAGCATAGACTGTTCATCTCAGCTGTTGTCAAAACAAGGGGGGAAAATCATTAAACGGTAGGCAGTTTAAGGGAGTCCCAGGCCCTGCGAAGAGGACTGTCCCAAGGCCTGTCCCTTATACAGCTGCTAAGATAATAACATTTTCATTTTGTTCCAGGACGGCAGATGGGACCCTGGGTCATGGAACAGAACTGGTAGCTAGTTTCATTCTAGTTTCATTCATGTGGCCCTGGGAATCTGAAGTCAGAAAACTATTCCATTGTTTAAATGTCTCTGGCAGCTACACCCTTCTCTCCATCTCCGTCATTACTCTCTTAGTGCAGGCTCTCATCATCTTTTTTCCCCCTGAGATATAATTCACATGCCATAAATCCACCCCTGTAAAGTGTCCAATGCAGGTATTTCATGTCTTCCCAGAGTCATCATCTAAGCTGGGACGGGTGCAGTAGTCAGATACCTGGCCTTTCCAGTGCACTGTGTACTTCCTGGCATACTCCTCTGGACTGTGCTTCCAATCTGATCCTCCGAAAACCCACATCTGATCGTGTTCCCTTCCTCCTTTACCTGCCTCATTTAAAATACCTCACAAGCTCCCCACCCCACAGCAAAATGTCTGAATTCCCAGCATGCCCTGTAACTGCCTCCTCAGACTACCCTCTGCCACTGCCCCACTTTCACTATTATAAGCCACTTCAGTAAAAAATCCTTGCACACCTATCTCGATGAACTTGTCTGAAAAATTTTGTAGTATATATTGCTAGAATTCGTAGCATAGATTTCCAGATCCAAGAACAGGCACATTTTAAAATATTGCCAAGTTGCCCATCAGTGGTATATGAGTGGACATGCTTGCCCACACTGTCATCAACATCAGGCAGTAATCATTTAAAAAATCTTACAAATCTTATAGATGAAAATAATGTCACTGTTTAAATTCGATTTTCTAGTTAGTGAAGTTGTACATATTTTCATAATGTAGACTCTTTTCTGTCCTATGAATCCTCGCTTATGTCTTTTTTACTCTTGGGTTGTGCACTTTCTTATTGATTTATAAGAACTTTTTATTTACTTAGGATATTTGGACTTGTAATATATGATGCAGGTGCTTAATTCCTTGCCTTTGCTTTGAAGTTCTATTAGTGACAGAGAAGTTTTAAACTTTCTTGTGGACAAATTTATCAGCCTTTTCCTTTGTGTTTCTAGCGTTCATGTCATACTTGTAAGGTCTTTCCCACTCAAAGATTATAAAAATATTCACCCATGTTTTCCTCTGAAATGTAAATGGTTTTAAGTTCCTACTCTCCTGTGGGTGTTCATGCCAAAGTGAGGAGGGAGATAAGATTCTAAATATATTCTGTAACCGAGGCTGAGAGCCCCACTTTGGGAAACTGAGGACAACTGAGTGTGAGTACAAACCGATAACTTTGGGCAAGTTACACTCCCAGGGTCTCTGTTCCCTCTTCTGTGAACTGGGGAAAAACCACAGAATGTGTTTGTAAGTGTGCGGTGAGAAGTCAGTAAGGCGATGTGTGTAAAGCAGAGAGCACAGTGCCAGGAGCAACGTAAACCCTCCGTGTGGGCTGGCTGCTGCCGTCCCTCTCCGCGCCGGCCCTCGTTCTAGCACCATCGCTGGAAGAATTGCCTTCTCCCCCCAGGTCGAACGCTGCCTGTTATAGGCGGCCATCCACCGGTTTCCCAGGTGCACCGGGTTTGCTTCTGACTCGCTCTTCTGTCAGTCTCTTCTGGGCCGGGGCTCATCAGTGCACCTAAGGTTTGCTCCCTTCTGGCCAGGGTCGTCTCCCTGCCCTCCCTGCCCCGTGGCCCGGCGATGCGCCCTCAGGAGCTCCCTTCTGCCTCTCCTACATCCCCTCCAGGGCCAGCAGCCACAGCCAGTCCCGACCACCCGGTGTCTAGCGTCTACTCATAAGTTTTCTTCGAGCTTTCCAAGAGGGGTGGGACTTTTTGTTATACCTACTTAGCAGATTCAAGAAATAACTGGAGAGTTGCACTTAGAACTTTAAAGTAAGACTGTGTACTCTTTCTTAACTCTGCCACATACCTTCTCTAAGCCCCAGTCCTCATCTGTAAAACAGGGACCACTACCCATCCCCTTGGAGGCTGTTACAAGGATCCAACAGGGATGTGCACGCACTGGCATGGGGCCTGATGCATGGGGACACCCCAGATTTCACGTGACATGGCCCACCTATCGGAACTTCTAGTTCTAAATCCACACAGGCATGCGCCACCATGCTGCCTCCTCCAAGACTGAATAATGCCACAGGGAGGCCTTCAGATCCCACCAAAATCTCCCTCAGTCCCTTCTCAGGGGACTGCATCTTCTTCAGGATGCCCGCACCAGCCAGGAATGTGCCCCAACTGAACGCAACTGCAGCCTTCCTGATTGCTGTTACTAAGTATATATAGGACACCCTGTACTGTGCAAGCCGCACGTCTGCGTCACCATGGTGATCAGGCAACTTCAGTCTCCAAACACATTCCTGTGCAGCATGAGTCTACCAGGGACAGAAGGGAGCCCGTGAAATTGTGAGCCTGTCCAAGGAGGGGGGGCCCATCCGCCAGGCTCTGGCTCTCAGAATGGAGCGTCCAGCACTCTGCCTTTTGACTGCATAAAGCCCTTCTTGGGAAACTTTCCTTGTCAGCACCAAAACCACTCATTTCCATCACCTGAAACCGATTCAGGAAAAGAAAATCCCAGAAGGAGACTCTATAGGTGACACCTGCGAATCTGGGGTAACTCAGAGGATGCAGGATTCACCAGGGACACCCAGAAGGTGCGGGCTTGGTGGTAACAATAAATCCCAAAAGCACCCACAGAAATCCTCTTTCGGAAGGTACTCTCCAGGTTGGAGCTAAACACAAAATGTAGGTGCCTCAAGAGAGCCTCTTGCTTCTAAGGAAATTGTGAGACAAAAATTCCCCTTTACGGCTCTTGGGCTCCTCGGAGCCAATTGAATCAGAATCTTGCGGGTGGGGGTGGGGGTGGGCATCGATGGGTGTTTTTTCCAGGTGATAGTCAAAGAGCCCTGATGGAAACTCCAGGTGAGGCTGTGAGGATTATCACACACTTGTGGGAAGCTACCAGGACTGGGAGGCTTTTTGAAGGGCCAGCAAGGAGGTATTGACCTTGAGCCCAGCAGGAGCGTTTGTGAATGTGCTCCTAACACTGAGAGGGACTGTAGGGCCGGCGTTTCGGCGAAGGAGACAGGGAGTCAGGATTTTGGGCTGGGGGTGAAGTTCTGGTAAGAACCAAGGTTGGTCTTGGGCAGTCGTGGCCCTTGCCCTGGGCTCTACACTTCAGGGCACTGTGCCCTCACCAGGCAGCCCTGCCCCAGGAGTCCTCCGGAGCTGAGATGAGCTACTTGCCCAGAGCCTGCACACTACAATGGTTCCGGAATACCTGCCCAGGTGCCCCGAGCCTGCTTCCAGGAGCGGAGGCCTCTGTCCTGGGTCCACCTTCCCTAGGGAAGACTGTACAGCAAGTCAGGCACCTGAGGGGCAGCCCAAAGGTGGCCGCCTGGACGCTGGTGTGGAGAGACTGGGCTGAGTGGTCCATACACTCACAAGTCATGAGGCCATTTGTGGTAAGAGATGGGAGGGGAGGTGGGGGAGATGGGCTGGGGGCTGGGGACCTGTAGTTGTGTCTGTGCTCCATGGTTGCTGAGGGCTGGGCTGGCTTCTGCCCATCATCTTGGCTCTACTCAGCTTCTCCCTTGAATGCAGCAACTGTGTTCTCCAAATCCTGCGTCATTGTGTCCTTGAGCCTGTGAACCCCTTCTCTCTGCCTCTGGTGCTCCCTCATTGTCTGCCTTCTAGGCTTAGTCCAGGTGCGGTCTCCACGGCAAAACGTCTTTGGCCTCCCCAGGGAAAGTCCTCCCCACCTCACCCCTCCAGTGCTTCTAGTACTGCTGCCTGTCTGCTGCCCCTGGTCTGGGAACAGCCACTCCAACCTGCATCTCTCCTTTTATTTTCTTTTGGGCCCCTGGCTACCACGCCTGGCGTGGAACACCATTTAAGGACCGGTTCATGAACTGGATTCAGTCATTTTAGTAATTATGGGAGGAAAACTCTGGAGGCCTTCTCCGACCTTTACTCCAAACTCTGGTTTCTTTGGGGGAAATACAGTGATCGTTCTGAAGGGTCAGTTTCTTGTGTTGAAGTAAGGGCTGAGTGATTATTGATCTGCTCTAGCATTTCCGACCTCTGAGCATCCCTCGTGTGTGTGTGTGTGTGTGTGTGTGTGTGTGTGTGTGTGTGGACCTTCCCCACCCTTCTACCTGCCACCAGCTTCATGGAGAAAGCTGGACGAGCAGGTGCATCCCTGCTGCCAAAAATCCAAGGAGCTCAGCTGCCCGTGGAGGAGGTGACCACGTGTCCTAGTTTGCCCAGGACACATTGTGTGCGTATCTGCTCTTCTGGAATGATTGTTAATAGGGCCCTTTTTGGAGACCTGGGTGGCTGTCGGTTATACATCCAACTTTGGCTTAGATCATGATCTCACAGTTCGAGCCCGGAGTCGGGCTCTGTGCTGACAGCTCAGAGCCTGGAGCCTGCTTCAGATTCTGTCTCCCTCACTCTCTGCCCCTCCCCCGCTCATGCTATGCCTCCCTCCCTCCTGCTCGCTCGCTCGCTCTCTCTCTCTCTCAAAAATAAGCATTAAAAAAAACAATAGGACTCCTTTCACTCTCAAAGGTGTCCCTTCCCTTGATAAGACACATTACGGGGCCTCTAAGCCGCGGAATCTGGGTCACGCGGCCAAGCTCATCAGCCTGTGTGTTTGCACTGTTTTCCTTGAGTTACTGTATCCTCAGGATGGTTCACAGAAAGCGGCGGGGTGGGGGGGGGGTTCTCATGGCCTCATTACAAATCCTGATTGGTTCTCTTTAAAATCCAACAAAGTGCTTATAAAATTGTGTCCAATCCAGTGGCTCTCAGGCTGTGTTTCCAATGGACACTGATGAAGGGGGGTCCTGAAGGAGTTTGTCAGACAACGATGGCCGTGTCCCATGTCACAAGAAAATTATGAGTCAGGGGCGAGAATGCACTCAAGCTCAGTTTCTTCTCCAACAAGTTTTTATACGCCTTTGGGAGCTGAGCCTGCTCACCAGCTGGTGGGTAAATACACCGATGCTAAATGAATATGAATTTCGAAAAACCCAAGAAAGTGTTTAATAACTTTCATATTTTTAATGAGGTGAGAATTGCATACCTGGAATATGGCCAGATTTTCATCTGGTAAAATTAGTTGTAGTCTATGTGATGGAATTTAATGTGTCAACATGTCTTCATGCTTTAATATTAAATTAATATCTAACATTTGTTGTGGTTTAGTATGTGGCAGGCTAGTACCAAATGAGTCCTATATGTCATCTCTGTCCTCCTCAATCCCATGAGCGAGACACTATGGCCAGTACATTTCATGGAAGAGGAAAAACGGGGCTTTGGGAAGGAAGAAAGCTTACTGGGGGTGCTCTAACACCTAAACTCCTTGGAAATCCTCTTTGAAATGTCCTGAATAGAAGAGTTACAAGAAATTCTGTCCTTTGACCTTTGCCCTTAGGCCATGTTTGATCGCAATTAGAGAAAGCACCAGAAGCCATAGTGATATCATCTGAATTTTCCTTTTGGCTCTGAAACAATCTCTTGTTTTGCTAAAGTTTTTTTTTTCTTTTAAGGGAGAGGTTAATGAATCTGGAAAAACTGAGGCCATCTCATTAAATTTTTTTAATGTTTGTTTATTTTTGAGAAAGAAAGAGACAGAGTGCAAGTGGGGGAGGGGCAGAGAGAGAGGGAAACACAGAATCTGAAGCAGGCCTCAGGCTCTGAGCTGTCAGCCCAGAGCCCAATGCGGGACTCGAACTCACAAGCCCTGAAATCCTGACCTGAGCCGAAGTCAGACTTACCAGACTGAGCCACTCAGGTGCCCTGAGGCCATTTCATACTAAATAAGCTGCTCCTTAGCCGGAGGGGCTCTCTCAGCGAAGAGCTCTGCACACCTTCCGCTGTCCTGCTCCTCTGAGCTGTTTCTTCCAGACCCCTCCCTCTAGTCTGCTTCCTCCTTTTCTCAGCTTGCCTACGAAGGGCGCTTTGCAGTGCTTGTAATCTGGGACATAAAAGGTGCTCAATAAACACTGGTTTTAAGAATGAATGCACTTAAAAGAGCGAAGCAGTGTCTCAGCCTCACTTTCACCAAAAGTAAACTGCTACCTTCTACCAAATTCCCTTGCTCTGAGTTTCTGGGTGACTGTCAGGAAGCTGAATCTTTGTGTCCTCTGGCCAATGAGAGGTAGCGCACCCACTGGTTGTGTAAAGCTTCCCCTCCGTCCTGTGACCTCATCAAGACCACTGGAAGGCGAAGGAGCGAAACTAAACCTGACTGTACTTTGCCAATCGAGTCTGCCTTTCACAGTCCAGTTGCTTTCAACTCGCCACTGAGCCTTCCACTGGGTCTTACACCTGCTGCTGGGCCACCATGTGCTGACCTTGACTGTGGGACCTGTCCCCCAGTAGGCAGAGCGCCATCTTGCCCCACCCACCTCCCACCTTCCCATTTGCCTTGCTCACCCTGAGCAGCCCCACCACGCTCTGCTGTTCTGATTCAATGTTTGGCAGCAGGCCACCTAAGCCTAGAGGACTTGTCCGGTGTCCTGGCTGTCTACGGGGAGGACACAGGGAGGCGGCTGACCCAGCTGAGATGCTTTTCTTGCTCACATAGGGAGTGTACTTACTGCCAAAAGTTCTGAAGGCCTTTGTGTCCTCCTGTCGTGTCAGAGCCTGAACCTACTTTGCATTCCAACGTTGTACTTTTCCTGGAAAGCTCGGGCTTTCTCTCCAGTGCTGGTCTCATTTCATTTCAGCTCCCGACAGGATTACAATGGGTTCTATCTTCTGGTCTCAAGGCTTTCTCCCATCCAAAACCGGAGCCAAGTCACTTTTTTACCATATGATTTTTTTTAAGTAAGCTGTACACCAGTGTGGGGCTTGAACTCACGATCCTGAGATCAAGAGTCACATGCTCTACCAACTGAGCCAGCCAGTCGCTCTTCCCATATGATTTTTAAAATAATGTTTGCTTTTTGTTTGTTTTTAAAATAACTAGTACAAAATTATATATATGTAATATACACACACATCTATATGCATATATATATATTCATGGAAAGAAATTTAGAAATACACAAAACAAAAATCTATCACTCTTATACTAACATCCATTGGCATTTTGCAATACGTATGTCTAGTCTTTTTTGTTGTTCAATCTGACTGCTTTATTGGTTATCAGAGAAAAAAACCTGCAAAAAGCCTTATAACAGCTTGGATATTCGTTTAACTATTGATTCAGTTCTATGCATTCCCATCTTCAAAAACTTTTTTAAATTTTATATACTTTTAGATTTATAGAAAAGTTGCAAAATACTACAGAGTTCCCACACACACTTCATCCAGCTTCCCGCAGGGTTAACCTCTTACATAGCCATGGTACATTTGTCAAAACTAAGAGAGTCACCCTTTGGCACCATATTATTTACTACAGATCTTTTTTAGAGTTCATATCTTGCCCACTACTGTTCTTTTTCTGCTCCAGAATCACATCAGAAAACCATGTTGCATTCGGTCTTCAGGTTTCTTTAATTTTCTCGAATCTGTGAAAAGTTCTCAGTCTTTCCCTGTTTTTCATGACCTTGGCACTTTTGATAAGTATTGATCAGGTATTTTGTAGGATTTCCCTCAATGTGGTTTGTCTCATGATTTTCTCATGTGTAGATTTGGGTTCTAGATTTGGGAGAAGAGTACCACAGGAGTGAAGTACCTCTGATACTGCATCGAAGAGTCTTTATTAAAATGTGTATGTTCCTATCATTTTGATGAAAATAGAACATCTTTCCATATCATTATGGGTTCTATCACAGGGATGGAAAGTAACCATCAATGATGACAGTGCTCCAACCCAGATAAGGCCTCGGAATCCCTCTCAAGATCGCCCTCTGGGTAACCTCCTTCAGAAGGCCTATATGTTGGTACATTTTGCCAGCTCTGTTCCACATCATTTTTAAAGGCTGAAAAATAGTTTATAGAATGATTATACCCTAATTTACTCATCCCATATTGGGTCCCTACAGTTATTTTCCTTTCCGTTTCTTTCCAATTTTTAAAGGAAAAAAAATCCTAGTATGTTACTATTATTGGATCAAAATGAATAGATATTTTTTAGGCTTTTGGTGTACATTTTCAAATTGTTCCAGAATATTTTCATGGATTTATATCCCCAAAAGCAATGAAAATGTTGTTTTCCTAAAACTTGTCAAAATTTGCTATTATAATGAGAAGCAACAAATAGAAAAGTATCATTTGACAGTTGAGTCAATATCCTTTTGTTGTTTTTATGTGAACTCCCTTAATTATTATAGATATTGAACTTTCTTTTATAGGTTTATTGGCTATTTATATTCAATATTTCTTAGAGTGTGTGTGTCCTTTGGGAGATGTTCGCATTTCCTCATTGATGTTCTAAGAGCCCATTATAAATCAAAACTCTGTCATGTATCCTATTTGTTGCAAAATTCTCCCAATCTGAAGGTTGTCTTTAAATTTTGTTTATAGTGTTTTTAATATACAGAAGTTTTAAAGTTTTATTAAGTGAGGACCCAAGTTCAGTTTTCACCCCCAAACGAGCTGATAATCCCAGCCCGCATTATTAAACAAACTTCTCATTCTTCGCTAATGTAGATGCCACATCAGCCAAATACTTCATTCTCCTATAACTTGAGTATTTTTTCACTGTTATCTATGTTGTTCCATGGAGTTACGTATCAAATTGCACCTTTACTTGCTAACATCTTAGAATCGTGTTTTAATACTGTTTAATATTACGTAGAACAAGATTCTCTCATTCTAGTTTTAAAAAATTCTAGCTATTCCAATGCTTTTTAGGATAAATTTCAGGATTATTGAGACATGTTTTTGATCTTCCACAGGAATATGTATTCTAACTACATTAAATGTATGATATGGATTAATTGGGGGGAATTGCTAGCCTTACCATAGTCAATCTTTTTATTGAGTTAGCTTTTGCTTTGTGCACATCTTCTTTATCCTTTTGAGAAGAATTTTGCTTTTTTCTGAGTTTTCTATGCCTTGGATTCTTTAGTCAAGTTTCAACTGCCCAATTGAAACAATTACGTGAATAAGCGAACTTTCCAGCAGAAATGTGGGTATGGGCTGGAGAAAAGGAGGTGAGCGACCAAAAGTCCTTGTCAAAGGAAAAGTCATTTGCAATAACTTGCAAGTTAACAGTGTGGCAGATGGAGCCAGACAGGTCAGCTCCCAGATTCACATTCACCAGCCTGGGATTTAATCCTATGGGTCTCACGCCTTCACTAGGAGATGGGGATTGTGACCCTGTAGGAACATAAAGAGCTCGTGTGGGCAGAGTTTCCAGTATGGTACCTGGCACATTTAAGTGCTCAATGTATGATTTATTTAAAAAAAAAATAGTCATTCCTCATTCACCCTCTCTCACCCCCAGCTCTAGGCAACCACAGCTCTGCTCTCTTGTCTCTGAATTTGCCTATTCTGGATATTTCTTTTCAACAGAGCCATACAATTTATGGTGCTTTGTGCCTGGCTTCTTTAGCTCAGCAATCTATTTCCAAGGTTCATCCGCGTGGTCCCCTGTATCTGCACTTCATTCCTTTTTAATGGACACATTTTTCTGTATAGACACACAGCGTTTTAGTCATCCATCATTTGATGGACCTCTAGGCTGTTTCTACTTTTTGGTTATTATGAATAATGCTGCTGTCAACATTTGTAAATAAGATTTTATGGAGATGTGGGTTTCAGTTGGTTCAAATGGGAACTATGTTTAACCTTTCCAAGAACCTCCACACTATTTTCCAAAGTGGTTGCAACATTTTATATTCCAATCAGTAGTGTCTGAGGTCCCATTTCTCTACATCCTTGCTGACAATTGTCTTTTTAGTTACTCAAGTGGGTGCGAAGTAGTATCTCATGGTTTCCACTTTCCTTTCCTTGATGGCTTATTATGTGGAGCATCTTTTCATGTGCTTGCTGGCCATTTGCATATCTTCAGAGAAATGCCTATTCAGATCTTTTGCTCATTTTTAAATTAAGTCATGGGGTTTAACTATTTATTTATTTTTTTAGAGAGAGAGAACAAGTGGGTGAGGGGCAGAGAGAGAGGGAGAGAGAGAATTCCAAGAAGGTCTCCCTTCTATCCAGGGCTCAAAGCTTGAGATCATGACTCGAGCTGAAACCAAGAGTTGGCCACTTAACTGACGGAACTATACAGGTGCCCCGAGTCATGAGTTTTTTAAAAAATTGAGTTATAAGTTTTCTATATTCTAGATACAAGTCCCTTATCAGATACATTGCAAATACTATCAGATATATAATTCACAAATACTTTTCCTATTCTGTGGATTGTCTTTTTACTTTCTTATGGTGTCAAACTAGCTTTGGCCAAAATCGACTTTTATTGGAAAGCAATTACAGAGAGCCCTGGGTACACAGACCTCTCTATTGGTCTCTCTTTCATTGCTCCATTCTTTTCTTCTCTCTCTACAGATAGATTTCACTGCTTAGTCTGAGCTAACCAGCCCACAAGCTTCAAAAAGAGAGAACCTGATTGTTTTCATTTAGATGAACTAGGTGGCCAGAGAGGCCACCATCATGTAATAGAAGGGCAGCTCCAGGAATTACTGAGGCTGAAAATACACCCTTAAAGTGATCTCTTATCAAATTGAGCAGAGCCCTCCATATTTCTGTACCTTTCTACACAGCTCTCTGCATTTTGGCATCACTGGCCGCGAGGGAGGATGGGGTGGCTCAGATGAGAGATGCATGAGAAGGTTTTCTCCCCCTCCCCCACCACTGTTCAGGCCGTCATTCCAACCACCATTTGAAATACTGGGTATGTGTCAGATACTGTCCTCGGTGCTGAAGATATGGGTGAAACCCCAGTACATTTGGGGCTTTCTATGGCTCAGGTCATGTACCAAGACATTTTAAAACACACAGTTTAAAGTTAATTAAAACCAAATTACGATTTTTTGCTTGCAAAAAGAATTAAGGAATATCAATGGGGAACAAATCTATACTTCCTCAAACTCTTTCAAAATCTTTCTTTCCTAGCAGCTGGTAGATAGATGCCCCCAGAACATCTCCATTGTCAAGTTCTGTCTGAACTCTACCTCGTGCCCGGTTTCCTGCTATAGCTCAGGACCTGTTTCTCTCTACCCATGTTCCCAGTGTTCTCACAAACATTTAATAGCTTGGCCAGTAAAGACTAAACTCGTCTTAGGGGGTAGAAAAAGGAAAAATATGAGTAGGCAAGAGGAAGTTATCTTCAGCTACTTAGGGGTGAGAAGCGAGAACGAGCATCTCTCCAGCCTACAGAGATGAAAGGGACCAGCCACTCACCCCGCTTGGTAAATAGTCTGACAGGAACACAGATGACAGGCCAGTCCACCTCTCCTTGGGACTGGGGAGTGTGTCAGGGAAAGCCACACAGGTTTGAGGGGTATATCAAAAAGAGCAGCAGTTTCAAGAGGGTAGAACCCATCACATGGCCAAAACATGATTCAGAGACAAAGTTTCACCACTTCTGATGGACAGACGGCTAGAATTAGGTCACCAATAAACTGCAACTTGCACACTATTACCGCCCAGTTGATAAGCAGCAGAGGTGGAACTAGAATCCTCCCCTGCCTGACTTCAAAGACCACGTTTCCAACCCGAGAACCACACTACTGCTCTTTACTGAAACCTCACCTTCTCCAAAGTTTGCTGGCTACACGCAGGGGGTGGGTCTCAGCCCACAGCATGCACTGGACCTCACCATGATGGTGGTGAAGAAGGCGCTGGACTCGAACTTCAACACGTTGTTATTTTCCATCTGGCATCTGGAAGGGACAAAACAGCATAGAAGTTTGGCTTTCTTTTGCAAGGAACTAAACTGGAATGTGAAAGGGGTTTGCAGTGGCTTGGTGAGGGGAAGTCTGGCTCTCTCCTCCCCAGGCACCGTCTGCCTTGTCACACAGAAGCAGCTCCTGCCTCCTGGGACTGTTTGCAGCCTGCCTACCCCGTCACTGTCTGGAGGAGAGCCCTCCCCCTGCCTTGAGCTGCTGAGCATTGAGGCTGCCCGGAGGAAAAGTGTGCTCGGATGAGTTGAGAAGGAGCAGCATAAACCACATTTGAAGTGTAGCTGTCAAAAGGCCATCCATCCACCTATATATTTATTCATGATCTTTTTGGATTCTCCAATCAACCAAACGTGGCAGCCTGCCCGCCCCTGCTATGGAGGGACTCCGCTCAGTCTCCGACCTATAAATCAAAATAGCTGCTCCCACTGCTAATACTCTGCCTGGGACACAGGCCAGGTGCCTGGGCGTGGGAATGCTATTAGATGCTTGATGAATATTTGTTGAATCTGAAATAAATTCACTCTGGAAACCTGCTCAGAGATAGTGAATGGGCAGAGGGAAGTGAGAAAGAGCGCCCTTCTCTTCTCCTAGGAGACTGATTCAGTTATTACATTAGAAACAGACCTGTGAATTAGCAGGTGCTCAGAGCTGGGTGGAAATCCACCTATTAACCCAAATAAAATTGAATATATTCCATAACTCCTTTTGCTATCATTGGGTTAGGTTTTTAGGGATTTAAAAATGATAGATCTATAAAACTGAAAGCTGGAAAAACTCCAAAATGATCTAAGATCTGTCTGAATAAAGAGAAGATGTGGTCTTGACCCTCTAAGTGGTGCATGTGAGAAATGCCGAGTCAGCCCCATATATGTATATGTATATATATATACTGTCCTAACACCAGTCCTGGGGAGACCCCAGAGGAGGTAAGAGGTTGGAGGAGAGAGATCATTTGGGTCAGAAGTGGTCAGGGAAGTTATTTATGCAGAAGGTCGGCATTCATTTATAGGGTTTTTTTAATTAAAAAAATTTTTTTAATGTTTTATTTATTTTTGAGACAGAGACACAGCATGAGCAGGGAGGGGTGGAGAGAGAGGGAGACACAGAATCGGAAGCAGGTTCCAGGCTCTGAGCTGTTAGCACAGAGCCCAACACAGGGCTTGAACCTATGAATGTGAGATCATGACCTGAGGTGAAGTCGAGGCTTAACCGACTGAGCCACCCAGACGCCCCCTGGATTTTTTTTTTTTAAGAAATATTTCTGGGCACTGTTCCTGCTAAGCACTGATAATCAGAATGAGCAAGATGCAATTCTTGCCTTCAAGGAGCTCCCAGTATTGGAAGAGTAGCCAAGTCAGCCAGCACTTATGACGCCAGCTAATGTTGTTCGGGTGTGACATGCGGGGGGGGGGGGGAACACAGCAGGGGACAGAGACCCAACTGAGTTTTCTAGACTAGAGGGGAGGCTTTCTGGAGGAAGTATCTCTGGAACTAAATCTTAAAGACTGAGGCAAAGACCAGGAAGGATAATTCCAGGAAGAAGGAACAGCATGAAAAGCATTGGGAAGAGAAAGAAGTGCAGTTTTGCTGCAGCAAGAGATCTCCAAGCTAGACCATAACAGCTTGAAGGGCAAACAGCAAAGCATTTTGTAGATTTTGTCAGGGGAAACCACCAAACAGATGCTGGAGGCCTGGAATCCCATTAAGACGCCTGATACGAGCAAATAGCAATGAGCTATTTGGCTCTGACGGTGGAAAGAAATGAGATCGATGCAGAGACCAGTGGATGTCTTGGGTGTAAGAGTCTGAGGTGAAAATTTTTCCGTGTGTTTGTGGGCTCACTAAGGAGGCTGTGTTAGTTGGCAGTGGGAGTGACTAATGCCAGATGCCAAAGGCTGTGAAGGGGCTGAGATTTTCCCTGGTTGTGAGGTCCTGAAGTAGCCTGACCCCGTTGGGAGGGTGCTGACAGAAGCCTCCTGAGTCAGGCACTGGAGACTTCCTGACTCCTGGCAGCAGCAGGATCCAGAGTGTCCTGTCAGTTCCCTGAGCCCCCAAGGCCCGCAGGCACTCTGCACGTGGGCCTACACTGGCATCCCCACACACAGGGGATTGCCCACAGGAAAGGAGCGATGGGCCTGGGGAACCCACCACCATCTAACAGGCTGATCTCTGTCCAGGAGGAGCTGTGACCTCATCCCTCCAGGGTGCTTGTTGCAAACACGTCTGGAAATAGCCTGGGACCAGCTAAAGAAAGATCAAGGCCCTGGCAAGATGTGTAGGAATGCCAGTTGAGAGTAACAAGGATCTGGGTTCAATTCCCAGCTCTGACTCTGGTGAATGTGGGCAATGGGCTTAACCTCTCTGAGCCTTGGTTTCCTTATATACAAGATGGATACTTTGTAGGGTTTGGGGAAGATTAAATGAGGTCCTATTTATAAAATATGGCATAAGGGCCAGTGTACAGTGAAAGCTCTGTAAAAGCTGCTAGAGTTAGTATTGTCTCTCACGCTCTCTCTTACATACTCTCCAACATGTCAAGTCCTCTTTTTTGCAATTCTAGAACCTTCAACATTCAGTTTCCATGCTGCTGTCCCCACCAGGTTCTGCCCTTGTCCAGCCTCCTTGGCCTGAAACCTCTGGCTGGACAGTACAGTGGGCAGTGCATCTATCTTCCAGAAGCTGTGGTTGTGGCTGCCAAGGCCCGGAGCTGCCCACTTCCCTCCCAAATTATCTTTAGCCCAGCAGGGACCACCCTACCCAGGGACACCCACCCCCTCTTCAAAACCCAACTAATGACTGATGGACACAGAATATAAAAGTCTGGCCTCCTTGTCTCGTTGCAGAATCAACTCCATGTGACAATTCTTGCTCCACAGCTCCCTCTGGGAGCTCAGACCACATCCCCTCCTTGCCCTTCCTCCCTCACTCCCCTTGTCTGGAGAAAACCTCCTCAATAAATCAAAGGCACTGAATCCTTGCCTCAGGCTCTTGGCAGCTCCTTGGGAACCTGGCTCAGGACTGACAGTCTTCATAGTTCTTGACCCAGGCTTCCTCTCAGACACTGTCTTTCAGGACTTGAGTCCATGCTATGGAGCCCACCAGAGCAACTCTTGCTCTTAACCCTGGCCCCCAGGCCTCCTTCATGGGCAGGAGAACCATAGTCATGCCAGAACAGGAGAGGAGTTCAGATAATACTCAGATCATGAAGCGTACTACCCCTTCTCCTGACTTCTCCAGGCCATATTTGTACCCATTCTGCCAGCAAGGTTGCTGCTCCGTGTTTGACTTCTTTCTCTGCCTTCTCATTTGGCCATGAGCAAGTAGGGGCGGGAAGTGAGACTGAGCTGTGGCTGCATCCTCCGCACCCAGCAAGGGCCTGCACCCACGGTGTTCAGCAAGCATTTACGGAACTGCAATTTACTTGGAGTGCAAGTCAGTGACAGCCAGGACCACCAAAGAGAGCAAACAGTAAATGGCTAAAGTGGGGGATGGTGTAGGGCCCCATCAAGAGACCCCCCCCACCCCACCCCATAGGATGGAAGATTCCAAAGAGAAGCAGCTGCTGGTTACTGGACATAGCGTGTGCCAGAGATGATGATGCTGTGTGTTCCCTAGATTCTCATTTAATTCTCTAAATCTTCTTTGGGACATATTATTATCTCCATTTTACTAATGAGGCCATCAAAGCTCAGAAAAAGGAAGTAACTCGACCAGCATAAAGTGTGAGAAAGTGGCAGAGTAAGGTTTTGAGCCTTGCTCTGGCTGTTCTCTCTCTCTCTTTCTCTTTCCACTATGGCAGGGTCTTAAATAACATTCTGAAGTGTTTGGAAGCGCTCTTCCAGGAATCTGAATCCCTGTGGGTGCTTGAGCTAGAAAGGGCTGGCTGGCGGTGGAGCCTAGCAGGCTGCGTGGGCGGCTGGATGGAGGTGGATGGGGAGTTTGGAAATGAACCTGCTCTTTTACTGGGGCCCACAGTCAGGAGCATCTCAGAGCGGTGAGGAGCCAGCAACAGGGGCGTGGTCGGTTCAGCGATGGTCTGGTCCCCCACGCGGAGAGGCCCGGCAGGGGGCCCGGTCTGCTCAGACCTGCTGGCTCTGGGCAGGCAGACAGCCCTGGGCGCTGAGCTGTGTGACTCTAGCGGGGCTCCATTTCTCATCAACTGAGGGAATGGGGTGGCTGTGAAGGTTTTTTCCAGCTCTGAGTCCCCAGTTCCCAATCAGTGAAAGGCCTGAGGCTTCTCATCCCTCTTTGAGCCTCTCTGTGTAAATCCTGGGCTGACGAGCAGCAATCCAAGTCCCTCAACCCAGCCAAGGCGACAGAAAGCCTGACTTTCTCAGCCCTGAAAAGAGCTGACAGGCTGTTCTCTGGGCTCCCCTCTGCAGGCAGCATTGACAAGCACTGGAAGAGGGGGACTTTGGCACGGGAGCCTCCTCGAGTTGTTCCACAGAGGACCTCTTCTCTTTCCCAGGCACGGTGACAAATACTGCTGCTCCCTCTGGCTGGAAGGGCCTAGGGGGTGTGGACAAGGTTCCCATGCCTGGGCTCGTAGGAAAATTGCAAGCAAAGAAAAAAATGCACATGGGCTTTTGGCTCTGCTTCTTGGTCTGAGGCCAGATGGCCACTGGGTTCAAAATTACATCACTATTGACTATCGGAGTAATTTCTCTGTTTGACCATCTTGGAAGAATAGCTACCTTGGCAACAGATTGTTATCAGTTCCTTAATGATTCGGGCTGAGGAACAAGTTTCCTTTATGCTCAAAGCCAGTGGCCGGAGAGCTGGATCTGGATGGCCTCCCCCTCCTTAGGTCACTAAGTGGATGCTACAGTATTAAGGAACGGAGCTGGCTTTGACGGCCATGTTTGTCTGGTAAGCAGTAAGAGCCAGGCCAGCAGGGCTGGGATTCCAGATGTCACCTGCCCACCCAGCGTCAGCTGCTCCCGGAAGGCTGCTTAGCGCCACAGAAGGATCTGATGTGACACATCCAGCACTGCCCCAAGTGCAGTCGCTCGTGGGTCTTGCTGAGGCCACTGGGGGTTCTGTGCCCGAGGTTTCCGCTCTCCCCTGTGTCTTACTGCATCCATCTCTCATGCACTGGATGCCATGCACTGTCCTCTGTGCTTCGGATGAATTTGAAAAGCAGAAAGGATTATCCAGGAATATCTAAAAAAAAAAAAAAACTTCTGGGAGATTCACGGCACAACAGTAGGTAGAGAAGGGGGCAGCATGACTTCTAAGGGCCACGTGGAGGTGCAGAAGGTGGGAGGGGAGTTGAAGGAGAGGAGAGGTGGCTCAGAAAGTCGAGGTGGTTTGTCTACAACAACACATCTGCCAAGTGGTGAGGCTGGTATTTGAACCTGAGTGTGCCTCGTGGCCGAGAGGGGGTGAAATGACGGGCTGTATCAGTGAGAGCTGGTTGAGCCCCGAATGTACCTTTAAAAGTTGACTCTCTATAGTAGTAACTATCCCTCTGCCTTTGACCATGGAGGGGATCACAAATGCTGTTGAGTGAATGTGTGATTGGCCACGTGTGTGAGTCTGAGGTCCTCTCACTGCACATAGACTTGGACTTGCAGAACTGCCCTGCCTTCTCCTGACTTTGGCCTTGGGCTTCAGGAAGGCAAAAGCTTTCAAGCTCCAGCAGGGCTTCCTAAAGCCTCCAAAGGCGTCCCACGGGGAGCAGAAAGGCTGCCCAGGCCAGCTTGTCCAGCTTTAGCTCACAAAAAGAGGTTACATTCCATCCTCTAAATCCAGGGAAGAAAAGGCAAGGCATACTAGAATTCTTAAAGGCCAGCTATTTTGGGGGACTATGCTTTACATATGTGATCTCATTTCTAACTTACTATGAGCCCACAGGTAGTTATTATTGTGCCCATTTGACAGATCAGAGCACTGAGGTCCAGAAAGAACAAAGCATGTGGGTTAATAGAATTAAACTTGTATTGTGTCTAGCAGATACTGAAATAAAGACATGGTCTTTACCTTACAAATACCTTGGGTTGGAAGTAAAAACACTCACCAGGGGAAACTGTGGCCACATCTCCGGAGACCAGCATTCGTAGAAGATGGAGAAGGAAAATTCTGCTACTTTCAGTAAAGTAACTTAAATCTGAAAAAGGAGTTTCCGCTACCATCTTTGTTTGATTTTAATTCATTTGAATGAGGAAAAGGATGGGGGGAGGGTGAGCATGGAAAGCTAGGAGTGGGCAAGGCGGGGGCGGTGAGGAGGTCCTGAGTGACTGGTTGACTATCAGTGCCCCCACCAGCCCTGGGAACTCAGAAATGACAGACCACTTCCTGTATGGCCTCAGTCCCGCCATGGCAAGTAGCACTTTCAAACTTTAGATTTAAAAGAGAGTAACAGAGGGACGCCTGGGTGGCTCAGTCCGTTAAGCTTTCGACTTCCGCTCAGGTCATGACCTCACCACTTGTGAGTTTGAGCCTCGTGTCAGACTCTGTGCTGACAGCTCAGAGCCTAGACCCTACCTCGAATTCTAGGTCTTCCTCTCCCTTTGCCCCTCTCCCGCTTGTGCTTTGTCTCTGTCTCTCAGAAATAAACAAACATTAAAATAAATAAATAGAACAATAGACAGCAGTATGGATGGACTTTTGATACAAGGGCTAATTCCTCAGCAGAATCTAGACCATCAAACATGAAGGCAAAACAGAAAGCAGTGAGAAAATGACCTCTGTGTTCAAGTGAGAGAATGTTCTGGCATCTCTGAATTTCAGGTTAAGAAATTAGGCCTTTAGGAGTGCCCGGGTGGCTCATTCAGTCTGACTTCAGCTCGGGTCATGATCTCACGGCTCATGAGTTTGAGCCCTGCATTGGGCTCTGGGCTGACAGCTCAGAGCCTGGAGCCTGCTTCAGATTCTGTGTCTCCCTCTCTCACTCTGCCCCTCCCCCATTCACGTTGTCTCTGTCTCAAAAGTAAATATTAAAAAAGAAAAGAGGAAGGCCTTTACCAAGACTGCAGTGCAACTTGAGCAAAATGCAGTGTGATGAGGAGTGTGGTTTGCAAAAGGCGTCACAGCTGCAAGCCTCTGGTCAGCAGTTTGAAATAAACAGCAGCCCTAACGTGAATTTCTCAGCCTCTTTGTGGATGAACTTTTTCTCCCTCGGTTTTCATATGAAACCAGTCAGATCTCTGGGCTGTGAAAAACCTTTCCCTTGTCGAATTTCCCAGCCACATTTATGTCGTAAGATAAAGAGCTTTTATTCCCCAGGCTTCGTCCTGGAGAGAACACCACATTGTTAGGGAAGAAATTGCTTGATCTGTCTCTTGGGAGGGAGAGCAAGGCCCCAGGGACACAGTCGAGCACTGAGGTAAAGGGACAAAAGAGATTTGTGTTGGTCCCGAGAGGGAGAGGAGGGACAGCGGAGGAAGACGGGTGTGCATTGGGTCCTGCCCCACCACCCTTTTTTTTTTTTAATGTTTTTTTAAAAAATTATTTATTTTTCAGAGAGAGAGAGAGAGAGAGAGAGAGAGAGACAGTGCTAGCAGGGGAGGGTCAGAGAGAGGGAGAGACACAGAATCCAAAGACAGACTCCAGGCTCTGAGCTAGCTGTCAGCACAGAGCCCGATGCGGGGCTCAAACCCACGAACCATGAGATCATGACCTGAGCTGAAGCCGGACACTTAACCCACGGAGCCAGGCGCCCCACTTTTTTTTTTTTTTTAATTCCAGTACAGTTAACACAGCATGTTCTGGAAGTTTCACGTGTACAATATAGTGATTCAGCAGTGCTCTGCCTTCCTCAGTGCTCATCATGATAAGTGTACTCTTTTTTTTTTAAGATTTTATTTCTAAGTGTTCTCTACATCCAATGTGGGTGTCGAACTCGCAACCCCAAGATCAGGAGTTGCATACTCTACCTGACTGAGCCAGCTCGGTGTCCTGATACGGGTACTCTTCATCCACTTCACCCATTTTGCCCATCCCCCCACCTGCCTCCCCTCTGGTAACCATTAGTTCTGTATAGTTAAAAGTCTGTTTTTTGGGTTTGTCTCTTTTTTCTTTGTTCATTTGTTTTGTTTCCTAGTTCCATATTTGAGGGAAATAATACGGCATTTGTCTTTCTGTGGCTGGTTCATTTCACCTAGCATTATATCTTCTAGCTCTATCTGTGTTGTTTCAAATGACAAGATCTCATTCTTCTTTATGGCTGAGTAATATATTCCATTATGTGTGTATATCCGTTCATCTGTTGACGGACACTTGGGTTATAATTTCCCACCACCATGTTTTTATATTCACTACACTGGCTGACTTCAGGCCGTGCTTGGTATAAGTGAGTTTTTTAATTTTGTACAGTAGAAACTGGCAAAGAGACTGAGTTTTGCACTGGAGTGATGTGGGCAAAACTGACAGGGCAGATCCTGAGCTGGAGGGGCCTCTGGGGCCTGGGGCTGCAGCTATCCACCAGCCACATCTGTCATCCCCATGAGCCCCTCTGAAAGCCAAGGGATGGGGCGCCTGGGTGGCTCAGTCAGTTAAGTGTCTGATTTTGGCTCAGGTCATGATCTCACAGTTCGTGAGTTCAAGCCCCATGTCAGACTCTCTGCTGATAGCTCAGAGCCTGGAGCCTGCTTCAGAGTCTGTGTCTCCCTCTCTCTCTGCCCCTCCTCTGCTCATGCTCTGTCTCTCTCTCTTAAATAAATAAACAAACAAACATTTTAAGAAAAAAGCCGAGTGAGGCTCCACTCAAGAGTCTGAGCTGCGGATGGATGTTCAGAGAGGCCTGGCTGGAGACTACAAGATTGTCATCTGCTACTATCAAGCAGGGCTTTGTATTTTTCTCAGGCTCTTGTCGGGTCAGAGCCCCATCTGCTTTGAGCCAGTGCTTTTTCTTTCAGATACATTTGAAGGAAACTTCCAGTTTACCCCAGAGCCATATTGCACCTGCGTTTTGTGTTTGAACTAGGACCGTAGTGATTAATTCCATGAGGGCTACATGCCAACGTTCTGCTGAAGGTATCAGAGACCCTACTAACCTTCTCACTGGCTGTGTCCTCCCATAGCAGCGCCTCCAGCCTCCCCTGCCCCCCGGATTGCCTTTCCAGGTAGTCACAACCTGGTTCCAGTCACTGATGTTGGTTAGTAAGAATTTAGAATACAGCTCGCCCATTCTCTAGCTGTGTGGCCTTTGGCAGGTTACTTGCCCATTTTGTGCCTATATTAATTTTCTTGACTGAAAATGAGGACATTTGAGAAGTGTTTGGAAAATGGCACTTGGAGTGTCCTTAAGGAACGATATATTTGGGGAAACTTTGAAGAATCTCAAACCATGAATGACTCATAATAATAAGCTGAACTTTACCTATGATTCATAAAACAAACTGATGAAGTATGAATTTATTGATAAATTATTTAAAGGTTTATTTAAATAAAAAGTGTTTATTGCGCAAGAGGATTCCTCTCTAGCTTTCCAAAGTTGTTCATATCTAACTGCATTCAAATCTTCCTAAAACATCGCTTGTGTTTATTTTTCTCATACTCAGACGTTTTCATTTTTCTTTGTGCTGGCTGAGCACTGAAGCCACCTCTGTACCCCAGCACCCTGGGTCCATGATAGATACAACCGCACTCATTTATGTGGCCCTTTCACCACACCCCTGCTTCAAGCATGTTGGCCACATGCTCATCTTAAAATCACGCCCTGTAATGCAGAGAGGAAGGGCTATCCCGTTTCTGAGTCGCTGGGCTTGGAAGAAGCTCGTCACAAGAAGGAGCAGGAACGAAGGGAGGACTGAGTGGAGATGGGCCCCTGGATGAGGGGGGGACAGAGGGGGGTAGAGGTAGTGGGTGGTTGTGAGCTAGGGAGATACTCAGAAATGACTGTTGATTGGTAATAAAGAAATGAATGAAAAAACTAGGAAATACAGGGGCACCTAGGTGGCTCAGTCGATTGAGGGTCTTGACTCTTGAATTTGGCTAAGGTCATGATCTCACTGTCATGAGATCAAGCCCTGCATCAGGTATGGAGCCTGTTTAGGATTCTCTCTCTCTCTCTCTCTCTCTCTCTCTCTCTCTCTCTCTCTCTCTCTCTCTCTCTCTCTCTGTGTCCCTCCCCCTCCCCAGCTTGTGCTCCCTCTCTCTCAAAAAAAAAAAAAAAGTACGAAGCTGGGAAATACAGCTACAAGAATAAGAACATAAATGGTGGAAGGGCCAGAATCCTACAAATGTTCATGGCCCATAATCCCCAAGGGCACCAGCTGGAATCTGCCAGTCCAGTTCTTACAGCTTCCTGTTCTGCATCATAATCTTCTGTCACTTGACTGCTTCAGTAAAGACAGTAAACACACTGTCTTGTGTCAGCTCTATTTGAGAGAATAAAGAAAGGGACCCATGAGGGGTGACGCTGACCCAGAAGGAGGCGCCCAGCACAGAAAAGTCTGGGTCATCTACAGAGAAGCCTAAATAGTACGGGAGAAGCTGGGCAGTGGTCCAGAGAGCAAGGTGATGGGAAACCTCCACCCCAGGCATTCCCATTTTCCCTCTTGGCTCCTCATTCTCTCTCCCCATCATCCACATCCTCCCGCCTTGTAATCTGTACTCTGTTTTATTTTTCCCTGGAAGGATGAAGGCCCTAGATGTCAGACCTGAAAGTAATTCTGACAATATCCAGAAGCAAATTCGGGGTCCCCTCGTGTCCCCCTCCAGTCATTCATTGTGCCACATGGTATTTGTGTTGCCTTCGCACTGAAAAAGTCCAGGAGTCTGTGCTGATTTTGCAAGAATAAATAGCTGTGGTTCAGATCTCTTGCTCAATTTTTCAGACCTGGAGATTTTGCCATATAACTGTTCCAACGCCAAGAATTCATACCCCTGAGGCTTTCTTCTCATCATTTAAGATTTTCAAGAAGATAATTTAGCCTCAGTATTGGTTGCCAGATTGACAGCCTTAAAAAACAAGAGGTGAAATCCAATCTGGATGGAGCCTGTGCCCATTGTCTATTTTTAGGGAAAAGATTATTCACCCATATGACTAGCTGGGAATAGATCATGGCTGGGGCCGGGGTGGGATGGAGATTTAAACCAGCCTTGACCCTAAATCTTCTGCTCTCAGCCGGGGGGGGGGTGCAGAGTGGAGGAGGAAGGGATAGGAATTTTTCTGGGAAGGGTGCAAACCAGAGTATTCCAAAAACCGCTGCATACTTTGCAAAGTGATAAAAATAATGCTCCCTTCTAAAAATAGCCCTTCTGGAAACCAGAGGCCCGGACTGAATTACAGTCACCTATGTATTGAGCAAAAACCAAGGTACCAAGGCCCCAGCTGGTCCTTTGCAGAAATTATCTCGTATAACCCTGCTCCGACCCCATGAAGCAGGCATCTCTGTCTCCACTGACAAATGAGCACGGTGAGGGTCCAAGCAGGAAATCAAAGTCAGCTCATCACTTACCTTCAGTCGTTTCCATTTTCCTCAAATCCCCTAGGCCAGAAGTTCCCAAACCTCACTGAGCAGTAGAATAAATGAAGGAGCTTTAAAATATAAATTCCTGGGGTCCTCCCCAGTCCCGCTAAATCACAGGGCCGGATAGGGGCAGAAATATTTTTTTAAGTTCCTAAGATGATTCATATGGACAGGCCAATCTGAGATACATATGGGGACAGGGTGATTTCAGGGGTGCACGAGGAATGTCACCTCCATGTTCCTCCGGCCTTGGGTCCCCCATGTCCTCCAGCTACTCTCTGGGTCCTTCCACTGCACAGAATTCCCTCTGACTTCAGAGCTGTCCCCCTCAGCCTCGTGTCTCTGCTCGGATGTGACCTGTTCACGGAAGTCAACTCCCTGCTCTTGAATAGCATGACAGGTCTGTTCTTTTCTCCCAGAACACAGCCCGATCTGTAATTATACATCATGGGAATTTAAAAGATTGATGGCGATCTCATATGTTAGTAAGCACCATAAAGGTGAGACTAAGTCTGTTCCACCTGACATTGTACCTCCCTGGTTTTATATGGCTGATGGAGGCAGGAATGAGTGAGCGGGGAGCAGGAACAGGGGAACGCAGTTCTAGTTCTGGTTTCATGCTGATTTCCTGAACAACGGTGCTCTTTCCTCACCTGATAATGGAGAGGCTGGATTAGACCCATGGGTGTCAAGCCTCAGGAAGTATGGGACTCACGTGGGGAGCTGTGTAAGACAGAGTCTACCCCTACTTCTCTCAGATCTGGAGTGGGGCCAAGTCCACATCCTAAATGAGCCCCAGAGATGCTGATGCATGTTCCTTGGTGGGCGGGAGAGGGGCTGGGAGGCATTATACAGAACACGATCTGGGTGATTTCCGAAGTCCTCCCTAGCTATGGTATTGTGTCGTTTACTCGGTTAGCAAACCTGAGAACTGGCATGAGGAAGATAAAGGGGACTGAGCAAAAGTGTTGGCTTCTCAGAAGTTGCCTTCTGAGTAACGCCGTCTGTCCATAAATGTGCTGTAGAGACCTCGGTGCCGCGTCCTTTGTCACCTCACCCCACTTGGAATCACCACTTTTTTAAGATACAAGAATGCAACACAACACATCCATGTTTAAAATGTCCTGGAAATAAACTGTTAGAGGGCTCCAGATCAGGACCCCGGAAGCCCGGATCATCGCTGTCGTGAATGCAAGTGGCAGGGGGAGAAAAGGCTAGACAATTTTCTCTCTCTCCTTCCTCCCCCTTTAAAAAGGTTATGAAATAAAAGACACTGAAAACCACATAAAACCGGTGTGTAGCTTCAGGAGCTGCGAGGGGACTGTCCCTCCATCAGTCCCTGCTCACGTCATGAAACAGAGCTTTGCCCCAGCAGCCCCCTGCAGCCTCTCCACTTCTTCCCTCTTCCTCACCTCCTGGCATTTCTTTACAGTCCCAACATTCCTGGTCTCTCGAGTTTCATCTTGCAGTTTCAACACATTTGTTACACCTTCCAGTGCCATTGGATTTACAGGTTCCCCTCCTCCCTCTAAAGTAGAGGGACATTTCGCCTGCAAAGCTTCCCACAGTCTGCATCTTGCTGGTTGCCCACTTGTGATGCAATTCAACGTGTTGTCCATGCCATGTAGTTCCTGAGATCTGGCTGCTGAAATCAGAGGTTTCATTGGGCTTCTTTCGAATCCTTTTGGCAAGACTATAGGTGGCACTGTATTCTTGCATCAGGAGGCACATAGTGTCTGGTTTTCTCTCCCTTACTCTCCTTTTTTCCTTTCATCTCCCTCCTCTTTCCTCTCCTCCTCCTCCTTTATCCCCACTCCCAGGCCGCCATCTGTGGTACTGTGCTAGGGCAGCCCCAGGCTCCAGGTGTGGAGGTGGACAGGAGCAGAGGTGGCCAAGGGCTCAGCTGGGGGAACAGGCTTGTGCAGGCATGACCTTGGCCGTACCAGTGGACCCGAGCCTGGATTCTTCAACCACAGCAGAGTTAACTTTTTTTTAATTTTTTTTTTAAATTTATGTTTGAGAGAGAGACAGCATGAGCAGGAGAGGGTTGGAGAGAGGGGGAGACACAGAATCCTAAGACAGGCTCCAGGCTCTGAGCTGTCAGCACAGAACCTGACACAGGGCTTAAACCCATGAACCGTGAGATCATGACCTTAGCTGAAGTCAGATGTTTAACCTACTGAGCCACCAGGTGCCCTCTTTTTTAAAAAAATTTTTTAAATGATTTTTAAATTCAGAGTTAAATTTTTGAGGGGTTCTTCATCCTACTGTAGCCTCAAGTCAGCTGAGCATGGCTGCAAAGAGCACTCCTCCTCAGCACAGCCAAAGGGCCCTTGGAGCGAGACCCGCTTGCTGACGTGATGTGGGTGGAGTCAGCTCGGGGCTTCTCACGTCTTCACTGAGCACAGCAAGCCATTCTCGGCCCCTTTGCAGAAACGATTTGGGCCTTCTGGGCTTGACTCTTCGAAAGTCATGGAGACGTGGAGTCCAAAAGGATTCATGGATAGTAAGTGACATTTCTTTTGTTTGTTTGTTTCCCTTTTTTTTGGCTGATGCTGACGTTCTCTTGCTGTGTGAGGTACAGACACAATGTACGTGTGTTTCTGAGTGAACTTCTGCCTGTTCCTATGAAACTTCACGATCTTCTAAGTGAACCACATGGCAGTACAGGCACTGATGCTGAAGAAAAGAACTGTGGGCAAAGACTCACGTAAGGTTCAGGAATAGTACGGAAACATGACCGCTTCTGTGAGTTCACACACTGGACACTCAGACAATAAGGAAACATCTCCAGCTCCAGGAGTAAAATCATTTTCTTCGTCATTGTGTTTGGCCTTCTGCTAACAAGTGCTTACAGAATAACTAGTTGATCTAGCTCAGTCTTGTGTTCTCTGTGTGCATGTGGGGGCAAGTATGTGTGTGGTGCGGTGTAAGCTACGTCCTCGAAGTGGTATTTCCAAATAATAGTGATGAGAGAGTTACTGTTCTAAATGGCTTGCTCTCATTTTTTTTCAATGTTTATTTATTTTTGAGAGAGAGAACACGTGAGTGGAGTAGGGATAGAGAGAGAGGGAGAGAGAGGACCCGAAGCAGGCTCTGTGCTGACAACAGAGAGCCTGATGTGGTGTTTGGACTCACGGACCGTGAGATCATGACCTGAGTTGACGTTGGAGGTTTAACTGAGTGAGCCACTCAGGCACCCCCGCTTGCTCTGGTTTCAAGCACTGGAGGTTTGTCTTGGGAATCCTGTCACAGCTGAAGATTCACCAGAAGAGCATTAAGAGAAAAGTAAAAAGAGGAATTAAGTTGAACATATCAATGTCCTTTGGTTTTGTGAATCAGTTGAAACTTGTTGCGATGGCCAGTGTGGTGGTGGTTGTTTACTGTGTTAGCTTGGATTTGAGAGCTTTGCGTCTCCTTCTAAAGCAGCGTGTTTGTCCCTTTGCACCAATGGCCTGAGTCCCCAGGGCGTGGCCAGCCCTCATCATCACTGACAGGCCCGCGCCCCCGGCCTTCCACGTAAGGGGACAGCTGTCTTGATTTGGTGTGGCCAGTGCTCTCTCTGTGTTTCCTCACTTTTCTTGATAATGTTCCTGTGGGTCGTAGCTAGGACCCAGCGGCTGTGCCAGGAAAACTGTTTGCCTTTATTTGCAAAACGCCGAATTGCAGGGGACCAGGAGCTTGTGTCACTGTCATTCACATGCAGGGGCTTTCAGGAGGGCAGGGTAGCCAGCAGCCACAACTCCCCATTCCGTGGCAGAGACGGGCTCTGGTGTCCTGTTCTATAAATGTTCTATAAAAAATGTTTCAGAGACTCGTCTGCCTCACGGTCACAAAATCCGGGGCAATAGCGTGCTGCCTGGTGGGAACAAAATTCAGTTCTTTAATAATCTAAAATATGTTTTCTCCTGCTCGATTTCTTCATTTTCACAACGAGTAACTTTGCCAAGTTTGGCTCCCCGCGTTTCCAGCAAATTCCTGCCTGGAGCCCATTTAAAGGGTGGACTTGCTTTGCATCCCTCAAGGAATTCAGCGGATGAAGAAATGGAACTAACCGAGAAGAGAAATGCTGATGTTCTAAAGTTGTGCTTCCTCTTCTAGTTCACATGAAAACATGCCCCAGACATCATGAAAATAAAATGCTATCTTTTATGGTGGCGTGCTAACATAAGCAGCCTGAAATAGGTGTGGCCTGGGTTTTAGAGCTTCATGGAATACCAAACACTAACATAGAAATGCAGTTACATTTAAGCATGTTCATTCAAATCAGATGGGGCTTAGCAAGACGTTAATCCTTGAGACAAAATATCTGGTTCCCTTAGGCTCCATATGCTATGCTGTCCTTCTGGAAACTTTCACAGCACTGGATGGCTGGTGTCCTAGATCTGTGACAACCCATGATGAGTCTTATATATGACACAGTTAAAAGTATTATCTTGCTGTAAATCTGATGTGATAAAGCTTTGCTTAATTTAGAGGTTAGGAAGAAATGTTCTCTTTTCAATGAAGTAATTTCCAGTAATTTCCATGGTTTCAATGGAAGGGACATAAAACAATTATTTTCCTCTCAAAATCTATTATGTCACAGCTGTAATTCAAGTAGGCTTTAGAGAATGCTGCGCTCTGGTCTAATTAGCAATTACTGTAGAGATCGGTGATTTCCTTGGGATCGTTGTTCTAATCGGAGAGAAGGTCACTCATCTTTCTGCCATGTCCACCAACTCATGACTTCTGCCTCACACCCCCATGCTTCTGGACACTTAGCCTTTGAGGCTGATTTCTGGGCCTTTCTACCAGGGCAGAATGTACCTCTTCTTCCCTGAACAGCAGCCTCCTGCCTCCCACCCCCACCTTCCAAGTCCATGTCTTCAGAAAACAAAACCAAAGCCTCCACTTGGCAAATCCTCACAATTGTCAATCTCATAGGATAGTTCACCCTTAGGGAACCAAGCTAAGAGAAATTGCCACGTCACATACAAGCACCCCCCCCTCCCCACCAATAAACAGGAGCAGTTACATACATGATAGAGATACAAAGTATCAAAGACCAGATCTTTATTTCTCAAGACCACAGCAGCATTGAGCAAGCCCTGAATCTGTTGGCCCAGGAGGCTCAGCTGCAAAGGTTAGTCCCCCAGGAGACCCTCAGGGGCTCTGCTAACCTGTTCGGCTACTCCATGTCTTAAACGTTTGAGGCCTGTGGTCTTAACACATCTGAAATGCCTCATTAATGCAGAAGAGCCTAAAGGGTCCTTGCCCCAGGAGCCAGTGCTATCCAAGGGTCCTTTTTCCTGGTCTCTACTGTTGGGTTGTCCCCAGGTCTGAAATTCCAGACTCAACTTTGGTTTCCTGGTCTGCAGTTGTCCTTGCAGCAAGAGAAAAATGGTGTGCCGAATCATCCCTTTACTCCAGAGCCTCGCTGCCGGGCCAAGGAACGCATCTGTTTCATAGACCTCCTTGTCTTGCTATCTCTCAATCTGTCCTCAGGCTGTAGCTCCAAACTCCCTGATTCTTCTGAGTAACTCAGGTCCCCAAATTTGGAAGACAGCTCAGCTAAGAGAAAAATTCTCAACCATAAAAAACTAAAAAGAAAAGAAAGGGGAGGGGCACATGGATTGCTCAGTCAGTTGAGCGTCTGAATCTTGGTTTCAGCTCAGGTCATGTTGTGAGAGCCAGCCTCGTGTTGGCTTCTGTGCTGATAGCCTAGGGCCTGCTTGGGATTCTCTCTCCCTCTCTCTTTGCCCCTCTCCCACTTTTTCACGCACGCTCTCTCTTTCTCTTTCTCAAAATAAGTAAATAAACTTTAAAAAAAAGGGAACCCCAAAGCAAAGCAATTAAAGCATTAATTTTTTATGATCCATGTTTCTATAAATGTAAATGACTAGTAGACATCATGAAATATTAACCAAGTCAGTAATCCAGGATTAAGTATGATGTCAAGTTGGTCCCCATTGTCAATGAAAAAGCTATCAGGCAGCAGTTTCTGAAAATAAACACAAGCTTCTAGGTGTCCCAGCAGGAGAACAAGAGCACACTCAAGGTCTCATTTTTCATAAGGGCCAGTCTTGAATGGACCAGAAGGCTGTGTTGGACTCCAGGGCAGGGCAGACAAAAGAACTACCCAGAAGGATACGGGCCAGACCTGCAGGAAATCTACAGGGGGTGGCGATCTGAGGTAGCAGGTGCCTTTGGAGAGGGGGTACCTCTGACCAGGATTAAATTCTGGAGCCATATTTGTTTATGTATCAATGGATTGCACTAGAGGGCAGGCCCTGCTGGAGGTTTAGCATGCTTTTTTTCTTTTCTTTTCTCTTCAGCACACACACACGAGCAGAGGAGGGGCAGAGGCAGAGAGAGAATCTTAAGCATGTTCCACGTTCAGCGAGGAGCCCAATGCAGGGCTTGATCTCACAACCTTGAGATCATGACCTGAGCCAAAACCAAGAGTCAGACACTTAACCAACTGAACCACCCCGGTGCCCCAGGGGAGTTCATTTAGAGGAAGGGGACGTGGGGTCCTGTGTCCCAACTGCTTGGAACCAACTTCAGGCCTGGGAAGAGGTAAAGCACATGGAGCTGACACTTAGGGAGCACAGATTGGAGCCTTGGGTTGGCTTAGTGCTCAAGGTGTGGGATTGTCTTCTCTAAGAGAACCAGTGCCTCCTGGACAGGCTTCCCAGCAGGCAAAGGGGCTTCTCAGCCGGGCTGGGCAGCGCTGTTGTCAGGGCAATAGTCTTCAACAGCAACACCATGTGTCAAGGAGAAAGACACCAGAATGAACGGATTGACTCTAGTTCTCTCTTCTGCTGGTGTGTGGAGGCTGGCCCAACCCACCTTGAGGACAGTTAGGGATGGGGTCAGGCAAGGAGCCTCAATAGGGAGAAATACATTCTGATCATAGGGTATGTAATACGAGCAATCATTTTGTGGCAATAACTGTTGCCGGCTGACCCAAGAATTCTTCTCTGCAAGAGCCTTTTCTGGAAGAACTCACCTCCTGTGACAGGGGTTTAAACTGCCAAGTACTCACTGCCCTAGATCACCTTGGTATGTGGTCCAGTTTTGGTCAATAAGACCATGGGATAGTTTACCAGGAGCTTGAGAGGAATTTCTGTTTCTCCTGACAAAAAGAGAGGGATAAGCCTCTTTCTTTCTTGTCTTAAACACAGTTCGAGTTGGAAAATGACATTTGGAGCTGTGGCAGCAATATTGTGACCATGAGGGAAAGACCAGGAGAATCACATATAAGTCAACTCAGAACTCCGGCACTGCACAGCCACCAGACCAACTACCTACCTCAGGACCTCCTGTTAGATGAGAAAATACCTTCTGCCTTTATTATTATTTTTTTAGTTGGGTATTCTATTCATTTTAGTTGAAGACATTTCCACTGATTAGTAATGTCTTTGGTAGTAAAAGAAAACCCAGCTAATCCTAGCTTAAGTCATAGGGACATATACTGTTTACTTAACAAGAAGCCTAAAGGTAGCTAGTCCTAAAGTTGGTTCCTTGGCTCAGCCATATCATCAAGAACCTGGATTCTTTCTATAGGTTTTCAATAGACTCTGACCCTGGTGGTTGTCTCATGGTTGCAAAATGGCTGCTGCAGCTCCAAACATTCCACCTGGCATCGGATGGGATGGGAAGAGAAGAGCAGAAAGGGATCTTTCTCCCCAGCTACCTCTTATCAGGGAGGAATATCTTTCCCAGGATCCTATGGTGTCCATAGACCAGTCACTGGCAGAAAGGAATGAGACAGCCGTCATTGACTGAAATCGCATACTATCTTGGGCATCTGCCTTTTTCTTCTTCCTCTCCCCTTTTCCTTTTCAGCATGTTCGCTGCCCTTGCTCGCAGTCCTCAGAGTGGTCTCTTGGTGATAGTCTGTTTTTGGGACTTCTGTTGAAGATCCGAGAATGGCTTCTACCCTTGAGCTTCACTCTATCAGTTGGGCCCAAAACTGTTTGTTCCCCAATTCTAACTGTTTGCAGATGTTTTGGGGGAAAACAGAAACCCAACTAACAATACAACTTCAGGGGCTGCTTCCACTGCCTTTCTCCCCAGCCAGACCCTAGATCAGTGGTCGGTAACAAGGAGTGAATTTGCACAGACCCCCCACCGCCCAGTGGACACTTGGTAATGTCTGGAGATCTTTTTAGTTTTTGCATCTGGGAAGGTGGTAGTGTTAGTGGTCTACTGGGCAGAGACCAGGGACACTGAGAAACATTCCATGCACAGGACAGCCCCCACGATGAAGAATTTTCGGGTCAAAAGTGACAGCAGTGCCAAAATTGAAAAGCTGGGTTAGAGGGTGGACCAGAAAGCCAGAAAAGTATCTTTCCTCCTCAATGCTTCCTTACCTGTGCCTCAGGCCCTTCTAAATAAAAAGAATGTCCATATTCTAGACCTCAGGACACCGACCTGCCCCCGGGCAGAGGAGTGACCAAGTAAACAGCATGAACTGAGTAATTGTGTCAGCTCACTAATTAAATAAACTCATCTCTTCTGAGCCTATTTCCACTTCTGGAAAAATTGCAGCAATCACGGCATGACTTTTGTACAAAATTACAAAGTGTTGCAGAATTGGCAACAGGGTCTCCAACGGCCATTGCATCAGAGACGGCTCTGTGGGAGAAATGTCAGGCTCATTCCGCTTCTGTTGATGAGCTTTGGAAGTGAGGGAAAGGGCAGCATGGAAGCCTTCTAGAATTAGCACTGGTGCACAATTATTTTCTGGGCAGAGTCTGCCCACCCCTGCCCGCTTTCTTTTTATTTCTACCAGCTTAAGAGCAAACTTAAAAGTTACCTCCTCTTTAGTGTGGTCATTCCTTAATTTTCTCTCTTATAATGTACCTTCCTATTCTTATCCCTTTTCATGCAAAAAGAGAGACAGAAGGGCGCCCTGGGTGGCTCAGTTGGTTAAGCGTCTGGCTTCGGCTCAGGTCATGATCTCATGGTTCGTGGGTTTGAGCCCTGCGTCAGGCTCTATGCTGACAGCTCAGAGCCTGGAGCCTAGTTCAGATTCTCTGTCTCCCTCTCTCTCTGACCCTCCCCTGCTCACGCTGCCTCTCTCTCTCTCAAAAATAAATAAAACGTTAAAAAAATTAAAACAAAACAAAAAAAAACCCCCAACTGGCCTGAACTTAGCTGCATGGAACTATCAGGGTGGGGAGTGGAAAACTGCAGCCTTTCTTGGGCTGGGGCAGGGTGCCAGCTACAGTGTGAGTTGGGTTGCTAAAATCCTTGCTGAGTGTCATGCTCTGTGTTGGGTTTTACAAGGATCACTTCATTTAATCCTCACAATAAAAATAGATGCTCTTTAGTCTCCATTTTATAAACCCAAAGCTGAGGCAAAGAAAGGCCCCACCCTCATCGGCAGATCTTCATTTGTTAAGCGGGTGTTGGTGGGGGAGATGGAGTGGAGGAGGGGGCAGGATGGAGAAGAGAGAGGCAGCTGACAAGAGCTCAGTTTTAGGCAAGGTCCCAGCCCCAACCTGATCCTGATCCTGCAGAAAGTTCTAGAACATGAGTTGAATCTTGGCATTTCCCCTTGAGGCCAGGGAGCTGAGCATTCACAGCCACCCACACCAGTCAGGTGCTGGCGGTCACCCTGGAGGGAGTCCCCGGGTGCTCCCAGCACCCTGCACCTGCTGCCCAGCTCCAGGAACCCAAGAGCAGTTCTCTGAAAAGGGCCACAGGGATGAGGAGCAAAGTGCAGCAGTGACGCGCTCAGGAACCAGTGGGAGGGTCTGAGGGGGTCTCGGCAGGGCCCTGCAATATCTGCTACTCCGTCTGCTCAACAGCACCTCCCTGCACACCCTTTGGGCACCTGGTTAGAGAAGTCCAGGAGCGAGCCCCCTCTGCTCAGCTTGTCATGGGAGCGGTCGGTCCCGGCTCCCCACCCCACACCTACCATTTTAACTGATCACACTTAAAAAAATGTTTGCCCTGAAAAATGCTTCATTAAATCACTCACCAAATAGCTACTGAGCACCTTCTACTGCTAGGCTCCAATGAGGGGCTGGCCATACAGAGGCTAATAAGACAGAATGATCCATCCCCCTGACCCCTGCCCCGGGGGAGTTCACAGGCTACAGGACTAGAAAGGCAGAAAGAGGAATCAATTTTAGATGTAGAATAATCAACATAATAGACAACTTTGTTCAGGGCATTTGGAGGTGACATTTGACAGGGTGACATTTGATTATGGGTTTTAAAGGATGAACAAAAGCCCTTATTTTTTTAATTTATCTATTTTGAGATAGAGGGAGAGAGAATGAGAGGGGGAGGGGCAGAGAGAAGGAGGAAGACAGAGAATCCAAAGCAGGCTCTTATACTGTCAGTGCAGACTCCGACGTGGGCTCAAACTCACAAACTGTGATATCACGACCTGAGCCAAAGTCAGACGCTTAAGTGACTGGGCCACCCCAGCACCCCAAATGACAGCACTTTTAAGCCACATGTACAAAACCATGGAAGCAAAAGGAGCCGTGTCTGTGCTGTGAGCCAAGAAGTTGCTGAATGAATGAGAGTGAAGGAATTAATGAATGAATTGTCTCAATGCTTGATGATTCCAGAGGGAGAGAAGATCATCTGAAAGTCATTACTGCAAGCAGATTTGCGCCCAAACTACACAGCCCTCTCCCTGTCATCTCTCGGCCCCCAGGAGGTTCTAGCACACCCTTCCAGGGCAAGAGACTTAAGTGTGAGCTCCTGTCACCCTCGGGCATGAGGGGCAGAATGACAAGGGGAGAGCTGGCACTGTGTTCTTTTTCCTTCCGTCATTGTCCCAAACTGACCAGATTTATAACTTGGCTGCAGCATTCCCTCAAGAAGATAAATAAGCATCAGGAAGCTTCACTCCCCCCAACGAAAACCAGGGAAATGAAAATAGTTGTCCTGGTCCTGAAATCACTTCAAGACTTGCAGGCAGCAGATCTTCCTCTGGATAAAATGTAATGTCCCCTCTCCCAGAGCAGCTGTCCTCAAGGTTACGTCCACAATCTCATGTGACGTGTGAAGTGCAGTGTTTCATGAGGCGGGGCAGGGGTCTGGCATGTGGGGGGCTTTCGTCACCTGTGCCTCCTGCCAGCCCTCGCATGGTTAAAGACCCCAGATATTTTTTATGGGTTAGCTTGACGAAACCATTGGTTTTGTGACAATAACATAAATCCAGGAAAAGAGCCTACATTTACAAATAAAACAAGAAGAAACTGGCTGACTTAAAGAAAATGTGTATTCTAGGTCTTTTGCCCCTTCCAGCATCATTTCCTAGGCCCTCCCTCTGTGTCAGAGGAGGGGCTCGTGTGAAAGTTCACCCTGCAAATCCCCAGGATCTTTTCATGTCACTCTCCCTGCCCACTGTCGTATGGGAAATGCTTTTTCCAGAGTGTTCTGGGGGGAAGGATATTTAAAACAGACACCTCCTTTGATAATGAAACACAATAGTCAAGTGCAAGCCTTGGGGTGGCCTTCACTGCCCTTGGTCTCTGTCCCTAGATGTGCTGGGGTGTGAACCTCAGGCTGGCAGAGCCCCTAAAGTCCTGGGATAATTTATTGGAAGGTACTTGGCAAACAGAAAGTCTGATTATGACCAAGAGACTAATCTCTTGATTACAGGTGTCAAATATCTGTAGCTAAGAATTGGAAAGAATTCTTCCTTTCTGAGAATTTGCATTTTGGCCAGCTTTAGGGGAGGAATTTCTAAAGTTTATTTATTTTGAGAGTGAGAGCGAGAAGGGGAGGGGCAGAGAGGGGGGGGAGGATCCCAAGCAGCCTCCACACTGTCAGCTCAGAGCCCAACATGGAGCTCGAACTCACAAACTGTGAGATCATGACCTGAGCCGAAATTAAGAGTCCAAGAGTCAGACACTCAACCAACTGAGCCATACAGGCGCCCTGGGGGAGGAATTTCAGTAAAGCGGGGGTGTGTTTATAGAGTCACTGTGCTTTTCCTTGGGCGGGCTCCTTTAGTACCCCCACCCTCACAGTCCTGCCTATGGGTGCAATATTTCCATTTCACAGATGTTTGACACGTTACTGCTTAGGTGTGAGAGAGTCAGGAACTTTTAAGCTTAAGTTTGCACCCAGGTGTCCCTGACTTGAAAAACTCTACTTTTCTTCCTTAATGCTACCTTAACTTCAAATTAAACCTTTCCCCAAGAATTAAACATCTCCTCTCATGTGTCTAATCTTTCTTAAGCAGAGGAGAAAACAGAAGACCCCAATCTCTAACCCAAAATTCTTGGGCCAGCTATGTTTCAAAATCAGAAATTAAAATTCAGCCTTTCCCGATTTTATAAAGGAATTGTAGTGCCTGTGTCCTGTCTTACCTAATACCTGGTGGCATCTGGGGCAGTGCCTTGGAATCATACTCAACCTTCTACAGAATCATACTGATACTTCAACAGAAATATGCACACCAAGGGGGATAGATAGAGACTGTAAAGAGTTGCATGTGAATTTAGGTCAGGTTTTTGCTACAAAATTGGCAGTGGCAAACTTTGGCTTTTCAGAGCGTTGGGCCTTTAGGAGTCACTATGAGGGAGAGTGGACTTGTAGGTTGTATTTATGGGCTCTTCTGTTTGTATAAATCCTCCCCAGATAAAGCTGGCGGGAAGGGCCAGAGAGGTGTCAGGGTCTGGCTGCGCTGGAGGGAAGAAACCCCACTGCCTGGGCATTTCCAGGACATAAGGAACGAGGGGCCAGGTGTGCTGAGCCCCCTCACAGACTGCGCTCCTTAGAGAAAGTGCTGTACCTCCCTGGCCTACTAGGCAGGGAGGGAGCAGAAGACAAGCCCCAGATGCTACCAGGGGTCCTGTTCAGCTCTGAGGCCCCTGTGAGGCTGGGCAAACCTTAGAACTAGGGCTGAGACTTCATGCCCTGCATGCCCTGGGCAGGTATTACCCAGCCCAGACTCATCACTGTCTGAGGTATGGGGCATAGGGCCCCACCACCTGGATCAGAGTTTGACCCATGAGGTACCAGATCAGCTGGGGCCTGGTGACTGATCAAACTGCCTGTTTCTTTCCGGATAATGAACATAGTAGTTAGTAATGGAACCCACCTGAGTGAGTGAGAGGCTCAGCGGAGCTAGCTCAGGTTCAGGTCCGTGCCTGGAACGTGCAGGTGCGTCACATGAGAAATGGCTTAAACGACTCTTACTTCAGAGATCGGCCTGTGTCAGTGTCCTGGGGCGGCCACAGCAAGTTACTACAACATGCGTGGCTCCAAACAACAGAAACTGATTCTCCCGCAGTGCTGGAGGCTACAGATCTGAGATCAGGGTGCGCAGGGTTGATTCCTCGGAGGCACTGAGGGAGAAATCTGTGCCATGCCTTTCCTCGCCTTCAGGGAACTGCTGGCGATGCTTGGCGTTCCTTGGCTTGTAGCCCTGTCACTGCCATCTCTGACTCCGTCTTCGTGTGGCCTGCTCCCCGTGCCTCTGTGTGGCACGTCTCCCTCTCTTTTCTCTTAAAAGGATACCAGTCGTTGGATGGAGGGCTCAATCTAAATCTGGAATGATCATATATCAAGATCCTTAACTTAATCACCCCTGCAAAGACCCCATTTCCGAAAAAGGTCACATTCACAGGCACCAGGGGGTTGGGTTGGACATATCTTTTGCAGGGGACACAATTCAGCCCCCTACAGGGCCAGACACAAACTTGCAGGGTTGGACAGGTGGTATGGCCGCAGTACCTACCCACGTGTGATGTTAGCCAACCCCGGTGCAAGGCCCTGATGCGGAACATTAGTACAGGAGCCGGGTGATAGAGTGCACAGGAAGGAGGTTCAGAGTCTACTGCAAGCCCTGGGACACTGGGCAAGTTTACGTCATCAACGGACGGGCTCAGTCTTGTCATCTCTGAGATGGAAACTCTAAGCCCTATCTCAGGGTTCTTGTGGAGAATTAGGACAGCGGGTTTGCCACACCTTGTCTATAACGCGCTCTGTGAATGGGATCCCCCTTCTCTTCCTCCCACTTGCTTTGGTCTGGTGACATGAATGCTGTTGGTGCCTAGAATCCTCTTTGGAATCTGGAACCTAAGGCTGCAGTAAGGCCCATCTGTCCGCAGAGCACTTCAGTGCCAGCCGTGGCGTTAGTTAGGGGATCTTCTCCAATGTCAAGTGGACTTCGAAGTCTAGGTGTGTGTTTCCAGCAATAAGAGCCTGATCAGGGGAGACCACCTGTCCACTACCAAGGGCCGGAGATTCTCCTTTCAGAAATACCATTAACAGCCCACCCCACCTACCACTCCCAGCTAGCTGTTCCAGAGCCCAGAGAGGGCTTCAAACCCTAAAGAAGACTTTTAGTTGCAAAACCCTGCACAACAAGACAGTGTCCCTGGGCCGATTCCTTCAGACCCCATGCAGGGTCATTCCTACCTGGCAAGGCTTAAGGCCAGAACACTTCTTCTTGTCCTCCTGCCTCCTGGCAAGGCGCCCGGCACAGGTGGGCTGGGAAGCCTGCGCCTTATCCCTCGAGGGGCGGTTCTCACGGATCACTAATGGTGTTCCCTGTGCCTGCATTGTTTCCATGGAACACCCTGAGCCCTTCCTTTCCCAACGGACTGTTGTGACACAATTCCTGTAGAAGGTGGCAGAATGGCTACTCTGCACCTCTGGTGCAGCATTTTACCTCTTAAGCTAATGAAGTAATTCTTCACTAATAATAGCGCCAAGCACTAAGTTTTTGTGTGTCACAGTTTGTTTTAACTCTGGTCAGGAGACCTCAGAGAACACAGAGAAGGATGCTGATTTTTGCCATCTGAGAGGAGGCGTGGAAAGGCTGGCTGGATGCCCTCAGCTCCCCAGCACCTGGGGAACCTGTTTCCACTGTACTGTGCAAGGGAGTTTGGCCATGCTCTTGCACCCCACCTCCCTTGTTCTGGAGCTCCTTTATTTGGGATCCTCCGCAAGTCAGTTTTTTTCCAAAGGCAAAGGGCACCTTGACCCGGGAAGGTCCAGACGTCATTTCCCACCACCCACTCACTCTGGCCCAGCAGTCCTGAACCAAGCTCTTGGTGAAATCAGGCGGTTTCCCGCCGCCCTTCCTGTCCTTGCCTGTGGCCCACGCTAAGAGGGTGGGGTATGAATAACAGCACAACGAGAATTCCAGGCTTGGCTATTTAATGCTCTGAAGCACTAAGCAAGTGCCTTCAATGTATTCTTCCAGTTAAAATTTATCCCATTTACAGATAAGGAGAATGAGCCACAGAGAGGTCAAGAATAGGTTATCTGGGCTCCAAGGTGGTGGAATTCTAATGGAGTCACTAAGAGGGAAAGGGACACTGGAGACTGAAGACTAGTGTTGCTCATGGACTTGGATGATTGACAAGGGCTGCACTGGAAAGAAGGGAGAGGGTGGGGCAGAAAAGGTAGCCCTGTTGAGGCCCTGTGGCTAGGGGTAGGGCCCCAGTGGTCAAGGCCGGACAGGGGGTTCAGGAATACAAACGAATTGGGCCAGGGCACAGCTGAACACCGCCCCTCCCCCCACCCCAGTTATGTGGCTCACCACACTCACACCCTCCTTCCTTAGTCTCACTGCATCTTGCCCCTGGGATGTCACCTGACTGTCTTGATTAGAGATGCTCATCTTTTCGGTGGTTTTGATATTGAGAAATCTGGTCATCCATTATTCTTCGAATTTACCATCTCCTAATTCCCAGAGAGCTTTGCAATTATATGTTAGTGCTTCAGTCATTTCCTTCCCTTCTGCTGAGGTCACTTGGGGGTTAATAGTGAGTGCTTATAATGTGGAAGTCACCAGTGATTGTGGAAACTCAGAGAAATTACACCTGTCACTTGACACACATCCATATATAGCTTTCTTGGTCAGACTAAGTTCCCCACAACAGAAAATTCTCAATTCTGTAATAGGTACTGCTGCTTTGAGATTTTCTTTTCTTTTCTTTTTTTTCTTTTTCTTTCTTTTTTTTTTTTTTTTTTTTTTTGCTAAAATAAGGACAGTGACAAGGGTCATGGGGTTTTCTTTATTCAGTGATGAGTGATGTTCCAGCCATCTGCAGGGAGTGGATGGCCTGGTCATTATGTGGGCTCCCACACTTACTTCCCTCCTGCCACTAAGCATCGCCTGCATGGCTCACATCCACCCTGGGAATGATGGAGGCAGCAGGAAGAGGCTGAGCTCAGGAAGTGGCTGGACAGGCCAGCAGGAGGTCAGACGTCGCTGTGGATGTGAGGTCAGTGCCTAGATGGAGGAGGTGGAATCTCAGAGAACGTGCGAAGCTGTGGGCAATCTCATGGCTCCAAGTTTGGAGTCTGTGATCTGTCCACAGAACGCTGAGTTGGCCCACACCTAGTGCCCACGGACGGATGGACCTCGCCATGCTGAGTCTACTGGAGACAGCACTGCAGGCCATTCCTTGGGAACTAGGCTCAAGATATGGAGAGAAAGCCCATGTTTAGCACTCTGTCAGTGCCACTGGGTCCCTTTGCCCCTCACAAGGCCACCATGACAGACCTCCACCTGGTCTTGCTAACTACTTACCTTCTGTCCATCTCAGTCCATCCTTCTAGCAAACATCAGAGAGACCTACCTACACTGACACTTTTCAGACGTCAATGTGCATGTGGCTCTCCTGGGGATCAAGTTGAAGGGCAGGTTTTCTGAGATTCTGCATGTCTCCTAAGATCCCAGGTGAGGTCAAGACCGCTGGTCAGTTGAAAAGCAAGGATTTAAAGCCCAGCAAAGGGCTAAAGGGGTGTGCTCCAGAGTGCCAGTAGTGTGACCTTCAGGAAGTCCCTCAGTCTCGCTCGGCTGCATCCTTCCGTGTCAAGTGTGACTGTGGTGAAGGTTACAGGGCTCGGTAGATGAAGCATGCCCAGGCCCCTGCCTGGCTCGGGGCGTGTGCTCCGGAGTCGGTGCCTATTGTGCTCGCCCTCCACTGTTGCAATCCTGTGGGACACTCACCGCCTGCGTGATAAGATCACCCTCGTGCCCTGCCCTCCTCCTACTTTTGCTTTTCCCTAGGTCTTGAATGCCCTTTTCTCCCCCATCCACCTGGCAAAGTCCTCTTCATTCTTCAGGGCTCCGGGACCCCAGAGCCCACCTCCCAGGGGACTGTTTAGATGTGCAAGTAGCACCTCCGCCCCAAGCTCCAGGTATCCATCTTGTGTATCACCTGACACACAGGTTTCAACAGACGACGAGTGAATGAATGACACAACAAATACTTCAGGTCCTTCTTCTGTAACTGCTATGCCCGGGACCCACTCTAGATTTATTGAGGCAGCATTTCAGCATGGGGTGTGTGTGTGTGTGTGTGTATATGATTAGTACATAATATATATATGACATATAAGCAAGAGCATGCTTTGATTTATTTACTTGTTGAGCTAATTATATGAATGAGCATGGACTAGTAGCAGCTTTTTTATTCAATGGCTTATAACCCATCACTATCACTATTTATTGTGATGTTCAAATTGTCCCAGATTTATCCTTCATCCTGGTCCCTGTGTCCTTTTGACATGTTCCCATCACTCTTTGATCCCTTGTTTTGTTTGTGTTTTTAATGTTTTATTTATTTTTGAAACAGAGTATGAGCAGGGGAGGAGCAGAGAGAGAGGGAGACACAGAATCTGAAGCAGGCTCCATGCGTGGACCTGAACCCATGAACCGTGAAATTATGACCTGAGCCTGAGTTGGAGGCATAACTGACTGAGGCACCAGGCACCCGCTGTGCTTTCTTGAGCAACACGACATCTCAGAGTCCTTTTGTGGTGGATTTCTGCCACAGCACATCAGGTGATCCCGATGCGCACTTGGGTTTGGAAGCCATCACGCCCATCAGTGGCCTCCCATCACTATCGCAGTTGGCTGTATTCCAGAGCCTGAATCTGTAGCAAACAGCAGGGAAACATCTTAGGCAGGAGCCAGTGGAGGGATTGCAGTGTCCCTAAGACTCCCAGGAAGCATCCCTGAGGATCTCACCACAAAGGCGCAGATGACTCAGGCAAACCACCTGGCAAAGCTTCCCAGGTACCACTCGCCCCGCCAGTTATAAGTGGCAAATGCCTAGAAGCATCCAAAGCAACAATTGAAGGAAACAGGAAGGAGGTGACACTGAAAAGGACTTTCTGAGTGGAATGTGCTTCCCAACAGGTAGAGAGAAGTCATCTTAATGTTACCTGTCTTCATGGGGCTATAATGGTCATGAGGTTTGGGTCCTGTCTCCTGAGGAATCAGCCCCAAGAAGTTCCCAGGGATGGAAGAGGCTGGCAGCTCCCAGCAAGGAACACTGTGAGGTTGTCTCTGAAGGCAGCCAAGGTATTGCAAACACCTTGCACAAAACTAAACAGCACTTCTTTTCCCCCCAAAGAATACAAGGCACTTTCAGAGATGCCTCATTTGTTTTCAACTAATGTTGAAAGCAAAAACATCAGTACAACATGAACAGAGATGAAGACACCGTTTTTAGAAGGTTGCTACCCTGTACTACCTTGACAACATTTCTGTAAGTCTATAATCATTACAAAATAAGTTCTTTGTTAAGAGTCACCATTTGCAGCACAACACCTGGTAGAATAATGCTCTCACCCCCCACTCCCCGTGTTTGTTCACATTCCTAATTCCCTGAACCTGGGGATATGTTACCTTACGTGGTAAGAGGTCTTTGCAGATGCAAGTCAGGGAATCATGGAGAGGTGGAGAGGTTGTTTTGGGTTATCTGTGCGGTCCCATTGTCATTATAAAGTTGTTGCAAGGGTGAAGCGGAGGTGCAGAGATGGACGCAGAGGGGTATGGTGGAGGAGAAAGAGAGAAATAGAGATGGAGACCTGAAGATACCACCCTGCTGGCTTTGAAGGGAAGGGAAGGGAAGGGACCACAAGCCAATTGCTAGAAACTGGAAAAGGTAAAGGAAACAAATTCTCTCTTTGAGCCTACAGAAGAAACGCAGCCCTGCTGATACCTTGATTTTAAGAACCATCTCAGACTTGTGACTTCTAAGCCCCTGCGTTTGTGGTAATTTGTTATAGCAGTGATAAGAAACTAATACAAACATTAATTTAAAAATTCTTTTGCAAAATTCTCCACATTGTTCTTATATGAACCAGTTTGTTTTTTAGTCATATCCTATTCACGTGTCCATGTCACATATAACTGTTCACATAAAAATGCAGATATAACCCACCTTTGGTGTCTTTCCCCACCATTGGAGCCCCACCACCCACCTTTCTGGGGCTGCTACCACTGCTGTTCTGCACTAAGAGGGCTCATTAGCTTGAGGTTACCTACTTAATGTGAGCCTCACTCTCTCATGTCACTTGAGCTTCATTGAGCATCTATTACTATCTTTTCTTGAATGCATATACAAATGGGCATTCACCTGTGCACATGCCATAAATGTTCCCTGATGCAGACTGTCAGCTGTCTGCAGAATATTCCTCTCCACATGGGGCACAGATCCCCTCTCCCACAGCAAGGCATCCTCTGCTGTAGGCAAATGGTCCTGGAAATGAAATTACTGGCATCCCAAAGTTGACCTGGAAAATAAAGTATTCATTGTTCGAAATCTACTTCTCCTTTTCCCTCGTGGCCATGCAGAAGCCGTGGTAAGAGTGGTTTGTCTGGAGCGTTTGGTAGCATATTGTCTTTCGAGCGATACCCAGGTGGAGCCAACAGAGGCATTCAATGCTCATGTCACCTGCATTCTCATGTCAACCACAGATGATCCTGTTTCCTTCCTTTTTACCCATCGCCGCCCCCAGAGACTTCCCTGCCCAGGTGAGGAACGGGCTTTCAAATTAGGCAAACCTGGATACAAAAGAGCCCTGATTAAGTTACACCCTTGTAGCCAATCACATGCTACAGAATAAACTATTGAATGATTAACTTCCGTGAGAATGCACCAAGGACAAATAAATGTGGAGTGTGCCTCCCATATTTACTTCCAAGCCCGGCACACTAATGGCTGGTAAAACCATAGCCAGACTGAGCTGTGGGAAGTGCTTCAGTCCCTTCCAGTTAATGGTGTCTTCTTTCATTCTCTATTGATCTTCTGTACCACACAATTACTTGTCACCCTGCAGTCTGTCCTGGATGGTGTATTTCTGCTAGGGCTTCAAATATAATAATAAGGAGACAGGTCTCCTTCTTTCTAGCTACAGCTGTCAGAGTTCTTGTTTCTAGACCCTATGTTCGGGAGCCCTGCTCTCCTGGTTGCTCCATGCTACTGCACAGGTCTGTGCAGATGTGGATGTTGAGATGCGGGCTCTGCAAGGTGGGCTGCCCAGCACCTTGAGATGGCCCCATGCTCTCTGATGCTTGCCTGCTCTGACCTTCTGTCTGAGTTGTACTGTGTCTCTGGGAGGAATTTTCTTCTCATTAGACTTGTGCTTCTTCTAGGCAGAGAGCAACCTGAAAAAGGCCCTTTGGAGAGGAAATAATCAGTTTTGTGTTGCTTCCTGTATTTTGACATCAAGCCTGTCCTGGTTGCAGTGATGTGCAATGTCACTACTTAATTGTCCCATGCCTAGACCCAAATGGACCACACAAAGAGACTTGATAAAGTTTCAGTTAAATGAACCACACTGATCTGCTTCATTTTGCCTTTGTACAGGAAACCTACCTTAGGTCGAAGATCAATCTGAAAGCTCTTTGTTAACAAGAGAAGGCTTTTAAAACAAGCAGTACTGAAGGAGAGAAAAACAAAGTTTTCCAAAAATGAAGAAATCTGAGTGATTTTCAAGCAGGTAAGGCCTATTTGGGAAAATCTTTCTTCCCATTTTGATTTATCCTGAAGGAATTGGTATGTCTTGGGGTAGACAGGGAAGGGAATGGGTTAGAAGGAATGTGGCTCATCTGGCTTGTGGTTGCTGAGCCTCCAGCTAGATCAGGGGGCTTGGGGTCACCATCATGGGCTCTTGGCTGTGAGCTCTCTCAGAGCAACTCCTGTCCTTACATGGACGACCGGATCTGTGGCCAACTTTCCAGGGAACACAGAATTCCTGGGCCTTGCTCCATCCAGCCAGTAAGCCCACTTGATGTCAGACACAGTTAACAGTCCTGAGGGGGGGGACTCTTGGGTTCATCAAAGGTGAATAGAAATTTCTGGATGCACAACCCCAGCCACTCTCCTCCTTCCATGAGAAGGGAGCCCTGTGGGTCTGGCTGATTGGACCCGCACGCTCGGCACCACCACACCGCCACCTCTCACCAGCTTCCCTGGGGTGGCCCTGAGATGGCAAGAGAGACAGCAAAGGCGTCGAGCCAGGTCAGCTCTGGGACCGGACTTCTGTGTGTGAAAACACAGGAGGGGTGGGGTCCACAGAGTAGGCCGTAGGCTTCTGTCGTGGTTCTAGCTTTTGTCTAGTGATAGTTTTTCAGTCCTTATTACATTAAAAAGTAAAACAAAGAGCCTAAGGAAGCAAGAGGAGGTCAGATGTGGACCAACGACAAGGGCATGTCATGAACAAAGGATGGTAATTCATCCATAATCCAATTCTGTGCACCTGAGGGTCAGGAAATGGGATGCAGCGATAAATGACAGTGATGCGGTGTCTTGAGTGGCTGTAACAGGGCCTTGGCTGAGCTGGGAAAGGCGTGGGGCACTGGCTAGAACACTTACTCCCCTCTAACACCACCATGGCATCCAGAAGGGAATGGTCGGGAGTTTGGGCAAAGTGGAGTGGGCTTAGAGGCTAATGGGAGGCTGCCAGGGAACCTGCAGGAGTCCAGAGGTTCTTTTCCTGACAACCCCTCCCCCCCAGAAAAGGGTGGGTCAGTGTCTGTCTGAGAGCAGCTGGACTCAGGCCCTTTGGAAGTTTGTCTACATTTGCAAGAGTCCATCAGTGGGTGAGGGGTGCCTGTAAGACACGTTCCAACCTCCTGTACCTCTTGTCACAAGGTTTCCGATCATGGAGCCCTCCGGGACGAGCACTGACCTGCATCTCACATTCTCACACCAACCATGAGCCAGGTTCATGGTGCCCAAATTGCATAAAATTTGGGGAGCCCTTGTAGAAAATGAACACAAATTTGCCAACACAAAAATTAGGTACAAAAGCAGATATTTATATAGAAATCAGAGCTACCTACCGATTTAGCTTCATTAGCTTCACAGTAAATTTGGCTCTGGGTATCATGGCTCCCAATTAAAAGGTCACGAAATTGAGGCTCAGATTGGGGCAGTGACTTGCCCAAGGTCAAACAGTGGGCAATGAGTAAACTGGAATTATAACCCAGATCAGTTCAGTGTGGCCCAAAGTGCCCATGACCTGTGATGGTGGTGATAGAGATGCCACTGTTATAGAAAGACTAGTTATCTAATTTGCATCATAAAATGATTTATGCCATCAGCCAATTAGGTTGTGTCTATCCAGATATGTTCTGTGCCAGGAGCGATGACAGTAGTGGAGATGCACGTAGGCCCTGCCCTCCAGGAGGAGAATGGAGTGCTGATGCCACTGCCATAGGATGCCGGTGCAGGAAAGATCGCAGGGAAAAACTGATAGATCATATTCTACCAGCTGCTCCCAGAGGACTCTGGGAAAGAGCCCATATCTTTAGGAAAATAACTCAATGAGCTTTGGGAAGTGGAAGGTGAGAGCCGTGGGTTAGGAGAAGGCCACAAGAGGTGGTGGGCGCCCTTCAGAGTAGAAGCACTACTCCAGCAGGTGGAGGGAGTGGGGGGAAGGGGAGAGGAGGATGGACAGAAACATCTGAAAGACAAAAAGCCCAACAAACCAGGCTGTCTGTAGGTGGTTTCGTGCTACTGTCTTTTATGGTGTAAACCTCCTCCATATCCCCAAGGTATCAGTACCACTGGACTACACATATGGTCTGGGGGGATGGTGAGTGTGTGTGTGTGTGTGTGTGTGTGTGTGTGTGTGTGTGTGCATGTGTCAAGCTGAGTTCCACATCTGGGTTAGATTTAAAAACTGAGGAAAGTATAATGGAGTGGAAGCAAGAAATACGATGCCTAGGGCTTCACTGAAGCCCCCCATTGGTAGTAGGAGGGGTGGGGATTTAGGATCATTCCTCAGGCCTCGTAGGCAGATGGGTCCCATAGGGCATCTGTGTTGTAGGAGGAAAGCACCACCATCGAGATCCCCCAGACACCGGTCCCCACGGCGATGCCATACATGTTACCTCATTTAATCTTGCCCCAGTCATAGGAGAGGGTTGTTTGCTTCCCTCACTCTGCAAGTAAAGATCTCAAGGCTCAGATAAAGAACTCAAGGCTCAGACAGGTTGAACGGTTTTGCCAAAAGCAGTAACTACCAAGAGCAGATCCATCTAATGTCACCACCCTCCCTAATTCCATATCTCCAATAGCCTATCTGTGATATTCCTCCAGCTTTGATCCATTTCTAGACCCATGTGTCCCAGGTCTCGAAAGGAGGACTAACAGCACAGAGACTGTGGATAAGTCCAAGGCAATTGGGTCCCTACAGGGTAGTTGCCTGGTTCTGTTCCCTTCTATGCTCCCCTCTTCGTTCGTTCCTGCCACAGTCCCTGTTAGGTTTCTTGGGGAAGCCAGTGGAATGTTACTGACCCAGCCACTGTCTCCCACCTCTTAAGTGGGGACATTACTCCTTGCCATTGACCAGACTGTCCCTGAACTGTTGCCAAGCGCATGTGGAAGCTGCTCCTGTGACCTCACGCATTAAGTAAAAATGGTAGAAAACAATACATACTTTTTTCCCCTGCCTCTTTATGGAAATTGAGAGAAAAACATTTTAATGGAACTGTTTAAATAAGATGAGGTCTTTAAAACTTGACTGTAGGTAGAGTACTGGGTCATGCTGACTAATTTTGATGTGTTGGCCATCTGACTGCCACCAAGACACAGCTGCTTGGTTTTTTTCTCTGCAAAGTGTTAAATAGCTGTTAAGTCAGATCTTAGGTGATAACAAGCATCCAATTATCACTAAAAATGGAGTCTGGCCCCAGAGACCTGCCAGTCCTTGGTGATTCAAGGAGAACTCTATGTGCTGGTACAGCTGGGCCCACACATCTTGGAGAAACAAATGAAAACAGTTATTTATTGAGTGCCTCTTATGTGCCAGCCACTGGGCAAAGCTTGCTGCATCCATAATCTTGTCCTAGCTGCACAAGTAAGTGGACACTGTTGTTACCCCCATTTTGCAGAAGAGGGAATTGATGTCCATGGTCACCAGCCACAAGTTTCCCAGCCTGAGGAGCACCCTATCAGGGCAAAACCTACCTCTGCCTACCCATGACGTGGCCAGAAGGTCCAATCTAGTAGGAAGAATGCAGCTATTAGGGGCCGTGTGAAGGCAACTCTGGCAATTAGTATTGGGCATTGTGCCTGCTGTTTAAAGCAAGGTTCCTTTACTGTTTAAAAAATTGGATTAAAAATATATATATTTGGGTTCTTGTTCTGAACAGGATGGAGTAAGCATACTCCAAGATGCCTCTCCCACTAAGTGCAACAAAAAATCCTAGACAGAATGTGCAGAGCAGCTATCTGAGGACAATGAAAGGAAACAGGAGCAGGTGGATTGGAGAAGGAGATCAGAATTTGAAGTATCACCAAACCTGTGTTGAGTCTACCATTTTCTCTCCTCTGGGACCATCTGGCTTCTCAACTCATAGGCAGTCTGAAAACTGGAAATGCACACCAGATGCAAACAGAATGTGCTGTTAAAGGCACCCTTGTTTTCTGGGCCAGGAGTGGAAAAAGTGACTCCTAAGGGTCAGAGGAGGTGGGGAAAGCCCCTGGTTGGCTCCTTTCATTCTCCCACCTGGACCTGCAGCTAATCTCAAAGCAGTAGTAGCAATGGTGACGACAGCCAGGAGGGCGCCTCAAGTTCTGAGAGAGGAAAAGCGTCCTTCTTTCTGACCACTATGGTCTCAAAGGGGTAGAACACAACTCCATCCCTTTTTTTTCTCTCCTTTTTCCACTACCTGGCCCCATAATTAGACACACTCTGGAGACTGCACAGAACAGCAGGGAACTAAAGCCCCGGTTTTCTTACCAGAAGGCCACAGGGGATGAGAGTGTCAGAATGATTTCAGAAAGGACAGCACTAAAGAGAGAGGCCGCATTCTGAACTCCTGGCTTGTGTCTAAGCTCTGTGTGCTTTGAGAGCATCACCCAGACACACAAATGGCCACTGGGTGACTGAAAACAGTCCACATAGTACTGCAAAGTCTTTGAAAACTGAACTGACATTGGAACCTCAGTCCACAGAAGGCAGGTCAGGACTTGAGGCTCCAGCTTAGCCAGCTCCAGTTGCCTGCTAAAATAAAAACAGAATTGAATCCAACATTCTCCTTAGGATTTAAACAAGGCATAGATTTTCACAGCATAATATTCAAAATGCCTAGAATATAATCTGAAGCTACTCAGCATATGAGGAACAAGAAACATTTCAACCGATAAGGGAATGAACAATCAAGATTTAACAGTTAAATCTCAAGTAATTGTGGATTAATGTTTTTTTAACCTTGGATCAGATTTAACTTTGGCCTAACCCCTTAAAATGACCTGGTGCCAAGTTTATTAGCTAAGGAAAAATTAATTTGAACTCTGGTCTAAATGAATACAAATTAGGAAACTAAAGCTATAAAGCAACATTTATCAAGCATCAACTCTAAGAGGACACACATGTTGAAATTATTAGATAGAGATGCTGAAGCAACTCTGATAACTGTGCTCCGAGAAGTAGGGCAAATTCTCTTGAAATGAATAGAGAGATAAAAAGAAATAAAGAAATAGAAGACAGAAGAACTAAGTAGACCTTTTTTGGAACTTAACAATGCAATAACTGAAATAAAATATGCAGTGTATGGGATTAGTAGCAAAATAGAGAAGAGTCACTGACCTTGACAGATCAATAGGACTTATCCAATGTGAAGACAGAGAAAAAATTAGAAAAACAATGAACAGAGACTTGAAGACATATGGAACAATACTAAGAAGTCTAACATTCATCTTGTCAGAGTCCCAGAAGGAGAGGGAAAGGAGTATGGTGAAAACAAACAAACAAACAAACAAACAAACACATTTATTTGAAAAAATAATGGGTAAAAAACTCAGATTTGGTGAAAGACAGAAACTTACAGATTCAAAAAGCTCTGTGAACCTCAAATAAGATAAACCCAAGGGAATCCATGCCCTGAACAAGCATAATCAAACTATTAAAAACTAAGACAAAGAAAAAAAAATCTTAAAAGCGACTAGAGAAAAATGGCACTTTGTACAGAGGGAAACATTAATTTGTAGGATTGCGGATTTCTTGTATAAAACAATGGAGGCCATAAGGAAATGGAGCCACAGTTTGAAAGTGCTAAAAGGCAAAAAGTGTCAACCCAGAATTCTCTATTTGGTGAAAACATTCTTCAGGAATGAAGATGAAATAAGAGCTTTCTCAATGAAGAAAAACAAAGAGAACTTAGCACCACTAGATACACTGACAAACAAAGTCTAAAGGAATGCTTTCTCCCTGAGATTTGGAACAAGCCAAGGATGTTCTCAAAAAGGAAAACTATTTAGCGATGGGGAATGAACCAATGATTGCTGGGGATTAGGGATGGGGAATGTGTGACCGCTAAGGGGGAGCACAGAGAGTTTTGTGTGATGGAACTATTTTGTATCCTGCTGTGGTCATTACATGAAACTATATATATATATATATATATATATATATATATATATATATATGAGAAAACTTAGAACTGTTATATCCAAAAAGAAAAAAAAATTAAAAGAAAGAAAAGTTAATGTTAATGTATGTGTGTGTAGGTAGGTACGGGTGTTGTGTGTGGCGTGTGTGTGTATGTTTGTGTTTTGTGCCTTAAGAAGAAACAAATGTATCTCATTCCAGTCCTGCAGGTTACAATCCAACACACCTCTCTCTGAGCTCCAATCAAGGTGCTGGCAGGGTTTCATTTCCCTTTCGAAGGTGCCAGGGAGCATTCACTTCCTTGTCCTTCCCCACTTGGGGACACCGCCCCCATTCCTTGGCTGGCGGCACCTTCCTCCTCCTTCCAAGCCAGGCAAGAACCATCAAGTCCCTCCCATGCTGCTTTACTCCAACATCCCCTTCTGTCTCCCTCTTCTAGCTTTTCTTTTTTGTTAAAGGGAAATTCACATAACGTTAACTTTTTTAATGTTCATTTTAAAGTGAACTTAGTGGCATTTAGTACTTTACTGTCACAATGTTGGGCAACTGCCACATCTGCCTTGTTCCAGAACATTTTCATCACCCCACTGAGCCGTCAGTCACTCCCCATCGCCCCAGCCTCACCCCAGCTCCTCGCAACCTCCAAACGGCATTCTGTCTCAATGGACTCACCTCTCCTGGGTATTTGGGATAAATGGACTCATACAATATATGGCCTTTTGTGACTGGCTTCTTTCCCTGGGGATGTTTTTGAGGTTCATCCACATTGTAGCATGTGTAAGTCCTTCGTTCCTTTTCGTGACTGAATAATATTCCATTGTACAGCTATACCTCATCTTTTTTTATCCATTCATCCTGCATATTGGTTTTAAAAATAATATTTTAAGCTATATACATATAATGGTGTCTCACCAAAAACCAATAAAATCAGACTCTCTGAGGGACCTTGGGTAATGGTAATTTTGGATTTTCACACGATGTGCAGGCAAGATTGAGGATCTTTGCTTTTTAGATAATGTTTTGACTATCAACTGATGCATAATAAGCTACTCCCAGAATTAGTGGCATAAAGCAACAAGCATTTTATTTGATCATGATGCTACCATCTGGGCCAGGTTCACCGTTGTGGCCCCTCTGCTAGCTGGCCAGCGGTCACTCAGTGTTAACTGAGCTCGTGGGTTGACTGGAGGCTAGGCTCAACTAGGGCACCAGACAGTTGGGGCTTTGGTCTCTCTCCACATCTCATGGACTCTCCCTTTATGTCTGGCCAACTGGACTTCTTAGATGGTGGACCAGGGTTCCCAAAGCATGAAAGCAGAAGCTGCTAGGATCATTTAGAGCGTAGTTCCAAAACTTCCACAGCATTGCTGCCCACACATGCCTTTTGTTAGAAAAAGTCACAAATCTAGTCCACACTCAAGGCGGAGGACCACACGGGCACAAACACTGGGGGAGGACCGGCGGGGGGCATGTTTCACTGTGGCCACAAGGTAATAGACCACCGCAGCCATCTCCTGTGCAATGCTAATGTATTTTCAGTAAAACCAAGGAATTCTTCATATGCAAAAACAAACAGGTTTCACATACAAATGACCAAGACAAAGCGGATACATAAAGAGCACCTGATTATTCTCCTCAGCATGATAAGTGAGACATTCACATTTTGGAAATGTGAGTTGTAACCCATTGCCAGTGACCCTGAATGAGTTCTGAGCTCTTTCCTCAATCAGGTGGATGGCCACATTCTGGAATTTTTTGAACACTGAATGGTGAATAGTGTTTAAAATTTATTTTGTTTACATACCTTCCTGTCTGTTACCAGCTGATCACAGTCCTGGGTGACAATCCTGAAAACAGAATATTTTTATTTTCGCTTTAAAAACAAACAAACAGATGAGCTCTTGGCCTCTCTCTGTGCCTTCCACAGCACAGGCCAAACATGGAAGGAAAAGCAGGGACAGCTTCACAGATCTTCTCTAGGAAGGAAAATGGCAGTTGGGACATTGGGGGTTATGCCTTGGTTCCAGTGAGGGTGAGGAGTGTCTCCATCCTGACCAGCACCTCCAGGAACCTGGAAAAAGAACTGAGGCGGGACGGGGGGGTAGACAAAAGGCAAATGAACTGAACTTCCCTTCATCTCCACAAACTCATCTAGAACTCTCCACCAAAGTTCTGAAAACACCTCACCTCCCATGAAAACACTGCCTCAGTGATCCATGTTCCTATGATTTAGGCTCCTCCTTTTCCTGTTACAAGAGACAAACCCAGAACCTAAGAGTCAGCAATGGAATATTTCTTGTTAATTTATTCAAAACTACTGTTGGAGCATCTATAGGGTCTCAAGTAGCTAGGTATACAGATGCAAACAAGAGAGGTTAGTCCCCCACCCTATGACACAAAGTCTAACAGGACAGGAAGAAGAACACAGAAAATAAACACACAAAATAAATCAGGTGAGGCTGAACAGGAACTAAAATGGAGTGGGAGGAGATTCAGGAGCCACACTTCCCACTCCCACACTTCCTAGGCTGCCACTGTGGGCAAGCCCTTAACCACTTGATGCCTCCCCCATCTATCTGCCAAGCGGGGGTAACTATAGGACCTACCTCCTGGTATTGTGAGAATTTTGCAAAGTAGTGTCTATTTCATTGGATTACTCTAGTGCTCAAATGTGGTGTGTGGTAGTAAATGTTAGGCACCCTAATTATTGGTAGTTTCAGAGGAACTATATTCAGAATTGCTTCAAGCTCCAGAGAAGTCCTCTGAACAGGTGTGAATTCGTCACCCACCCACCCCCACCCCACCGGCTTCATGCTGTTCCCATGTGTCAAGGAATTAGAGACGTCATGACTCTTAGACTCATACACTTGTGCGTGCCCTCCTGAAAGGCAGTCTCTTCATTAAAGGAACATAACTCTTTAAAAGCACATAAACACTGTTCTCTCAGTGGGAGTGTAGACTCTTGGGGTTAGAAAAACCTGCATTTGAAGGCTGACTCTGCCAGTATTTGCCGTGTGATCATGGGCAAGCAGCTTAACTTCTCTGAGCCTCATTTTTCCAACCCATGAAATGTGAGTAGTTCCACATGATATTCAGATTTGATCTGAGGTCAGGAAGTACCTTTTATTAGAAGAGCTATTTTTGTTATTATTAGGTCTGGAACGCGGGATCTAGGCAAAAGTTTTTTCTGGAAACTGAATTAAGCAGCTCATAGGCAGGATGCACAGCGGCGAAGTGGAATTCACTGATGGGAAGGCAGCCCCGCCTCCATCCTGTTATTGTGCAGGACGGTTGGATCCCCAACTGGGGTTACTGAGGGTCAGGGCAGAAAGGACCTTAAAGATCAGTGGCCTGACACTTTCTTGTCAGACAAGAAGGTGGATGGCAGGGCCCTTGACTGCTCAGTCAAGTCCCCTGAGTTTGGGAGTGTTACTGGGCTTCTGTAAGCACATGTGAATCCCCCACAAATAGTCACTGTGACTGAGGAAGGGGACAATAGCCACTGCAGCAATGGATGGGCAGGATGGGGGCAGAGCAGCCACGGCAGCCTGGATGTGGCTGAGAAAGAAGTCAGAGCCTGCTGTAAGAACAGTCCCTTCCCAGCAAGACATTTCTTGTGTTGTTTTCTCTTTATCATCACTTGCCGTACATTCTAGACTTTTGCTAGATTACCTGTGTTTGTTCATATGTGTACACGTGTGTATGTACACGCATGCAGGCATAGATGCATATATCCGTTTGTTTTATGTCAAATTATACATGGTTTTCCTCTAGCCTAAGGCTTGTTTTTCATTTTCCTAAGAGTGATTTTTGATAAGAAGGCTTTCATTTTAATGAAAGACAATTTATTGATTGTTTCTTTTATAATCAGTGCTTTTCTATCCTGTGTTAAGTGACTTTATTCTGCTGTGTTTTCTTCCAGAAGCTTTCTAGTTTTAGTTCTTGTTTTAAAAAAATGTTTATTTATTTTTGGGGGAGGGGAGAAAGCACATGGAAGGGAGGGGCCGAGAGAGGGAGAGAGAGAGAATCTCAAGCAGGCTCTCTGCTTAGTGATTTGGGGCTTGATCTCACAAAGTATAAGATCATGACCTGAACTGAAATCAAGAGTCAGTCATATAGCTGACTGAGCCACCAGGCACTCCTAGTTTTAACTCTCGCATTAAGATCCATTACACATCTTAAATTGTGTGTTTGTGTGTGTGTGTAATATAAGGTAGGGGTCAAGGTTCATTGTCTCTTCGAGTATGTCCAGTTACTCTCGTGTGACCTGTTGATGTTCCTCTCCCCATGTGGGTTCATGCCCTTTTCCACTCATGCACCATCTACATCAGTGCCACATTGTCCTAGCAATTGTAGCTCTATGCTAAGTATGAGACTCAGGCAGTGTAAAGTCCTCCAACTTTAGTTTTCTTCACCAGTGTCTTGGCAAAACTAGGCTCTTTGTAATTCTACTAAATTTTAGAATCAGCACATCAATTTCTGCAAAAAGTCTCCTGGGATTTTTCTTTAATATCAGATTTATTTTTTAGAGAAATTTTAGGTTTACATAGAAATTGAACTGAATATATGTACCACGCTTCAATATACCACTTCCTTCCACCTCCCAGAGAGCCCCCCTTCCTAATTTCCTCTATTGTTAACATGGTGCATGAGTGATATGTTGAAATTGATGAGCCCAGATTGATACATTGTAATGAACTAAAGTCCCTAGTTCATACAGGGTTCACTCTTTGTGTTCTTATTGTTCTGTAGCTCTTAACAAATGTCATGTATCCACCATTACAGTACCATGCGGAATGCTTTACATGGCTCCCTCTTCATCCCTCCTCACCCCGAATCCCTGACAATCCCTGATCTTTAAACCATCTCTATAGTTTTGCCTTTTCCAGAATGCCATGTTACTAGACTCATACAATATGTAGCCTTTCTGACCAGTTTCTTTCACTAAGCAGTATGCTTAAAGTCCCTTCAGGTTTCTTTTTATTGATGAATAAATCGCGCTGTCTGGATGGACCACAGCGTGTGTATTCACCTACTGAAGGTCACCTTGGTTGCTTCCAAGTATCGGCAATTAAGAGTAAAGCTGCGGTAAACATTAGTGTGCACGCTTTTCTGTGGATGTAAGTTTTGAACTTACTTGGGTGTCTCGACATGATGGCACTCTTGCTTCCTGTGATCCCTCTGTGGAAAACTTGTTTTAAGAATAGCAAGACAGGGGCACCTAGGTGACTCAGTCGGTTAAGTGCCTGGCTTCGGCTCAGGTCATGATCTCACAGTTTGTGGGTTCGAGCCCAGCGTTGGGCTCTATGCTGACAGCTCAGAGCCTGGAGCCTGCTTCAGATTCTGTGTCTCCCTCTCTCTCTGATCCTCTCCTGCTCACGCTGTCTCTCTCTGTCTCTCAAAAGTAAATAAAAAACATTAAAAAAAAATAGCAAGACATTTTCTTGTAGAGGAGGGGAAAGTCTTTCTGGAGCAGAATGCCTTGATGAGCCTTTGTGGCTGTGGATGGACATCCTGGGGGCACGGCCGATGGGATTAGAAGTAGAGAAACTACACATTTTGTATACAAACCAGGACAGTTGGGAGGGCAAGAGGAGCACTGTTAAGCTCATTGGCACAACAGGCATAAAGTGGTTTTATTCTCTGTAAATCTAAGCATATGTTTCCCCTTAGTAGAAATGAAGCCAAGAGGTGGTAGAAAACCGGCAAAACCCCCATGTGTTGAAAGAAACTAATAAAACCACAACAGCATGACTAACTTTAAAATGACTGGCATACCAAATGCGAGTGAGGATGTGGGCCATTGAAACCCTCATACTCTGATGGTGGGAGTGTAAGACAGTATAACCAGGTTGGAGATCAGTTAGGCAGTTTCCTAAAAAGTTCCACCCTCATCCACCACATGACCCAGTCGCTCCGCTCTTAGGTATTTGCCAAAGAGAAGTGAGAGTATGAAACCGAAAGGCGCACATGTGAGTGTTCCTGGGAGCTTATTTGGTGTAGCCAAAAACCAGTTTAGCATACTTCAGTTATACCTCAGTACAGCTGGAAGCTTTCTAAAACAATTTTAAATAAAAAGGAATGCTCTGAGAGCGAGAGGATTTTGTTTTTTGTTTTTTTGAAGTTGATGGGGGATGATTGGAGTCGGTGAGGCAGGGTCAAGAGGAGGGAGGTGAAGGGGAGCAAAGGGACCCAGGAAGAAGCTGAGTCTGGGGCTAACAGAAGAGAAGACCAGTGAGTATTTCCATTTAGAGATGGGACCCCAGGACAGTGGGCGTGACACCAAAAGGTTTTAAGACTAATGATGTCTTGGGGCACCTGGGTGGCTCAGTTAAGCGCCTGGCTCAGGCCATGATCTCACACCACAGAGC
>NC_043701.1:40752429-40782868 GCF_006229205.1 Suricata suricatta | reverse complement strand
ATCCAGGATTCATTGCAAGCAAAACTCACAGTCTAAGTCACCTGGTGACATGTCTGACTTTCCAGAATCCCTACTGAGACTGGGAGCTTGGCTGGAGGGGGGAGGGGTCCCGCTACACAAGGAATGGAAGTTTGAGCCAGTGTCATTTGACCATCAAAGGACAGGAAGTGAGAGCCTGGCAGACACTTGTGTTACATGAGTATGTCAAGGAGCAAGGGTCACCTCCTTCCCCCTGAGTGCCACATTCCCCCTGTGGCCACTGCTCCTGACAACAGAGACTCACCTGGGGCTTTGGACAGAGAGACAGAGTGATGAAGGTCGCTGTCCTGCTGAGTCAGCAGTTTCAAAAAGCAATGGTGATTCAGGGGAAGGGAGAAGTGGTGGAAAGGAAGAAGAGAACGTAGTTTTTAATTTTCAATTTCAACATCTATCTGAAGATATGATGATGAGTGTCATGATCTCGGCCAATGGCTTTGAGAGGCCAGCAATCCTTTATATGGTCTGCTCCTTGGTAAAGATGGCCGAGAGGCCCTGCAGGGTATTGGACTAACTGCTAACAACACAACATACTAAAGAAAAGAAAAGAAAAGAAATGGGAAAGAAATATAAAAATGAGAAAAGCAAAAAGAATATTAAATTATGAGAAATAAGCAAAAAGTGAAAAGAATTAAAAGACTAAGGAAAAAATTAAAAATGAGAAAAACAAAAGGAAATAAAAATGAAAAAAAGCAGAAGGTGATAATAAAAGAGTAAAGCATAAAAGCAACACTGGGAAAAGACTAAGAGTAAAGAAAAAACCTTTTTAACTAAAATAACAAGAAAAAAATGAGAAGAATAAAATTTTTTAAAGAAAAAGAAAAATGAGGAAAAAGAAAATAAGACAAAAATGAGAAAATGAGAGAAATGTAGAGGAGAAAGAAGAAAAAATGACAAGCAACATACACTGTGATCTTGTGATAGAAGAAGAAATATATATTCCATTGTCTTCCCCAGTGCCTGGCACAGAGTTTCTTTTTTTTTTTTAAAGATTTTATTTATTTTTAATGTTTTATTTATTTCTGATACAGAGAGAGACAGAGAATGAGAGGGGGAGGGGCAGAGGGAGAAGGAGACACAGAACCGGAAACAGGCTCCAGGCTCTGAGCTAGCTGTTAGCACAGAGCCTGATGCAGGGCTCGAACCCATGAACGTGAGATCGGACCTGAGCCAAAGTCGAATGCTTAACCAACTGAGCCACCCAGGTGCCCCTGGCACAGAGCTTCTAAGAGGCTAGCTATTTCCCTGAGTGGTGGGGTGATGTGTGTGGGAACCACCAATTTACAGCCTAGTCAGACATAAGTGAGGATAACCTGGAGACTTACTACTTACACTTGGCATCTGAAGGGAGTCAGTCTTATGGGACTGAGCCCTTAATCTGTGGGGTCTGTGCTAATTCTGGGTTGAGTCAGAACTGAATTAAATTATAGGACATCCAGTTGGTGTCCACAGAACACTGGATTGCTTAATGTGGAAACCTCACACATTTGATGTCAAAAGAGTTGTGAGTAGAGACACAGTTTTTCTTTTATAGACAAAAATTGAGGAAGGAAAAAAGTTAACTTTGTTGAAAGTCCCTCAGGTGAGCAAAGCCAGCTTCCTGAGCTAGAAGCACCGAAAGCCTAGGCCCAGCCAGGGAATTTTGTACATGTTTGGAATTCCAACAGTGTTTCCTTATGAGTCAAAGCAGGAAATGGATCTTTCACAGTTAAGAATACTCCATAGTGGTTTTCTCACCTTTTAGAATCCAGAAACCTCCAATCTTAAAACAAAATGGGAGGGCCCCAAAGACCTTTTGGTTCATGTGGATCATAGCAGTCAATATTTACCTTACTAGGAATGAAAACCTGTGGGATGTCTCAGTGGCCTTTTTTTTCTGGTTTGAAAAGCTATAATATCTTTTGGCTTTTAAAGAGCTCATAGTATTTACGTCTAAACTTTTTTTTTTAACGTTTATTTATTTTAGAGAGACTGAGACAAAGCTTGCACAGGGGAGGGGCAGAGAGAGGGGTAGACACAGAATCTGAAGCAGGCTCCAGGCTCCGAGCTGTCGGCACAGAGCCCAATGCAGGGCTGAGACTCACAACTGTGAGATCATGACCTGAGCAGAAGTCGGTTGCTTAACCAACTGAGCCACACAGGCACCCGTAAACTAACATTTAAAATTTATTTATTTTGAGAGAGAGAAAGCGAGAGCAAGCACAAACACAAGTAGAGGAAGGACAGAGAGAAAGAAAGTTTCAAGCAGGCTCCAGACGGTCAATGTGGAGCCTGACGCGGGGCTTGAATCCACGAACTATGAGATCATGACCTGAGCCAAAATCAGGAATAGAATGCTTAACCGAATGAGCCACTCAGGTGCCCCTACATCCAAACTATTTAATTTCCTTTTCTTTAAATTCTGAACAATCGGTCTTAAAAGATGCCACAGTTTAACTGGGATCATGATAACATATGAAACCATTGCACTACAGAAGACATAGTAAGATGCACTCTTAGCATCTACGAAGCTGAGAGAAAGACAGTTTTCATCATATTTTCATGTCTTCTTTACAGTTTTACCCAGTTTCTTTTGAGCAGATTTCCTGCCTCTAGGGTCTGTGTAGTAGTTGCATCTGTAATTTGAGAGTAGGAATTCTACTTTGTTTCTTCAAACATTTGATAGACATTTTAAAAGAGCAGTTAGAGGTCCACAGCAAAACTGAGTGGAAGGTATAGAGATTTCTTGTGTACCCCCTGGCCCAACACACGCATAGGTTCCTTGACCAGCGTCACCCCACACCAAAGTGGTAGGTTTGTTCCAACTGATGAACCAACACTGGTCCATCACAATCAGCCAGTCTGTAGTTTACATTAGGGTTCACTCTTGTATATTCTATGGGATTTTGACAAATGTATAACAACACATAGTCACCATTACAGTATTGTGCAGAGTAGTTTCATTGCACTAAAAATCCTCCGTGCTCTGACTATCCATTTTTCCATCCCCCAGCCCTTGCTTTTCCAGAATGTCACATGGTTGGAATCAAGCAATATGTAGCCTTCACAGATGGCGTCTTTCACTTAGTAATATGCATTTAAGAGTCACCCATGCCTTTTCATGGCTTGAGAACTCATTTGTTTTTAGTGCTAAATACTATTCCATTGCCCAAATGTACCCATGTTCATTTACCCATTCACCTATGGAAGGACATCTTGGTTGCTTTCGAGTTTTGATAATCATGAATAAAGCTGCCATAATCATCTGTGTGCAGATTTTTGTGTGGACATAAGTGTCACCTCCAAGGGGCATGATTGCTTGATCATATGATGAGTGTTTCTGCCCAAACAGTTTTGTAAGAAATTGCCACCTGTCTTGTAAAGTGGCTGCACCATTTTGCATTCCCACTGGTATTTGATGATGTTCTGCATTCTCACCAGCACTTGGTGTTTTGGCTTTTAGTCATTTTAAGAGATGTGTAGTGAGATCCCATACACTCATTTTAATTAGAATATTATGTTTAGCATCTTTTTGTGTGCTCATTGCCATGTGTATAATATCTTTTCTGGTGTCCATGTCTTTTGCCCAGTTTTTAATTGGGTTGTTTGCTTTTGTGTTGTTGGATTTTAGGAGTTCTTTGTATATTTTGGGTCATGGTCTTTTATCTGAAATGTCTTTTGCAAAGTTTCTCCCAGTCTGTGCCTTGTTTTAATGTCATCAGGGTCTTGCACAGGGCAGATTTTAATTCTGCTGGGATCTAGATTGGATTCAACGGGGGTCCATTCGTGCCAGCAGTAGATCACTGCGGAGAAATCTCTAGGCATCAGTGAAGGACACGCTAAGGGACAGCCTGGCATCAGAAGGGAGTGGCAAAAGCTGGCATCTTGCTGGCCCAGGAGGGAGGGCTGATTTTCATATTAATGTTTGCCATCTCCTCTTCCACCCACCCTGTGGCCTGAGTCACAGCGCTGCGGTCATACCTTCCCCTGCACACCCTTGGTACAGGTGTGAACACACTTCTCTGCACAGACGCACACAGGGGCATATTACTGCCCACACCTGGTGCGACTTCCTGGGACACAAGCTTTTACGGCCTAACCACTGCAGCCCAAGGAAAACACAGCCGGGGTTCCTGTCCAGAAAATCCAGGCTAATTAGTTCTTTCTGCTCTGAAGGCAGAGACCTCATTTTATAGCTATAAACTCAGGCAGGACAGAAATAAGAGACACATTCCAGAGTCTTGTGTCACCCTCCTCAGAGTCTGGCAAATACAGCTGCTGGGCGGTGACATAAAATACTGTCACTCGCACACAGGGGGGCCTTTTGTGAGTTTGCCTACACGAATCGTTCTCCTTTTACCTTGTGTGCTCTCCAGGGGCCTGGAGTTCCTGGCTTCCACCAGCCTCCTTCCAAGCAAGGCTTCTGTACATTTCCCTCAATATCCAAATTTCTCCGGGATAAAATTGGATCAGAGATCTGGGGTTGCTGGGAAGCTGCCTAGGGAGTGGGTGGCTGTGGACATTAACGGTAAGAGTAAGTTAAGGCAACACTAATAACAATGATGTTGATGTGGGAGGCAGAAACCCTCCTGCCAGCTATCTTGAGAACCACTTACATCTTTCTCTGGCCCCAGCGGATGGTCCCTCTGGTTTTCTAGTTGATTCTGGCCTCAAAATTATGTCCATATTGAAACCAGAGTCTCAGTTGTTCCACCTGCCTACATCCTGGCCTTCTGCTGCTGCTCCTGATAAATGACTCCATGTCCTTGGCTTCCATCACCGCCCCTGCGGGACCTTTCCTGATGCCCTCAAGCACGATTAGCCCCCCACACCCTGGTGCTCTTGCTCTGCCAGCACAACCTTCTCCGTAGCCATTACACTGCGATGTGCCACTGGGTCTCCTGCCCCACTAGACCGTGCTCCCTGCCTCAGAGGCTCCTGGACGTACTCATCTTCTGCGTGTCCCTGAATCACAGCTGTGAGTGGGTGCTTTCAACCAAATCTAAGGCTACATGTGCCGTCCTGTAAAAATCCTGCCATTCACAAGGAGATTCAGTGATGTTCCTCTCAGGTGGGCTTGGTGCACTGTGTGTGTGTGTGTGTGTGTGTGTGTGTGTGTGTGTGTTCATGGGGAGGGGGTCGTGAGGCCCTCTGCAATGAGGCTGTAACCAGTAAGCAAGAGACAAGTTCCCATCTTCCTTGGCCCCCGAGAAAGCCTGACCGAGAGCCGAGATCTGAAGTGGATTTGGCCTCACTGGCAGTTTCCAGTCCCGCCCAGGGGACTCAGAGGAGGTCGGGTGGTTGTCCACTTGCCCGCTGCTTGGAGAATATGAGCTGAAACCTGATTAATGCCCTGGCTTTGTGGGAACTGGGCCCTCCTTGTGATTTCTCTGGGATTTTCTTCTTAGTCCCCTTCCCATGTCACCTCGGTTCTGTCCATCCTTCAGCATTTTCCAGGAAATCTCCACACACGCAAGTCTTTCACGAGCTAAAGGGTTGAGGTTTGCAGGGTCTCAGGAGGGGGTCATGCTGCAGCCCATGTGTGGCCTTCCGTCAGCTCTCTGGCTCCCCCCTCCTGCCCCCAAAACAAGTTATTCGTCTTGTCCAGCACTAAGTGGTTCACCTTCCCCTTAGGCCCCCTTGGGATCTTACCTGCTAGCTCAGGATCTATTTTTAAAAGGTTCAAGTTTTCCTCCTAAGAAAAATTCCAGGGGGGAAATTCTTCCTTTGAATTAAACGTGATACCATAGAAAGAGTAGAGCAAGGTTTTAAAGTAGGAAAGTTTTACATTCTCCTGCCACTAAGAATGATTTGAGACAGTGATTCTGAGCCTCAGTTTTCTCATCTGTCAAGTGGGGTCAATATTAATCTTCTTAGGTCATTCAAGATTCATGGCACATAAAGGTTCCTCAGAAATGTTTGCTCCTTTCCCTTTTCTGGTTAACAAAAACACTGCTGTGTAAACAGGAAAACTCAGGGCTTAGTCCCTGTGCTGTTATTAACAGCTGTGTGACCTCAGGGAAACAGTGTTATGCACCTGCATGTCGGGTTTCTCTCCTGTAAATGAGAGGTGCAGACTGGTGTCTGGACTAGATTTTTCTTTACTATTAGATTTTTGAAAAGCATTGTTTCCTTCCTGGGAATTATAGTTTAGAGATTGAAAAGAAGGAATCTGGTGGCACCTGGGTGGCTCTGTTGGTCAAGCATCTGAGTTCAGCTCAGGACATGATCTCACAGCTCCTGAGTTCAAGCCCAGCGTTGGGCTCTGTGTTGACAGCTTAGAACCTGGAGCCTGTTTTAGATTCTGTGTCTCCTTCCTTCTCTGCCCCTCCCCCACTCATGCCCCACTCATGTCTCTCTCTCTCTCAAAAATAAATAAATAAATAAACATTAAAAAAATTTTTTTTAAAGAAAAGGAATCTGGAGAGTGAAGGGTATCAACTTTTCCAGGATGGATTTGGGGCTGGGGTGGGGCGGAGGTCTCCGTCACTGGGCTGCCGCCATCTGCCCAAGTCACTCAGCATTTTAGGAGTCAACCCCTCTATCCTGACACAGCAAAGAGGTGAGGCCGGTGCAGGGCTGGGGCTTCTGATGCTGGAGGGGGGGAATGACCAAGAAGCAAAATGTTGGAAGGAAATCGGGAGAGAAAGTTAGGCAGGGATTGGACTCTTGGACGGCCAAGTTACTCTCAGACTCTCCGAATGGTGCAGCTGGACGAGATCCTTTGAGCCCCGGATCTAATTCTCGCTCGTCACAGATGTGGAAATGGTGGTCCCAAGGGTCTAAGGATTCATTCAGCCCTCCCTCCCGGGAGCTCGGTGATTTCCCCTGTCACCGTGGCGTCCCCTCAGAAACCACTTCTATTTCAGTTGGTCGTGACTCCAAGAAGGGAAACTTGTGTGTATATTTTGGCCCCAACAAATGGCAGGACTGGTTTTCTTTAAAAAACTTTCTCGAGGGGCGCCATTAGTCTCATGCAGTTTTAATGGAGGATTGTATCTGTTTGCCGGCACTTCAGTTGCCATGAGCACAAAGGCTCGTTTTTAACGTAGCATGAGTCACAGCAGTGCCTGGTGTAAAAATGGGAGAGCTTCTCTTCTGGCATCGCTTACAAAACAAAACTGAATAGGGGTAGGAAATAGTCGTTTTTTAAACATAAAAGGAAATATTGATTAGACTTTCACATACACAACAGTGTAGCCCAATCAGACCAATTACCGTTGCAATTCAGTTTCTCCACATTGTTCTGAATATTTTAGATGTTTCCCCCTCGTCCTGTTCTCTAAATAGCCACAGCTCTTCCAAAGCGGTTAGCTGTGGGTATAGGGAAGGAGCTAGAAAAATTATAAGCAGAGAAGCCAAAAGGCAGCTGTCAGTGGAATCTCCTTAGGCCCTTTCTTCTTCGGGAAGCACTTTGATGAGGAGATCTGTCCCCTGGGCACCCCCTACCCTTCTTACCTCCCATTCCTCTGCCCCACCCCCACTCCCCATGCTTTTTCACTCCTCAGGTGTGGGAATCCTCCTCTCCCGGCATCGAGCACAGATACAAGTGCCACATGGGGGCCCTGGCTATGGGCAACAAAGGAGATTGAGTGGTAGGGGCTTTCCAGGGACCCCACAAAGGCCACTGCAAAAGCTTCTTGGTGCCTACTTGGCATACCCATGGGAACCAACGTTTGTTGTGATAAGCACTGTGATAAATGTACAACAACCCTAACAGGATGGGACTCTTGCTATTATTTCCGTTAAACAAATGAGAAGCTGGGGCAGAGTGGTTAGGGAAGGTGGCCAAGGTCACACAGCTAGTAAAAAGGTGGAGTCGGGGTAAGAACCCAGGTCATGTAGCTTCAGACTCCACACCCTTAACCACTACCCAGACTGCCTCAAAATGATACATCCAAAGCGCCTGGTGCGAATATGCCGAGCACTGGCCAGGATAAGGAGAAAGCAGGGCACCCACACACTGCAGGGAGGAGTCGGAATCGGCACATACGTGTGGGGAAGGTCTGTGCCGTCTCTCACAAAGTGACACATGCGTGTTGTATGACCCAGCGATGCCGCCTCTAGACACGTACCCAAGAGAAATGAGCGCATAGAGCTGCCAAAAGATGTATCCAAGAAGGTCCACATGTTTGTAGCACTATCACAATAGCCGTGCCCTGGAAGCCATGCAAGTGTCCACTGGGAGATAACGGTAAACAAATTATGGGATAGTCATCCAGGGAAGTACTACAAAGCAATAAGAATGAACAAACTACATACAGTTAGGGTGGATGTCACCACCAGCGCAGAGGAAGAAAGAAGCCCAACACCAAGAGGTATACACCGTGTGTTCCTTTACATAAACTTCAAAACCCTCTAAGCCAATCCATGCTAATGGAGGTCAGAGTAGTGGTCACTTTTGGGGATTGTGCCTAGAAGGGGGCACAAGTCCCTTTTCCCTAAAAGGGAGACTTTGGGGGGGGGCTGGTAATTTACTGCTTTTTGATCTGAGTGCTGGTGACATGGGTCTGTTGTCTCAGTGAAAATTCATCACTTATGATCTGCACGTATGTTTTATCTAAATACAAAGTAAACTTGAGAAATAAAACATCTAGTACAGTGCCTGCCAATAAGGGAGTGCAGTAAGTGAGCTGCTTGCTTCTCTGCCTTTTCTTTGCCTGCCTGCTGGTGTCTGGATGCCCCTTGTTGGCTCCTCTGGCACAGACACTGGCTTTCTAATGATGTCACAGTGTCTGGGGTAAGGGGTTGCTGGGTCACGATGGGGTCTGAGACCTGGGACGTCTATCTAGGAGATTTCCTGTCTGGGTCTAGAGCAGGAGAGGATCCATTCTCTCAGGGTGAGCTGCTCAGTAGATCCATGGGGTCCGGGTCCTCCCTGCCTCCGCAGGTGTCAGAGGAGCTGGCTGTGGTGTCTTGGAAAGAGTTCATAAGCCAGAAGAGCGTGGTTCAAATTTAGGCTCTGCCGGAAAATTGCTCTGCCACTGGGTAAGTCACTCCACCCAACTGAGCCCCCACATGCTCATCACAACCTTCCTGATGACTTAATGTAGGTAAAAAAAAAATACAGCTATTTGTTCCCCATGTGATGTAAACAGGGTGTCTTGTTAATGATAATGTGGGGTTAGGGCAAAGAGAAGGCAGACGGGCATGGCGAGAGGAGGGCACAGCCATGCAAAGAATCCGGCCTTATCCACGTTCTCCTGACTCAGAGTGTCATGCTCCCTTCACTTCCTGATTAATTAAAGCTTAGGCTTCACTTCCAGTGCTGGATGCCACAGGTTTCTGCAGTGTCCCCACAGACAACGCTGCAGCCGGAAGAAGCTTCTGGATTCAGGTACCTCAAGCCCCTTCACGAAGACCATTTCTGAGATTCACTGGGTCTAAAAGCAGCACCAGCTGGTTGGTTTTATTAACAGTAATGACTCTTGCTTTTGTGAGCGGTCAGAGCTTTCATCTGGGAGGGATCTCAGAGAACGTGGATGTCCTTCCTGTCGCCGAATCCCCTCCAGAACCAACCCCCCTAAAAGGCCTTGTCCTATCTCTGAAAATGTCTAGCGCCTGTGAACTTCTAACTTTCACCTACTGTCTTCCCCCAGAGCGATCTTGAAAAGAGATCTTGGCCTCATCATTGGAGTAAGATTCATAAATATGAAGCCATGCCATGATGTTGACAGGAACAGACACTGTGAGGGAAGGTTTTGATGAGAGCAGAGCACAGAGCTCACCCTGATAAAGCATATCTTTGGCGTGGCCAACAGAGCCCCTCGGCCTCCCTGCCATGGGGGGCCAGGGTGCCCCAGAAGGCACTGTTCCTGAAGATGACCAACCTAGCATGGGGGGAAGGAGGGAAGGCCTGGGAGAGGCACCAGCATGGCTGGTAAGCCCTTGTTTCCACGACACCTGTGGCAGGAAGACTGCTGGGCTGCGGATGGGCACAGGACCCCAGCACAGCTGGAAGAAGAGAGTGCCTACTGCGGCTCTTCTCAGGCCTTGTGTGTCTAGGGCTCTTTGATACCATTCAAAGGTATTGCAAACTCTGAAGAGCCTCGCTGGGTTATATCTACCAATATTTTGAGAGGAGAGACAGAGGGAGAGAGAGAAAGAAAGAGAAAGTGAAAAGAGAAAGGGAAAGGAGACACAGAATCCGAAGCAGGCTCCAGGCTCTGAGCTGTCAGCACAGAGTCTGATGCAGAGCTCAAACCCACAGACTGCTAGATCATGACCTGAGCCAAAGTCAGATGCTCAACAAACTGAGCCACCCTGGTGCCCCATATCTATCAATATTTAAAATCAAAACTAAATGTTTTTCTTAAATATGTATTTGGTAATTTATTTAAAAGTATAGGACTGGGGGCACGTGGGTGGCTCAGTCAGTTAAGCATCCGGCTTCGGCTCAGGTCATGATCTCACAGTTCGTGGGTTCGAGCCCCGCATCGGGCTCTGTGCTGACAGCTCAGAGCCTGGAGCCTGCTTCAGATTCTGTGTCTCCCTCTCTTTCTCTATTCCTTCCCTGCTCATGCTCTGTCTCTCTGTCTTTCTCTCAAAAATAAATAGACATTAAAATTAAAAAATAAATAAATAAAAGTATAGGACTGTCTGGATTTGAATCCCGTTTCTGCCACCTAGCAGGTACTCAGTAAGTGTTAGGCATTGTTGTTATCACAGCAGGTGCTCAGTATATATTTGGTTGATTTCATTTCTAGAGCACAAGACCTGGAACCTTCTACAGTAGGATTCAGACCAGTGCGTCAATTTCAGCATTGAGCACTACGGGTTGATATGATTGCTGTCCAGGTGCATGCCATTGTTGCTTCATTTGTGCAAGTAGAATTGGAAGAGTACAGACCCTGATAACAGGATGGACCCTTGCTGTAGAGAGATCAGCTTCCTGGCCAGAGGACAAATGCCCCCTGCTCACTGAGAGACCTTGGCCAGTTTTTTAACTTCTCTGTTCCCTTTGCCTGTTCTATAAAGTGAGGTTAATAATACTACCAAGCTTGTAAGTGTGCTGGGAGTATTAACCACGATAAGGCACTTAGCTTACTATCTCACAGAGGCGGCACTCCATAAACGCTGCCTATTATTACTTTTAACTAAAGGTTTTTGATAGCGTGTCTAGTCACACCTCTGGAGTTCAACCTTCTAGAAATACCGCAAAGGTACTGCTGTTGACATAAAACTAACTGCCTAGATGAGCCAATTGGCAGGATTCTAGGTCAGAAGTTATTGTATTATATCTGTAGTATTTTCTTTAGGTGTTTGGATAATCAAGAGGCAAAGTGCATGCCTGGGCAGTGTTCACAGACTCCTTTGGGGGTGCGCCTGCCCCTTGGACATTGATTGTACCTGCGGACGCATGGGGTTACCTACAGGCTGAGTCAGACACCTGGCAGTTCCATCTCACCTGCAGCATATGAGCATCATGATGGGCCCTGGCCACACTTAAGAGGGTGGAAGGCTCTGGAGCCTCACTGTGTCCAGCACACAGCCTCGTGGGTAGTGATGGCTTGTGGAACTAAGGCTGATGAAATTTACAGCAAAGTCCTGAAATTCCATTTTATGCCATGCTTCCCATCACTCCCACTGCTTCCCCCATGATCTGATGATCTGTCTTCCCCGAGAGTTACTATGTATGGTATTTTTTTTCCCACTGAGAATCACTGATAGATAATCCAAAAAATAAAAGACATTTCGTCTGGTTCTGGGAGTTCTTTTCTCCCACACAGCACTGTGAACCTCTGCTCTATCATATGATGGGCCACAGTCTGCTTTGTGGTCAAGCCATTGTTATTCGACAATGCCACAAGCATTTATTATACTCCACCTATTTTCCAAACACTGTGAACTGATACGAGGGTGAAAGCATGAGCCACATCTGGACCCGGCCCATGGAGCTGGGTCTTTGTGACACAGAGACAGCTGCTCAAACAAATGACCACAGTGCAGAGGGCTGGGGCCGGGAGGGGCGCCTCACAACGCTGCAAGAGGAGGGGGACAGAGGGGATGGTTAGGCTTCCTCCAGGTCGGCAAGGACCACATCCCATCCAGCATCCCCAGTCCTTTGCCTTCCCTCCTCCCCTTCAATCCCTGCTGTGGGGCTGTCTCCTCTCCTCATCGCATTTCATTTCAAATGTCACCTCTGCAGAGATGTGCTCCCATACGTGCGATTTGCAGTAATGCCCTCATTCCAGCACTCTGTCACATTGGCACATTTTGTTTTTCTTACAGCACTTATCATTATCTAAACATTTCATTTATTTGTCAGCTTGGACTTCCGCTAGCATACACCCAGGAAGCCTTTGTTGAATGACCAGCAGAGCCTCTAAATGAATGGACAAACTACATGCTCATAGATGTTAAATTAAATCATTAGCTTAAATCATACAGATGATTTGCAAAGTTTAAAAATAGCTAATGCGATAGATGTAATTACTGTCTTCAGCATCTCAGAATTTTTTCACGAAAATATTCGTCAGGGGTCTTCTATGATTACAGAATGAAATGGATTAAAATTAGCATGAAAGAATTTTGTAACAAGATCCTACAATTAGAAGCAAACATCTTAGTAAAGGCTCAAGCTCTAGAGACTTAGGGAAAAAGGACTATTAGTTTTGATGGTTTATCCGTTCGCCTGCCTGAGTGCAGGAGGGTCAACTAGATGCGGGAGGCTCTGCAGGGTAGCCTGACAGCCATGCACCAGAGAATATTTCCAAGATCTTCAGTCACATAGAGAAACATGTGTATACAACATATTTATATGTACTTACACACACACACACACACACACACACACACACACACAGAGGAATGGTAAACTATGGGGGACTATTTTAGCCAGTCCAGTCTGAGCTGCACAGATATCCCCAAGAGGTCCGTTATCTCCTGTGTCCTAGTTTTTAGGCACACCTGCAATGATGTATTCTAGAACATTCCTGAAATTACTGACTAATGAGTTCAGTCAGGGATATTTGAACCATTATTACTGATAGGAACCTCGTTTTCACATTTCTGGAGACTTCTTCAACCTGGAAACATATACAGAGCTCCTGTTCAGTGTCAGGCCCAGTATGCGGACGAGGCAGGTAGAGAACTTGGAGTTACAGTGGAGACGGATGGATAACTGGCCAGGATACAGGGCGTTGCTGCTAAGTATACTCAGGGAGCTAAGGAGGCAACAGAAGGAGCTGTAGAATGACTGAGGTGGAAGACTTTCTGCAGGCAGTTCCATTAGCTGGAACTTGAAGGCTAATTCAGGGCTGGATGGGTGCAGCATAGGAAGGGAAGGGCTCGGGGTATGGGGATGCCATGCCAGGCAGAAGGGATGGCATGTGCAAAGGCAGGAGAGAAAAACCAGCCTACAAAGTTGAAGATGCATGAGGTGGGCAGGCGTTAGAGATTTGATTGCAGAAGCAGGCTGGGCCCCATTGGCAGGGACCCTGTGTTTGTAGCAGGGAATTTGAACAGTGCTCTGAGAGTTAAGGGGTGTCACTGAAGGACAGCAGCAGATCTTTCCCTTAGAAAGAAGCTTTCGTCAGCTGTGAAGGCACCTCAGAACGGAAGACAGCCTCCCAGGAGTGGGGACTAAGTAGAGGAGATATGAGAGGGTAAAAAGGGGATACCTCAGAACATGGAAGGCAGACAGGACGTTGGCCAGTGGCTGAGAGAAAAGGAGGGGCTTCAGAGGATGAGGCCACTGTGTGCCGGGCCCTGCTCTAGGCTCCCAGGCACTGCAGGGACCGAGAAGGCTGGTAACCCTGCCTTGTGGCTCTGCCATCTGGTGGGAGAAGCCAGACCAAAAAAACAAAAACAAAAACAAAAACAAAACCCAAGCAAGTCAGCAGGTAGTATAACCAGAGCTAAGTCCTCAGGAGAAAAATAAAGATAGCATTGGTGGCAAAGGGGCAAGAAATTTGAAATTTTAGACATGGTGTCCTATCAGAATTGGTAGGGTGTGGGGAAGCAAGGCCAGTGGCTCTCTGGAGGGAGCGCATTCCAGGAGAAGGGAGCAGAAATGCAAAGACCCTGGGGTAGAGTGTATCTACCTATTCTAGGAACTCCAAGGGGCCCATGTCCCTGGAAGGTCCAGGGAGGCAAAAAGCAGGTGAAATGAGAGAGCTGCGTGTGAAATTGGGGCCACAAGGATTGTGAGGGATCTTACAAGCCATTGGAAGGACTTCAGCTTTTCCTCGAGTGAGATGGGAGCCAGTGGAGGGTTATAAGCTGAGGAAGACATGATCTGACTTCATTTTTATAGGCTAACTCTGGCTTAAGGGTGAGAAAAGACAGGAAGGGGGCAAGGGCAGAAGCAGGGAGACATGTAACAGCAGTGGAAGTGGAGGGGGTGAAAGTGGTCAGATCCTGAATTTATCTTAAAGGTCAGATCACCAGGCATTGCTGACACACGAGATGTTTTGTAAGAGAAGTTAAGGTTGACTTCAAGAGTCCTGTCCTGAAAGAGTGGAAGATTGGATTTGCCATCTTCCAAAGTCAAAAGGTCAGAAGTAGAGTTGGTTTCCGCGTGGGATTAAGTCCATTATGGGTTTAGCTTGGGAGAAGTGACATTTGAGATGCCAGGTGGAGATGTCCAAGTAGCAGAGAATTACAAAGGTCTGGTCTCATCCGGCCTTCAGATGGAGCTATGGGACAGGACAGGTGGGAAGGGAAGCAGACAGCACCCTCCCAGTGTCATGATCGGACCATCCTCCCGTTTCTCACAGTGTCTGAGATTCTCTCTTTAATGTCATGTCCCAGATGGAGCTGCCCATCATTGAGACTTTTTGAAGGAACAGACTCCTGGGTGTCACTTCAAACAGGAATCTCCAAGGTGGAACCCACGCATGAAAACTTTCCAAAACCCTGCTCACGTGATTATAGTGGTACGACACTGTAATGGTGGACGCATACCTTTGTCCTAACCCATAGAGTACCAACAGTGAGCCCTAATGTAAGCTACAGACTTTGCTTGACAAAAAGCAAAGCAAAACTCAGGGAGGTGGAAGTTTATGAGGGGGGGGAGGTGTAACAGAAAAAGGAACACAGCAATTGAAGTCACTTCGAAGCGTTAATGACTTCTCAAATGTCATTGGATTAAAGTGTGCCTTTTGTGTCCAGCACTCAGGAAGTGCTAGAATGGGTGAGGAAACAGAATGGGGCAATCATTACCTTCGTGCAGCTGATGTTCCAGAAAGCCTGTTTGAGAGGCATGGAGAAGGAAGAGAAAAGGGAAAGTGCCTGAAAACTGTGTCTCAGGTTGTTGAGACGTGATGATCTTCCGTCTCTGCCTGGGGGGAGGCTCCCTGTGTAGGTGGAGACGTAGCAAACCCCAAGCTATGTGCCATGAGAAAGCCCCAAAGTAGGGCTCCTTGTCACCTGCCTTTCTTAGACCTCAGTTGACTAGGTACCACCTGTGCCTTGGGTAGGCAAATCTCTTCCTGTGCCCCTGCCGGGTGCTCTGACCCCCAAAAGAATTGAAAATAGGGTCTCAGAGATATTTCTATAACTATGTTCATAGCAGAGTTACTCAAATAGTTAAAAAGGAGAAGCAGCACAAATATCTGTTCAATGGGTGAATAATAAGCAAAATGTGATATATACATTCAATGGACTATTACTGAGTCCTGAAAAGGAAGTTCTGACACCTGGTCCAACATGGATGACCTTGAGGACATTACACTAATGAAATAAGCCAGCCACAAAATGACAAATACTGTATGATCCCTCTTGTGTGAGATTCTTAGAGCAGTCACATTCATGGAGACACAAAACAGAGTGGTGGTTGACAGGGGTCAGGGAAAGTGAACATGGGAGACTTGTGTTTCCGGGCACAGAGTTTCCATTTTGCAAGATGAAAGAGTTCTAGAGATGGATGGTGGTGATGGCTGCACAACAGTGTGAATGTACTTAATGTCACGGAACGGTGCATTTACAACGGTACATTGTATGTTATGTGTATTTTTACCATGATTGATGGGGCGCCTGGGTGGCTCAGTCAGTTAAGCATCTGACTTCCCTCAGGTCATGATCTCACAGTTTGTGGGTTCAAGCCCTGTGTTTGGCTCTTGCTGACAGCTCAGAGCCTGGAGCCTGCTTCAGATTCTGTGTCTCCCTCTCTCTCTGACCCTCCCCTGGTCATGCTCTGTTTCTCTCTGCCTCAATAATAAATTAACATTAAAAAAAAAAAGAAAAAAAGAAAAATAGAAGTTAGGCACTTCTACTAACCAAGACCCCAGGAGCCCCTCTCTGGCTAGTTCAGGAAGGGCCTCCCAGAGCGGTGATGCAGTCCCCAACCCCACCCCAGTACAGGCCACTGCCTGCCGTCCATCCCTTCTCCACTGCGCTCCATCCCTGCAGCGTCACAACTCCAGCTCTTGCCTGCTGCTTGCCTCCTCACACCCCTGCTCTGCCTGTAACCCTTCAGGCCACTCTGACCTCACGCCGTCCCTCAGATATTCTTTCCTTTTCAGCTTTCCTGGTCCCTGCGTCTTCTCTGTAGCCCCCATTCCAGTTTTGAGGGGATCCAATGGGTCATCCCATTTGTGGTGAGCAAGCAGATTGTCAGGGTCTGACAGGCTAGTGGGGTGGTCCCTCTGACTGCGATCAGCTCTGCCAGGTTAGCAGGCAGCCCCCTGGGCTCTGCCCACCAGCCTCTCCTCAGCAGAAGCTGCGGGTGCCAGTGAAGGCAGGTCTTGATGATGGGGCTTCACTAGAACCACAGTAACCTGATGGGAAACCTCCAGCCTGACAGGTTCTATATTCGTCCCAAAGTTAGCCATTCTGCCCTCCCCTCCCTGTCCCCACAATCTTGCCATTATTTGTTGTTCTGCTGCTCCTTCACTCCAGAAATAGTAAATTCCATGCGAGGCGAGACCTACCTTATTCATTTTTATATTCCTGCCTCACCACATGGTAGCACTCAAATGTTTATTAATAAACTAATTAATGAGCACATGAAAACATAGATGGAGCACCAGATTTGGAATCTGAAGACCATGCAAGGTCCCTTTCTGTCTGTGTGACCTTTAAAAAAGCATCTTATTTCTCTGGGCCTCAGCCTCAAATTCTGTAAAATGAATGAGCGTACATCAGTAGTCCAAAGAGTGTTCTACTCACTGCCTCCCCGAAAAGGAGTTGAATGGGTGTCTTCCCAGCAGAATTTCTCTGTCTTTAATATGCTAATGGATTTTATGAACTTTCCAGGGAGAGATTCAAGTATAGAACACTTTCCAAATTCTGCTTGTCCATGTGGACCTTTAAATGTGCAATGTCCCACGGGACTTGGGCTGGGAAAGATGAAAGGCCTATTAGGGATGCACGTGACCTCTAAGGGCCGATTGAGCCTCAAAGAATCTCAGATTTCCTATGAGTCTGTTTGCTGCTCCTTGTTTACTCGGCCAGAATACATTGCTATGGAGTTCATTTTTTAAATGCTCTTAGCTACCTTTAGTCATTTTCTGTCTAACTCATAGTTTCATTTCCCTGTGTGTTTATTTGTGACCTGCAGATAACCAAGACCATTCAGTCAGGTTCTACGAAGTTTCTCCTCCTTATCTTGGGACTATATGGTACCTCCTGTTACCAAGAAAGATAAGGCACTGACATACAGTGCGGTGGCGGTGGAGGTGGGGGCTGACACACCACATGAAGGAATCTGAATGGGCAGCTGCTCTCTAGGAAGGTCCCTATGTTGTCATTTCACTGCCAGATCATTGTCTCAGCCATGTGATTCCTGGGAGGCACAAACTAACTTGTGGGTTTATTGTAGGGAAGTTAAATATCTTTCATGACTTTGATTAACGGCCAGGTATTATAAATGAATGGGAAGCAAGAAACACTGTCAAATCCAAATGTGGGTTGCTCAGGGCTGTCAGAGGACCTGAGGAGTGATCTCTTGGGATTGCTGTAACCAAGCACATTAGACTTAACACTTGGACATTGGGGGTTTGGGGTGCCAACTTGCCATGCAGTTGAAAACCCATTATAACTTTTAATTTGCCCCAAACTCAATAACTAATAGCCTACTGTTGATCAGAAGACTTAACTGATTATACAAATAGATGATTAGCACATATTTTGTGTGTTATGTAACAGCAAAACCTTGGTTTGAAGCATAATTCATTCCAGAAACATTTCTGTAATTCAAAGCACTTGTATATCAAAGAGAATTTCAAGAACTATTGAATCAGTTGTGATCATGTGATGTTTGGCATCATGTTCTACTCATAACTGCAAGACATTGCTCGTTTATCATGTTAAAATATATTAGAAATGTTTGCTCATCTTGTGGAACACTCGCAGAACAAGTTCCTTGCAATCCAAGGTTTTACTGTATTATGTACTATATTCTAACAGTAAGATAAACTAGAGGGAAAGATGTTAATGAAATAATAAGAAAAGGAAAATACAGTACTGTACTGTATTTATTGAAAAAAAAAATCCGCTTCTAAGTGGACCCGGGCAGTTCAAACTTCTGTTGTGTGAGGGTCAAATGTCTCATAAACTGGGTGGCATGAAACATTAGAAATGTGTTGTCTCACTGGCCTGGAGGCTGGAAGTCTAAAATCAAGGTGTCATGGGGCTGTGTTCCTACAAAGTTTCCAGGAGAGGATGCTTCGCCATCTCTTCCAGCTTCTTCCAGCCTTCTTGGCTTGTGGCAACATAACTTGCATCTCTGCCTCTGACTTCACATGACTCTCTTCCCTCTGTGCCCAGATTTTCCCCTTATCACAAGGACACCAGACCTATGGGATTAGGAGTCCACCCCAATGACCTCATCTTAACTTGATGATATCAGCAATGACCTTGTTTCCAAATAGGATGACATTCAAAGGTACCAGGGGTTTGGACTTCATTTTATCTTCAGGGGACATGATCCGAACTATAATATCTCTATGTCAAGGAAAAGCATGTTTGGATGCTACCTGCATGCATTATGTTACACTTGGCCCTCTGAGCCCTTTCTGTAAACAATGACTATCTAATACCTTGTTTTGGGTTCTATTCTTAGTTTTTAGAGAAGAAAGTCCAGAGTTCAGGCCTCTTCTGCACAGAAGGTAGAATGAGGGCCAGGAATGGCAAAGGTATTTGAGGCTATCATTACAGATACAAGTACATTGTCAAGTCACCATAACGCAGGGCTTTGGAACAGCGTTTAAATCCTGCCTCCACTACTTGGTAGCCATATGACTCTGAGCAAAGCTGTTGACCCTTCTGAACTGTGGCTTCCTCACAGGTAGATAATGGAGAGGACATCAATTCCTTCCCAGTGGCCTTCAACCGGGGGATATTTTTGTCTCCCAGAAGATGTATGGTAATGTCTGCAGATATTTTTGATTATAACAGAGGGGGTGTACTGGTATCCAGAGGGCAGAGGCCAGGGATGCTGCTAGGTATCCTGCAATGCGCAAGGCAGCCCCCACAACCGAGAGTTATCTGGCCCCCAGTGTTAACAGTGTCAAGGCTGAGAAACTCTGCCCATCCTGTGGGGTTGATAATTAGCTAGGGAAATGAGCCACGCAGGATGCATAGCACATCCCTGGCATTGAGTCAGCTAATACATGGCAGTTGTACACATTGAAAAGTAGGAAGTTTGTGATAATCCTATAAAAATATTGGAATTCACTAGAATTTTCAGTTGATGAAAAAGGCTCTCAATGTCCTTGAATTAGGAATGCTTGAAAAACATAAAAAACATAAACTATAACTGTCTAACACAGATAATGAGGCATATAGACGGGAGAGAAATGCTAATGGAGTGCTTGTCATATCACATGCTGGCCACTTTTTCCTACATCACGTCGTTTAACCCTTTTAGCAACCTGATGAGGTCAGAACTTCTTTCTTCATTTTTATTGGTGAAGAAAACAAGGCTCACGAGAGTTTAGTTTCTTGTCCCTGGATATATCTGTGGGTGGTAGAGCTGGTATTTGAGCCCAGCTCTGTCTTCACCAAGTCCATGACGCTCTGTTGCCCCACCCGACTCACATGCGATCATTGCAACCGACAAATATATTAGTCATGAGCCCAATGGTTGGATACCAAGGAATGCAGCCAGGAAGACCATTAGGAGAACCAGGAATGTGCTGGAGGTGCCTCCAAGATTCCTCAGGATTTCTACCATTCTGAGCTCTCCTCCCCTCTTTCCTGCATTTGAGTCCAGGCCCCTCTCGATGTTCTCTCTGGTGACCTCACAACTGGACCAGGCCTGCCCTCCAGGAGCAGTGCAAAATGCTAACAAACTAACCCATTTATATTCCCCCTTCTAGGAATATTATTCCCTCAAGGTAACAGAGCACCAGTATACAGAGAGGAGAGCATGTAATTTAACCAGAGATGTGACAACAACAACACAGAAGCCAGGAGTAGGAAAACGAAAGTGTACTTTTTTGTAAGGTTCTTGAATATACATATCACATGAATGTAGTCATAAGGATGTGTACTATAAACCCTAAACTAACCACCAAAATAACAATACAAAGACTTATAGCAAGTAAGCCATAAGAGAAGTAAAATGAAATCACCAACGGCAATCAGTTCACCAAAGAAGATGTACAAATGGCCAATGAGCACATGAAAAGATGCTCAACATCATTCGTCATCAGGGAAATGCAAAAGCCACAGTGAGACAAATCCTTCATACCCACCAGGATGGTTATTGGCAAAAAGGCAAATCTAATACACACTGGAGAGAATGTGGAGGATTCAAACCCTGATGCACTGCTAGCAGAAATGTAAAATGGGGTAGCCACTTTGGGACCATCTGGCTGGACTTGGAACATTAAACATGGAGTTACCATATGATCCAGCGATTCCATGCCTAGGTTTATACTCAGGAGAAATGAAACATGCATCTGCACAAAAACATGAATGTTGACAGCAACATTATTCATAATAACCAAAAGTTTGAAACAACCCAAATGTCCATCCAATGACGAATGGATAAAGAAATGTGGTGTGTCCATACAGTGGAACTCATCCATGAAAAGGCATTAAGTACCAACACAGGCCTCAACATGGGTGGATCTTGAAAACACTAAACTAAAGTGAAAGAAGCCGGACACCAAAAATCCAAACTGTATGACTACATTTATATGAAATGTCCAGAATAGGCAAATCTATAGAGATCCAAAGTAGCTTAGTGATTATCTAGGGCTGAAGAAGGAGTGGGAGGATTTGAGGGTGATAGCTAAAAGGTTGTGAGGTTTCTTTTTGAGGTGGTCAAAATGTTTTATAACTGTTACACAATTTTGTGTATACACTAGAAGTAATTGAATCATACACTAATTTTTTTTAATTGAAGAAGAAGGAACACTCCTTTTTTTAAATGTTTATTTATTGAGAGAGAGAGAGAAATGGGGAGGGGTAGAGAGGGAGAGAGAGAATCCCAAGCAGGCTCCGTGCTGATAGCAGAGCAGACACAGGGCTCAGTCCCACAGAGTGCAAGATCATGACCTGAGCCGAAATCAAAAGTCAGACACTTAAGTGACTGAGCCACCCAGGCGCCCCTCAATTGTACACTCTAAATGACTGAAGTCTGTGGTCTAGGAATATATCTCAAAAAAGGTATTACAAAAAAAAGTAATCATTTTAGAAGTAGGCAGAAAAAGAGAAAAGGGGGGAAAAGGAACAAATAGAACAAAGAGAAAAACAAGATGGTCAATTAAAAAAAATTTTTTGTAGTTTATTTTTGAGACAGACAGAGACAGAGCACGAGTGGGGGAGGGGCAGAGAGAGAGGGAGATACACAATCTGAAACAGGCTCCAGGCTCTGAGCTGTCAGCACAGAGCCCGACACAGGGCTTGAATGCACAAACTGTGAGATCATGACCTGAGCCAAAGTTGGCTGCTTCTGAGCCACCCAGGTGCCCCTAAGATGGTCAGTTTAAACCTAACCATATAGGGTCACCTGCCTGGCTCAGTCAGTGGAGCATGTGACTCATGATCTTAGGGTCATAGGTTTCTAGCCCCCCATTGGGCATAGAGCTTATTTTTAAAAGATAAATAAACCTAATCCTATCAATAATCACATTAAATTTAAATGGTCTAAATGCTTCGATTTTAAGGCAGAGATTGAGAGATTGGGTTTTTACCCCCCCAAAAAAACCCAAAAAAACAAAAGCAGGCAGCAATGATAGGCTGCCTACAAGAAACCTACTTTAAGTAGAAAGACACAACTAGGTTAAAAGAAGAATGATGGAAAATTGTATGTAAAATGATATACCTTGGCAACACTAATCTTTTAAAACGCTGAGCAGATATATTAATATCAGACAAAGTAGATTTCAGGGCAGAGAATATTACCAGGACAAAGGAGGTTATTTCGTAATGATAAAATGGTTAATTCATCAGGAGATTATAACAATCTTAAATATTTATGGGCCTGATAAGAGAGTTTCAACCTACATGAAGCAAAAACTGATAGAACTCCAAGGAGAAATAGAAAAATCCTCAATTAGATCAGATATTTTAATTTAGCCACTTGTCATACAATAACTGAGAAGGACGTTTGGAGATTGTCTGATCCAGTCCATTCATCTTACTGATAAGGAAAATGGAACCCGGAGAAGTCAACTGACTTATGCAAGGTCACAGAGGTCATTAGTGTCAGAGCCTGGCCATTAGCCCAGGTGTCACCTAGGCTACTTAGTCTGTGAGACTCCATGCACCATACAGATGTCCAAATTCAGCCGAATATGGTGAGAGCATTACAGCCATGAATAGGAGGAATCCCACTAGATAAGCAGTCGTGGTCACTTACGTTTTAAGAGACCACCCATTAATTCCTTTTCACAAATATTAAGGTCTAGGCCCTGTTGGAGGTGCTTGGGATACAGCAGTGAAGTCAAATTCCCTTTCCTCAAGGGGCTTATATTTTGGTGAGAAAGAGACAGACAATAAATATCTATGTGATAAGTGCTACTAAGACAAAGCTGGGTGAGAGGGATAGAGAGCAGGCCAGAGCTTTAGGAAATTGTGGCACCTAGTGTTTCCCCAAGAAAAGCTAGTTTTGGGAAATATTCCACACAAAAGGACAAATAAGTGCTATTGAACTGTTTCCTTCTGGAGATTCCCAATGTAAATTGAAGGCCCTGAGAAGTCCTGCGTTGATGAAACCCATTTCAACTTCTTTAACCTAGAAGTTTCAAACTATGAAATGTACTTTGAAGAATGTCCATGGTACCTCTTGGGCTCTGTATAACATCTTTCCTATGTACTTTCTAGAAGCTGAATTTCCAACATTTGCGTCTTTAACTTGTTCCTCAAAAAATATTGTAGTTTCTTCCAGATCGATTTACGAATGAGGCACATGTAGCCCCCAGAGAGACAGCATGACGGGGGGAAAGGAGCCCTACCCTGGGCTCCTCAAGGGTGATTCCCAGAAAGTTTCTTGGCCTTTTAGGTCCTCAGAGATAAAATGAGAATCTAATCTCAGTGCTCTCAGGTCTTCTCTAACTCCAGAATTCCATGATTTTTTGGACTGAGATTTTAGGACTGTGGCTGACCTTGGTTATTCATGTTCCAGATGCTGATCCTGCTGCTCTAGTGTGGAGAAAGTGTTCAGTCTCATTTATGCTCAGACTTAAGATCAGTTTGAAGCACTGTCTACTCTAAGCGAGGTACCAAAGTCATCTGGAGGCTTAACAAACACCCCTACTTAGACCCCCACCAGAGTTTCTGACGGAATTGGTCTGGGGAAAGGCCTGGGTACTGGGATTTTGATTCCTAGGTGCTGCCAAGTTTAAGAACCACTGTCTTTAGGACAGTTTTTACACTGCAGCCTTTCTTGAACACCTTCATGATCTCTTACCATATTTGAGTACCAAGTGGCACGGGAATATATGACAATATGAACAGTTGTATCTTTTGCTATAAATATGAGACAGCCAAAAAACAAAACCCCCCAAAATGGAAAGCAATATAATTAAATTCCAGCTAGATACTGGTGCCTGCCAAAATTCTGAGCCTGAGGTCAGCATTTTCTTTATGGAAAGAGATTAACAAATATGAGGACATATTTTGGTCATGGTGGCCCCAAACTGAGAGTTTCTCCTCAACACAACCACAGTGATGGTTGGAGAAATGAAAAGGGAGAGATTCCCCACTGAGGGGTTTAATATATATGATGTTGTGTCTGGAGTCTCTTGAGCTCCCCTTCCTCACCACCACTGGGTCACATTTTGGGGGATGCTCGTGAAGGCCTTCAAGGTTATTTCTTATGGAAGTCATTTTTGGGAGTGAAGCTGTGAGGTCAGGGACCAACTTACCAGAACTTGCTTTTCCAATATTTAGGAGAAACCTGGCCCCAAAAGGAGCATCATTGGTAATGGTGAAAGAAAAGAAAAGAAAAGGGGAGAGCCATAAAAGTGCATCATGAGGCTGAACCTGGCGGGGGGCCAACGGTGGGGACCAGCTGTAGGCAGGTGAGTCCGAGGCAGAGGAGGGGCAGGTGAGGCACCTGCTGTTCCTGTGTGTGTGAGAGCCTTTTCCCCTTGCTCCCGCCAGCAGTGCTCCCTCTTCCTGGCTCATGGCCTGGATGAAGGAGCCTCCTCACCCACCCCCAGAAATATTAGGATCCAAGAGAATTTCCATGATATATCCGGATGTAGGAAGAATTGCCTCATTCCCTGCTCTGGTTTTGGAGAATTCTATGCTAAGGAGAAGCCTCCTAATTAGGCATTCAGAAATGGAAATAATGAGCTCTACCAAGAATAATGTTTTATAAACTCTCAAATCTAATAAACAAGAAAGAATAAACTGTTCTGTGAAAAAGTGGAAGTCTGAAACTCACTGGAAATGTTGCTCTTAAGAGGAAGTGAATAAAGCAAATGGGAACTAGAGTTCCCAAATGTGATGATGATAATCACATCCCCTTTAAAGATTGATGAATATTATTTTCTGTAATAGCAACAATTCTAGATGGGGATGGGAGGGAGGGCAACATAGTGCTTCTGATGGTAAATGTTTTCCATTGTGGTACTGTAAATGAGGCTACCTCGTTCTGTTGGGACTTTGCTTCAATAACCTCCAGTCAAATGCTCCATAAGAAATAAAATGCCAGTTGGAAAGGCATTTGCCATGTCTGGGAAATGACAAAGGCCTTCACTTGTCAGCCATGAAATTAAACAGTATATTAGTCAGTAGACTATGAGCTTTCAAGGAGAAATTTGATGAAAAGGAACACAAACCAGTACTGCCAAAGTTTCATTCCTGCCTTTCAAGCCACTTCCCTGGGAGAAGGCCAAGTGCAGTAAAGGAAGGAGAAATAACACTTCTGAATTCCCTGGAAGTTGTGAATGGAGGTGTCTGTTTTTAACTGGTATTGAGCTCTATTGTGGGGGCCGATGCTAAGCCATTTAGTAAAACCAAAGCAGATGCAGGTTTGCATGTAAATTGATTGGAAACTGCCTCCTCCAATATCTAACCAGGATCTAAGTATTTAACGTCTATCAGCAGTTAGTGACCTGTCGGCAAACAGACTAGCACATATGCAAATAGACAAAAGGTACCTACATGGGGAAAATTTTTTCACAATCTTTTTATTTAGTTCACTGTGATGGAAATGTTTTTTTAATTAATTCTTTCTAAAAACTTCAGTTTGAGGGGCACCTGAGTGGCTCAGTAGGTTAGGAATCCAACTTCAGCTCAGGTCATGATCTCGCAGTTCGTGGGTTCAGGCCCCCCAGCAGGCTCTGTGCTTGACAGCTAGCTCAGAGCCTGGAGCCTGTCTTCGGATTCTGTGTCTCCCTCTCTCTCTGACCCTCCCCTGCTCACACTGTCTCTCTCTCTGTCTCTCAAAACTAAATTTAAAATTTTTAAAAAGAAAAATAAAAACATCGGTTTGAAAAAAAAATCTTATACAACAGAAAATCTGAAGAGGCCTACATCTATTAAAGAAATTGAATTGATATTAATCACCCTCCAAAACAAAAGCACCACACCCAGATGGATTCACTGGTGAATTCTACCAAACATTCAAGGAAGAAATGATACCATGTTTCTACAATTCCTTCCAAAAGATATAAGTGGAAAGAATGCTTCTGTAACTAATTCTATGAGATCAACATTACCCTAATACCAAAACCAGAAAAAAAACCACATTGTTTTATGGAAAGGAACATTTCTGTATAGTATTTTGATGTCAGTTAAGTTGAGGCATCATTTTGAGATCAGGGTTTAAAGAAAAAAAAGAACTGAATATTTTAAGTGTAGACATTATGAGCTTTTTAAAAACCAAAACTTTTTGGGGTACCTGGCTGGCTCAGTTGGTTAAGCCTCTGACTTTAGCTCAGGTCATGATCTTGCAGTTTGTGGGTTTGAGCCCCGCATCGGGCTCTGTGCTGACAGCTCAGAGAATGGAGTGTGCTTCGGATTCTGTGTCTCCTTCTCTCTCTGTCCCTTCTCCACTTGTGTTCTGTCTCTCAAAAATAAATAAATGTAAAAAATAAAAAAAATAAAGACCAAAGCTTTTTACAGCTTTTCAAACCAGAAGTAAAAGAGCTACTGAAACATCCTACAGGTGTTAATTTATAATAAGGCAAATATCTATTGCTATAATCAACATAAACAATAGCTTTTTAAAAAATTTTTATGATGGTAAATGTTCTTGAGACAAAAAGTTAGAAACCCTCTGTGAAGTAGCCTTATGATAGGTCCATTTCTTGCTATGGCTTCATTAGGAACTACTGTGATAGAATTCTAAGCACCTTTATAAATCCATGGCTGGGCCTAGAGTTTTGGTTTTTCTAGCTCAGGAAGCTGGCTTTTGGCCACTTGAGGGACTTTCAACAAAGTTAAATCTTTTTCTCCTCAGCTTTTTGTCTATTTTGCTTATTTTTTGAAAAATATTTCTTCTCTATATTTTTTCTTTATGTCTTTAAAATTTTCGAATTAAATTTTTTTTGCATTTTCACTTTTTGTTTTTTTTCTTGTTTTCTTATTTTACTTTAATCTTTAGTTTTTTCTCATTTATCTTTATTTTTGCATTTTTCTCATTTTTTCTTTTCTTTTTCTTTATTTTCAATTTTTCTCATTTTTAAACTTCTCTTTTCTTTTTCAAAGTTTTTCTTTATTGTAGGAGTCAGTACTGAGCAGAATATACAATATTCTCCTCTCCATGTCAATGGAGTATGAAAACCTCAAGAAGTTCTTCATCCTCAGCCCCATCAAGGGAGGTACCTTATAGGAAACCATGAAGGTTCTTTAGGTGAACATGGAACATGGAGAGGAACTAGTACCTTACGTGGAACCACTTCCTAACTCCAAGGCTCATGGGCAGACTGAATAGATGGTATCCCAGGGCTACACAATGGGGGAAAGAGAACCAGAACTCATGGATGGGCCAGAAGGATGATCAAGTGATGGTAGTCTATGTGCTCCTGGCCATAAGAGATGGGAGCTGGGGACGCCTGGGTGGCTCAGTCGGTTGAGTGTCCAACTTCGTCTCAGGACGTGATCTTACAGCTGATGGGTGCGTTGGGCTCTGTGCTGATGGCTCAGAGCCTGGAGCCTGCTTCTGATTCTGTGTGTCCCTCTCTCTCCGCCCCTCCCCTGCTCATGATCTGTCTCTGTCTCTCAAAAATAAATAAATGTTTAAAAAAATGTGAGATGTGAGCTGGAGGACTACACCATTACCCTGAAGCCCCATCCTGTGGCTGATCCCACCAACAGCTGCCCTTTAAACTCATCCTGCAAGGTATGGCATAGTGTCTCTGCCAACCCCAAGCAGCAGAGTTTCAATGAGGCTGCCACTTCTACCTTTAATCCCTACTCTGAGAATAGTCAAAGAAGCAGGACAGAAAACCAGTGGCTTGAGGAGAACCATGAGTCAGTATAGAAGGCTACCATCACAGGCAAAGAATCTGGTTTAGGGAGGAAGACCACCCCAGAACAGCCCCCAGCATGGCCCTGTGGCCCTCCCTGCACCCATACATCAGCAGTGATGAAGTCCCAGATGTGTCCAAGTTCCTCCAGGGTGTATCCTCCAGAGGAAAGGTCCTCCACATTGGCAGCTTAGACAGCGGTCTGACAAACAGAATTTGCCTGACGGTGTGACCGCATCCTCTCCCTCTACTATCAGCCAGGGCTGGCAGGGGGTCATTGGGAAGGATGAAGGTTCACCTTCATTCGCACCTGTGTTTGAGGTCAGCTAGAAAGAAGTGGCATGAAGCATGCTGTGTGTTCACGGCCCACCGAGAGAGGACTCCGTGCATTGGAGGATAGTATACCCTGTCTGGTCTTCGCTCACAGGGCTCAGATAAGAGGCCATCTGGCACTTCCAAAGCCTTCAAAAGCAGTCACCAAGATAATGCTATACTTACAGGATGCCAGGGGCCCCCTGGAGGACAAGGTGAGAGGCCGCTTTGCCCCACCTAGGTGAATGTCAGAGACGCCACTGTTGCTCTCCGAGGGCTACTCCTCTTCCCAGCTCTTTTCTATCTTGTCTTCCATGTTTGTGGGGGAGGGGAAATAGAGCTATAGAAATAGACACAATTGTAAAAGTGCTAATTTATTCTGTTTAAATACAATAGTTCAACAAAACCACTTTGCTTTTTATTTTATAGTTGTCATATAATACTCATCTACCGCTTTACAAGAAAGGGCCCTAAATGTTTTGAAATTCTCTTGTGACCCAACTGTAAGAAAACCTCAAACCACTTTCCTTGAGGGAAATCAAAGCCTGGTGAGATTACCTGAAGAATGGGACAAATGTCAGTGAATTGTAAAGGGAGCTACATTTGGAGCTATGGCATTGGCTTTTCTTGCTGGGAAAATAAGGCCCAAGGGTCACATCTATATGATAAATACTGCTGTGCTGCAACCTTTTCAGTAATTATAAGCCTATAACAATGACAGTGTATTCTCTTTCATGATCCTGTAGATTGGCTGGGCTCAGCTGGTTGGTTTTCTCTGCTCCTTGTGGTCTCTCCTGGGCTCACTCCTGTGGGTTCACCTAGGGGTGGCTGGGCTAGGTTGGAAGGTCCTAGATTGCCTCTCTCACCCAGGTGAGGCCTCAGTGCTGATTGAGGGTGGGGATGCCCCCTGTCACAACAGGATAGCCAGGACGTTCTGACAACCTGATAGCTGGCTTCTAAGAGGAAGCATTCCAGGGAGACAAGATCCCTTGGGCATATGCTTATCAAATCCTTGCTTGCCTCTAATAAATGTCCCCTGGTCAAAGCACAGCACATGACCAAGTAAATCACATGAGAAGTGATCACACAGGGATGAGAGCACTGGCACACATGATTCACTGGGGGCCGCCGATGTCAGTCTACCACATACTGCTGCATAGCAGAGCAATAGACTCATTTAGAGAACCCAATGAAAATGCTCCTAATGATGAGATTCATGACAGAGTGTCTATATACAGAACAGAAGAAGAAATTTGAAGACAGAGTATATCCATTGCCACTGTCCATGGGGTCCATTTGTGGGCATCCTGGGCCATGATACACCATGACTCTCAGAAAGGCAAAGTCTGATTTAGAAAGTTTATGTATAGTGTCAGTGTCTCATGCTTCATCAGTTTGGGAACACACAGAAGCCTACTGTGGTATAGAGTGACAAATCTGTTGAGGTCATATCAATATTCAGGACAACATCTAGTTTGGCCATTGTACAAGGGTGGTGCCAGGGTAGCTGTCAGTAGTCTGACCGAAACCCTTGTTGACTGAGAAAATGGAAGTTTCTCTGCAAGGGCTGAAGCTTTGTGGGTTGGAGCATCTTTCCTTATTCATCTTTCAGATCTCATCTTCACCTCCCAAGGAAGTCCCCTACACTCAGTTATTTTTAATTTACAGCTGTATCCTCTTCCCCTTCCCTTTATTCATACATGCCTTGTTCTTACCAATTTAATGTCTGCATTCCTGCCTGCCTCTCAGCTCTAGGAATAGAGAAATCATGTATCTTCCTCATCAACAGGTTTTCAGTTCCATGCATGTTGAAATTGAAAATTGAAAACCGCTTTCCCTTCTTTCCTTCCACCGCTTTCCCTTCCCCTGAATTGCCATTTCCCTCTGAAACTCCATCACTCTGTCTCTCTGTCCAAAGCCCCAGGTGAGTCTCTGTTGTCAGGAGCAGTGGCCACAGGGGGAATGTGGCACTCAGGGGGAAGGAGGTGACCCTTGCTCCTTGACATAATCATGTAACACAAGTGTCTGCCAGGCTCTCACTTCCTGTCCTTTGATGGTCAAATGACACTGGCTCAAACTTCCATTCCTTGTGTAGCGGGACCCCTCCCCCCTCCAGCCAAGCTCCCAGTCTCAGTAGGGATTCTGGAAAGTCAGACATGTCACCAGGTGACTTAGACTGTGAGTTTTGCTTGCAATGAATCCTGGATTTTTCATCTGGCAGCTTTCAGCTGCCCTCTGCTCACTATCCCTTATCTCCCCAGAGAGACTCAACTTCTCTACCTTATTTCCCCGAT
>NC_043701.1:40728429-40752329 GCF_006229205.1 Suricata suricatta | reverse complement strand
CTCCAGCCAAGCTCCCAGTCTCAGTAGGGATTCTGGAAAGTCAGACATGTCACCAGGTGACTTAGACTGTGAGTTTTGCTTGCAATGAATCCTGGATTTTTCATCTGGCAGCTTTCAGCTGCCCTCTGCTCACTATCCCTTATCTCCCCAGAGAGACTCAACTTCTCTACCTTATTTCCCCGATCAGCTCTCATTCAAGTCCATTACATTTTTTATTAAAGATTCAGGGTATAGGGGCACCTGGCCTGCTCATTCAGTAGAACATGTGACTCTTGATCTCAGAGTTGTGAGTTCAAGCCCCATGTTGCTGTAGAGCTTACTTTAAAAATAGAAAAAGAATCAGGGTGTAAATGTGGTGGTTACATCAGAGAATAGCACACCAGGTAAAGCAGACTGTCAGACATTATCAGTCTTTAAAAAAAAAAGTGTATTTATTTTGAGAGAGAGAGAGATAGCACACACATGAGTGGGGAAGGGACAGAGAGAGAGAGAAAGAATCCTAGTGCAGAGCCTGATGTAGAGAATGATTCAGGGCTTGAACTCAAGAACCATGAGATCATGACCTGAGCTGAAATCAAGAGTCAGAGACTTAACCACTTAACTGAGCCACCTGGATGCCCTGAGACATCATTAGCCTTAAAGCCTTCTGGTGTCCCCTCTCTTGGGGCCCCATCTCTAACTGGGAATGCTCACTGGTCTTCTCTTGTTGGCTCCAGACCCAGCTTCTTCCTGGACCCCTTTGTTCTCCTTCACTCCTCTCCTCTTATCCTGGATCACCTACTCTTTCCAAAATAATCCTGTTTTCTTTCTCCTCTTCTTCTCCTTCTTCTTCTCCTCTTCCTCCTCCTCCTCCTTCTAGTTCAAACAGCACTCCTTTTGATCTTTTGAGGATTTTTTTCTGGTTTTATCGAGGTATAATTGAAGTACACTAAACTTCACATAAAGTGTGCAAGTCTCTGTTTTGACATACAAAAACCCATGAAACCATGACCTCTCAAACATTTCCATCATTCCAAAAGTTTCCTTGTGCTCCTTTTCATCCACTCCTCCATCCACCACAACCCGAAGCAACTGTTGATCTGCTTTCTCTGTATATAAATTAGCTTGTATTTTCTACAGTTTAGTATAAATAGAATCAAGCAATATAGTCTCTCAGGTTTTTTTTTTTCTTTTTGGCCAGGCTTCTTTCATTTGGTATGATGATTTCAAGATTCTTCAATATTGTGTGTATTAATAGTTTGCCTTTATTGCTGAGTAGTATTCCATTGTATGGATATACCACTATTTATCCATACACCTACTGATGGATTTGGGTTGTTGCTGGTTTTGGGCTATAACAAACTCCTGTAACATTATTTACACATCTTTGGGTTTCATGCTTTCACTTCTCTTTGATAAATACTTGAGTGCGGTGGTTGGGTCATATGGTAGATGAGTGTTGAACTTTTTAGGAAACTGCCTAACTGATTTCCAAAGTGGTTATACTGTCTTACACTCCCACTAAAAATGTATGAGAGTTTCAATCGCTCCCCATCCTTACCCGCATTTGGTATGTCAGTCATTTTAAATTTAGTCATGTTGTGGTTTTGTTAGTTTGTTTCAACACACAGCAGTTTAGCTACTGTGGCTTCATGTCTACCAAGGGGGAACATATGCTTAGATTTACAGAGAATAAAACCAGATTATGCCTGTTGTGCCAGGAAGGTTAGCAGTGCCCCTCTTACCCTCCCAACTGTTGTGGTTTGTATTATGAATATGTAGTTTCTCTGCTTCTAATCTCATTGGCCGTGCTCCCAGGCTGTCCATCCACAGCCACAAAGGCTCATCAAGGCATTCTGCTCAACAAAGAGTTTTCCTTCCTCTACAAGGGATTTTCCTGAACATGTTTTTCCTTATCACAACAGCATTACAGGAGGAAAAGGAGTGGCATAATGTAGTTTAGTACTGGGGTTGGGGAGTGGGGTGGCAAATGGAGGGGGCAGAGAAGGGGAGTCAGATAAGGTTCTGATGACATCATTTGGGCTGGATGCAGCCATGCTTGACATAAGCTCTATTCCTTAATATGCACATAACAACCAGGAAATCCCTCCCCTACCTTCTTTTTGTCTAAGCTCATGTGACTTGGATTTCTTCACTTGCAATTAAGAGTCCTGACCAGTATGCACACTAGGGGATTGTGCCTCAGAAAGGAAGTAGCATTTTGCCAAGCCCTGGCTGCCTCTTATTTTCACATCTGAAGCACTATGTGCCTTCCCCAAGAGTTACTGTTTTTGCTGACCTAGCCCTGGGAATTTAAAGCAGGAGCATTGGCCACATTGGTTGGGACAAAACTTCAGAGGACACTAAATACCCAGGGTCAAAGTATTCAAAACCATCACCACATGGTTTGCTTAATCAAATACTCTAGCTCTGTGTATCTGCTGTACTTCAGAGGGCTCTTTAATCGTTAACTAAATTGTCTTTTAGCGGTATGATCCAAGGACTGTTCTGAATTTTGGTAAGCAATCTTCATTTCCATAGCATTTCCTGTCTCCTTGATGACTAGATTTAATACTTAGAGAAACATACCGATATTTACTCAGAGCGCTATACCTGCCAAGGAGCAACCCTCTCCTAGCAGCACAGTGAGTTACTAGCATTGTTTGAGGACACCTCTGTGAGCAGCGCAAAGGCAATACTCCAGCGAAAGAAAAGAGGAGTCCAAAAGTGCGGGGCAGGAGTAAAAAAAAGATCCCATTCAGCCCCCTCTGGGAACGTTCTCAAACCTGACTGCAGAGCTGAGCGAGATCCCTGATACGCAGCGGTGCCTCCCCCACTGGAGTGCCCCGACCCAAAGATGATCTAAACTCAGATTGGTGGCCTGGTAATATCTGCGCCCCTGGGCGCCTTCTCTTCTTTCGAACTCCTTCTGCCGAAAAGCAGCTCGGCAGGTCTTACCTCGGTCAAGACTAAACACTCTCCACCCCGCACATCTAGCCCTGGGTCTCCGGTAGCATCCTCACTCTGGAGCTGCTGGCCCCAGGGTAGCCTCCTCACCACCCGACACTGCGGCAGGGGCATCGGCCCCGCCCATCCCGTCCCTAAACCCCGCCTCCGCGCCTCCGTGGCCCGCCCCCTCCCGCCATGGCCCCGCCCCTGCGCTCCCGCATCCCATCTCCACCCCCACGCGCTCCGGCCACCCCCACAGAGCAGGGCCCCGCCTCTCAGATTTTCAGGCTCCGCACTCCACCCCCTCTTCTGGCCCCGCCCCCCGCACACCAGGGCCCCGCCTCCGCGCTCTCTGGTTCCGCTCTCCCGGGCTCTGGCCTGGCGCTCGGACCCCGCCTCCACGTTCGCTCTGGAGTCCCCGGAGGAGTAGCCGCGCGGGGGGAGGCGTGGCCGTGGTGCCGGCGGAGGCGCGGGCCGAGCCGCCAGGACTTTGGCTTTGACACGGACGGCGAGCTGGAGCCGTGGCTTTCGTACTGGGCACCGACGCTGTCCTGGCGGATCCCGCGTCCGAGTCGGGCGAAGGACTTTTTGCCTCCATCAACGCAACTGCGGCGACGCCGCAAGTCCTGGTGCAGCCTCCAGACTTGGTGCAGCTTCGGCGCCCGGATTTCATCGCCGCTGCCGCCTCCGCGCAGCCCTGCAGCTCTTGCTGGCTCTGGGAGAGCGACTCGAAGAGTTTCTCCCGCAGAAAGAGCCGGGACGCGCAGCTCGAAGCGGCCCAGCCACTGACCCACACCCGCGCGGGCACCGGAACTGGAGGCAGGGGGCCCGTGCAGTCTCGGGCTGAGCTCAGGCTTCCGAGCCGCAGGTGGAAGGGCGTCCCGGGGGAGCAGCTGAGAGGTGGGACGCGGGGACTGGCGGCGGGTCTGGTGAGGGTCCACAACCCCCTTCTCGGTGCCTGCACTCGTGAGGACGGGACTCCCAAGCTGCGAATGGTGCTGAGTGTCCGGCGGTGGGTTGGGCGTGGGAGATGCGCCCTTTCTGCTGCCCGAACCCTGGTAGGGGCGACCTAAGTGGAGGGATGGCAGTGCGAAGTGAGAGAGACAGGGACCAGAGGTGTGGGCTGATAGATCTCTTTCCAAGAGAAGCAGCTCATAGCCATTTTGGACTCGAATGTGATTTAAAACGACCTCTTCAGAGGGAAATCCATATGGGCCAGCCTCGCTGTGTGTGTGCAGGGGTTTCGGGACAGCCATTAGCCTGACTCCTGGTTAACTCCTGCTCTAGGTAGGGAACGCTAATGCAAACTGATTAACTGATTCAATCGATTTGTGTGTTTATCAATTTGTTTTCCAGGTGGCCAAGTGAAAGGTACTTTTGGACACCCTGGGCATGGAGACTTAGTGTTTGTCTTTGGTAACCATTTCATTCCCTGCATCCTGCACCTTCCCTCCTGTGCCTGTAAGGTCCGTTGGGCTTCCTCCCTAGTCAGAGAGTTGTTTTGTGGTGGTGAGGCCTTCCTGGGCCACTGACCCTGGCCGGCATGGGGAGCACCCTGGGCTGCCACCGCTCCATACCACGGGACCCCTCGGACCTGTCCCACAACCGCAAGTTCAGCGCGGCCTGCAACTTCAGCAACATCCTGGTGAATCAGGAGCGGCTCAACATCAACACTGCCACAGAGGAGGAGCTGATGACTCTGCCTGGTGTGACGCGTGCCGTGGCGCGCAGCATAGTGGAGTACCGCGAGTACATTGGTGGCTTCAAAAAGGTGGAGGACCTGGCGCTGGTCAGCGGCGTGGGTGCCACCAAACTGGAGCAGGTCAAGTTTGAGATCTGCGTGAGCAGCAAGGGCAGCTCGGCGCAGCACTCTCCCAGTTCCCTGCGGCGGGACCTGCTGGCAGAGCAGCAGCCTCACCACCTCGCCACCACTGTGCCCCTCACCCCGCGGGTCAACATCAACACGGCCACCCCTGCTCAGCTTATGAGCATACGAGGCCTCACGGAGAAGATGGCTGTGAGCATCGTGGACTACCGCCGCGAGCACGGGCCCTTCCGCAGCGTTGAGGACCTGGTGAGGATGGGCGGAATCAACGCTGCCTTCCTCGACAGGATCCGGCACCAGGTGTTCGCAGAGCGCTCCAGGCCCCCGTCTACCCACACCAACGGGGGCCTGACCTTCACGGCCAAGCCTCACCCCAGCCCTACCTCGCTGAGCCTGCAGAGTGAGGACCTGGACCTCCCGCCAGGGGGGCCCACCCAGATTATCTCCACTCGCCCTTCCGTGGAGGCCTTTGGAGGCACAAGGGATGGGCGGCCAGTGCTGAGGCTGGCCACCTGGAACTTGCAGGGCTGCTCAGTGGAGAAGGCCAACAACCCCGGGGTGCGTGAAGTGGTGTGCATGACACTCCTGGAAAACAGGTGAGGACAGGAACCACGGAGGGGGTTGGGTGTGAAGACAGTTCTTGCATGGCCTCAACTGCACATGCAAATGAGTGGACTTTTTTGGGGGGTAGGGAGAGGGCAAGATTATTTAATCAGTGTTCTTGAGGCCCCAGCCAACATTGTTACCTGCAGTGGAGCTCTCCTGCTCCAGAATTTTCTGAAGACAGCTGTCTGGACTTGGGGCCCATATCTTAGACCTGGCGTATCTGAGATCAGTTCATAATTTGGGGCTAAGTGGAGGTTGTGTTGGTGTTATTGTTTTGGAGAATGTTGTTGGACTCAGAGCACTTCATGGGGGTTTACACCAGATCAGACACTCAGAGCCTGGGAAGCAATGCATGGTTTTGCATATGTGAAAGAACTAGTTGGTTTTTTTTTTTTTAATGAGGCAGAAAGTCACATTTGTCTCATCAAATACTCTTATTTGTGTGCACAAAATCAGCTTAAAGGCCAGGTGTTTGCTAACACACACACTCTGTATATTCACCATAACGCTGTGAATGAATCACTCCTCATTTTTTCCCCTTATTTAGCCTGCAGTTGGCGTTTAGGCCCACAATTGCAGCCCCAAACGTAGGTAAACTCTTCTGTCCCGTAGCCAGGAAAGGTCAGGCCCACATGTGGTGACTGTTGGCCAGATTTTCCCGTTTGAACCACAGGAAACGAGACTTGTAGGATGCGCTTTTATCACAGCGTGTTTACATTATTCACAGCACTGCTCTCTGTAGGAACTTCCATTAACCCCCCATAAAACAAAACGGTACCATTGTAGCAGTAACTCCGGCTGTTAGTAAAATAGTGTCGTGTATAATGTAATCAGCTCCGGGAAGGAAAGAAATCGTTTTAATGGTCCTCTGGTCCTGGTCTTGAGGGATTATGCCCGGCCACCCTCCGGACAGACATGTAGTATGTCTGTGGCCACTGGCTACCTTCCTTTGCCCTGGGTTGTTGGGGAGCCTGGCCGAGCAGCTGTTCAGTGACGTGGCGTGAGTTCTCAGTGGGCAGTCACAGCGCGTCGTGGCAGAGCATCAGGGTAAGTGAGTGAGGAGGAAACCAGGTCACACCATTTCCCTGGCACTGTCCCCATGGCACACTCCCCTCACAGGACTGAGGGATCACACAGCAGGTCAGAGAACCAGACCGGGAGAGCTCCCACACACGCCTCCTGCACTGCTGTGTCCTCTGTTGTGCTCTGTAACTCACTCCTTTTGCAAAATCATCTTGTACACAGATGAGAACTGGACTTAGTGCTGGGTGATGTTTATCAGGAATGGCCTGATCGTTGTTTCTCTTCATCTATAGCAACACGGGTATGTGCATGGGAAAGGGGAAGGGAGGGTAAAGGATGGATGGCTGTTTAATTCTTATCCTGAGTGTACTTAAGGCTCAATTTGACGGGAATGAATCGAGATCTGAAATTGCCCAGGGGGAATGACCGACTGGGCAGCTCTTGTCCATGTACAATGATAGTGATTTTTCATGTGTGGTGTCTGGGCCAGCATCAGCATCAGCTACTGACTCAGAAACTCTGGGTTTCTATGTGTTCACACACCCTCCTGGTGGTTCCGATGCTCACTGAAGTTCGAGCCTCATTGTACTGTGTGCTGGGTGATCAGCTCACCATCTCCCCCTTTCTGGCTTTTCTGACAACATCAGTGAATCCATGCAGAGCCTTCCAGGTACTATGCTTTCTTGGATTGTTCTGATCATCCCTATAACTGTCCGAGCATACGATGTTCTTTCCGGCCAGAGTTGAGGGGCTTATTCCATTTTTAGTACAGGTGAATGTGACGGGAGCATAGTAGGGGGCAGCTGGCCTCCAAATGGGCTCTGCTCTGCAGTGTGGACCTGGGTCAACCAGGGAAAGCGCTAGCAACTCATGTCCAGCATGGACTTATGGTTAGTCCTAGAGGGATACTGATTTGTTGAAGACATTTAGTTGCTGTTTTCAAGCGAGAGTGCTAGAACTTACCCACACCCAGTAGGAAGTAGAAGTAGCCAGGAAGGCGATCTATGTCCTGGTCACATTTCTCGCATTTGGCCACCTGTGTCGTTCTGTGTCTTGGTGGTTTCTTTGGCCTGTTCACAGTGTGTTCAGAGCATTCTCGGCCCTCCTACCATCTCATTAGCATCTGGTAAACATACAGTAATGGGCTTAGAGCTTGATCCCCTGTAGAGCTGCAGTGGATCCACTTGCCTGTGTGGCTGTCCTGGGGCACCAAACGATGGCTGGCTGTTACAGAGTGGCTCACATGTCCTCAGAACTGTAGTGCACATTCTCCAAGGGCTGTGTGTTCATCCTGATTCACAGAAATCTCTCACATTCCAACCGAGCCCTTTATTAGCAAGAGGAAATACATTTAGTTTGAGCAAGAATGGATGCAGGCAATTTTCTAGGTGGTGGTTATTTTCATACCTGTGTATATATAATACAAGTATTCTGGATATGTCTTCATAGTGTCTCATGCTTCCATATTCATTTCATTACCTACCTGGGAAGTAGGTAATGCTTGCTTTTAGTAATGATTCTTCATCTCTGTGCGTGGAAACTAAAAACAAAAATGTTAACTGACTTGCCTCCATCCCGTAGCTCCTTAGTGACTCGGCTGGGACTCCGACCCAGACCTTCTGACTTCAGTCCTGTGATCTTTGCAAGTGTGCTGTGTTTTGTAAGCAAGCCACCTTGATCCTCCCTCTTGTTCAGGCATCCCGCTCTCTGCCCAATCAGAGGCACTTGCCAATTTGTGTGCTAGTCACATTTCAGAAAGTAAATCCATTGTGAGGACCTTTAAAAGAAACCCATGGCTCCACCTTTTAATGTGTAAAATTGGTGAAATTCCTTAACCTTTCCAAGTCTCAGTTTTTCCATCTGTTAGATGTAGCTAATGAAAGGGGGAAAAAAAGAACCCTTGAAAAATTAAAAGAAAAGAAAGAAATACTTCTTTTGCAAAGGGAATAACTAACTGGCTCTTCATTTTCCTTTTTGTGGGTTTGCTTTAGCAGGTTTGTTTTCTTGGACTAAAGGGTACCTGTGTGGGACTCTAAAGACTTAGAGTCCTTTTTGCCCTGAGATGCTACTGCTGGGTGGACAAGCATGTGGGAGCTAGAAGAAACTGTGTTTTGCAGGAAACTGAGGTAGGACAGCCAAAAACTAGATTATCATACAGTCACCAGCAGCCTTCAGGGACACTTCTGTGGCTGTGGCACAGAACTGATGGATTTCATCAGATTCCTTTGCCAAATCTCAGTCTTGGGCAATGTTTTCCCTTGTTCAGAGTTCACGGAGCAAGGCAGAAAGAGGAATGCTTCTGCTAAACATCCTTGCAAAATCTGTCAGCAGCCCACATATGGAATGAAGATTAATTTTTAATTTTTGGTTTTTGCTGAGTAGTTGTCCTATTTTGAAAAGTCCCTTTGGTTTGTGAAAGTATAAGCCCTGGAGGAGCTGACTTTTATAATCTCCAAATAAATAAATAAATAGGTTTAATATCCCACTGCACACTGGGGCACCTGGGTGGCTCATTCGTTTGAGTGTCTGACTTCAGCTCAGGTCATAATCTCACGGTTTGTGGGTTTGAGACCCACATCAGGCTCTAGGCTGACAGCTTGGAGCCTAGAGCCTGCTTCAGATTCTGTGTCTCCCTCTCTTTCTTTGCCCCTCCCCTGCTCGTGCTTGCTTGTGTGTGTGTGTGTGTCTCTCTCTGTTAAAAAGCAAATAAATAAACATTTTAAAAAGTCCCACTTGCACATTCTCTTCATGGCCTCTATCAGAAAGGAACATGTCAAAGTCTTCAGCCTTATAATGGTCTCAGTCTGTTTTCTTGCCACCTGTCTGTCTGCAGTATCAAAGCACAAGGTGAATGAGTGCCTGGCAACATTTGCTGATTGTGAGAAATGGGATTTTAGTTGATCTGACTTGATTATAAGATCAATATAGACACAAGCCATCTTGTCATTTGATTCATTCATTGAAAAATCTGTATTGATTAGCTGTTGTATACATGCATATGCTAAATCCAAGAATCAGCCTGGCCTGTTTAACACAGTTAGGTGAATGTGAATCAGCTTGTGTGGCTCAGCCTCAAAATGGTCTGAGAAACCCAGATTTGGGGGGGAAAGTGATGAGTGTGATTGATTTTGGGTTGTATTTTTCCTATATGAATAATGGGCTTCTCCTGGGAGACTGAGGGGTGGGGAGATGCAGCCAGACATAACATCTGGGGCAAAATGCTCAGCAATCCACTTATAGTCAAAATTATGAGAACTGTTTTGACTGCAGAAACTGAGGCAGGCCCAGAGAGATTAAATAGCATCTGTGTGGCCTTCAGAAATGTTGGTCAGAGTCAGGATTTGAAACCATGCATTTGTCTGATTTTTGAGCAGGGAGTGTAAGTGTTTCTTCCCAAATACCATGTCTGTTCACTGACCCCTGGCACACCTGCTCTTTCCTCTCCATCTTGGGTCTTAGGCTGGCCAGGCATCAGGGCTTCACCTAGACTCTTAGGACTATGTCAAGCCCCACAAGGCCTCTGCTCCCTTCCTGCTTTTGTTCCTCTGAAGGACAAGGCTGATGGCCAGAGGTAGAGCAATCTGAAAGACGTCAGGACCTTTCTACCGGGCCCCTCAACTGTGAGTCTGTGACCTTGGCTCAACTCCAAGATAGAGTTCTGGTTTTGTGAGCCATAGAGTTCTGGGTGGTTTCCAGGGAGAAAGGTGGTCGGTAAGAAGACTGCCGTGGATTAATAAGAGAAGACTGTGTGAATGAAGGGAAATCCTGGTGTGTGCACCAGGGTGTATTTCACCAAAGGAAGAGATGTTAGTTTATCTTACAAGAAAGATGGGCCCATTTAGGATCTGATTTTGGAGGCTTGATGGTATAGTATTGCATCTCCTGAGGGATAGTCATTCCTTTCTTATTTATTCATTCATCAGATATTTTTTGAGCTCTCACTAGGTACCAAGTTCTGTGTCTAACTCCTAAAAACAAGACACAGTCCCTGCTCTCATGGAGCTTCTATGTAAGGTGGGAGATAGGTCAGTACATAACAGATAATTACAGAAACTGGTGGATGCTGAGGAGGATGGAGGCCAGTTGAAGAGAAGTCTGCTGAGGTGGATGGGAGTCAAGGAGGGCCTCAGCTAAAGCCAATGGATGAGAAGGAGCCAGACATAGGAAATGTTGGGGGAAAGGGTGCTCCCCTAGAGGAGCCAGCAAGTGCAAAGGCCCTGAGAGTGCTTATTCCAGACTGAAACCAGAGTTCTGGGAGCAGTGGGTAGTTGAGGGTACAGGGGGAGGCAGGGCCAGATGGGTGGTGCCTCCAGGGCTGGTATTTTCTCAGAAGTAGGCCACAGAGGGTTAGAAGCAGAGGTTGATGACTTACCTGTTACCAGGCTGTTCTAGCTGCTGGGGTCGGGGAGGCACTTGGAGCAGGTCCTGGAAGGTGGGTGGTGGGTACAATTTGAGAAAGTTGAATTGCAGAATAAAGACTACAGAGGATAGTGAGTGGGGAGAATGGAGAGTGGGGTGGAGATGAGAGCATCCTTTAGCGGCAAAGACTGGAAAGCCTTGCCTGTGTTCTGGATGTTGTAGGGATTAACTGTGTGGATCCCTGCAGGACAGGCTCAGAGGTGGTGAAGAAACCCTGCGTTAGCTCACACATCTCTGTGTTGTGTTGACATGATGCAGCTTGCTGACCTCACCCCTGCCCTCTCTTCTTGCCTCACTCTAGCCAGGTCCACGGTGCTCCTCTGGACAAGGCAGATCTCAGTCCGTAGTGGATAGAGGAAGAGGCCTTGTGAGCTGTCCTCTGTTCAAACCAGGTGTCTAATGGAGCCCCTTTGTTTTTACTATCAATTATACGTGTAACAAGGGCATATTTGGGGGGAGGTTGGGGTAGCAATTTGTATTAAAAGACATTTAAATGAATTTCATTCAATATTGATTGAGCACCTACTCCTTGTCTCGTCCCCAGTGAGGTTGGGGACTCAGGGAGAGCCTACCGTGTCGTCAAGCCTACTCTCACAGTCTTACAAGGGGACGCATTCCATGGTACTTACCAGGGTGCCATGTGCTATGAGGGAGGAGGAGAAGCTTCATCACAGGGCTCTGGTACCTGTCTGCTGGGCACTGCAGGTACGTGGACTCCTCAGTATAGAGGAAGGATGAGGGGATAGAACCAAGGCCGGTAGTTGGGAGGGAGCGAATGTGGAGAGGAGGGTGGGGTCTGAGTGGTAAGAGCATGGTGGCCCTCAAGGTGAAAGTCAGCAGTCCCTCCCCGCCATGCAGTTCCTGACACTCGGGGTCCAGGCTGGCTCACCGCCCAGGCTTATCCTCTGTAACACTCAGGCAGGGAGCACAGCAGGTTTCCACGAACAGTGCCTCACAGCAGAGAATTGTGTTGAGGTGTGTGTTATTTGCAGGGTGTTATTTTTATCTCAAAACTCCCCTACCTTACAGAAGATTTTATCTCAGAATTCCTTAATAACAGTCTCTGCCAATAACAAAGTGATGCGCTTCACTCACATTTGATGGGCTCATCATAGACACCTGGTCTGAGTGTAGTGATGAACAGTTGAGTGGAAATGTCACACCAGTGACTGCCAGCCTCAAACCTTCCGGCAGATGCCATAAAGGTGCCCCGCTCTACTTGTAGGCCATGGTCCTCAACACATATTTATGGAGCTCGAAGCCCCCTACTTCTGTTGCTCGTGACTGCCATAGGCATGGTCTGAACAACAGCTCTTCTTGAACTATTTTGATTGACAGCTGTCAAACAGCTGAATAGGAAGTCTGGGAAATACGCTCAGGGTAAATGTTTCATTTTAAAGAAAATGCTTGAATTCTTCCACCAAACTCCTGAGTAGAGAAACCTTGGGTTTTCTTTACTGAGCACAGCTCCGTACCTCTGTTGCTTTGTCATTTGTTTCCAGCAGTCCTGTTTCCTGGGAATTCTATTTTGGCTCAGCCATTACCTGATTAAGCTGTTAAGTTGGGCCTTCAGTGGTTTTATCTAGAGGCCACTGTAAACTCCTGAAACACAGTGGTTCACAGCCAAGAGAATATTGTTGCTGCATGGAAGGCTCAGTGCATTTTGAGTGTGGTTTTATCACGTTCCAGGGTTCTGAATCCTGTTTGCTCACCCAGAAGTCAGTGAGTGAACTCTGTACTTTCTCTTTCTCGGTCTGTGCTAAAAGCACAGTGCCTTTAAAAAAATTTTTTTTATGTTTATTTATTAGAAAGAGATAGAGCACACACACACACACACACACACACACATTCACATGTGTGTGGGGGGAGGGGCAGAGAGAGAGGGAGACACAGATCCCAAGATGGCTTCAGGCTCTGAGCTCCAATGTGGGGCTTGACCTCACACACTGCAAGATCATGACCTGAGTCAAAGTTGCGTTTAACTGACTGAGCCACGCAGGCGCCCCCACGGTGGCCTTTAAAGCAGATCTCTTCTCCGATGGATTGTTGTGGGTTGTTTTTTTTTTGGACTGTTGTTTTTAAAAAATACTGATCCAATACTCTGTTAAAAGACAAACAAAAAAACCCCTCAGAATATATTTTCAATAAGAAAATCCAGTATGACTTAAAATTTTTTGCAGTATTCATTTAACTAAATGGTGAAAAAGTGAGCATTTTGGTGTTCTCAACGTACCGTGACTGGCATTAGGCCGTGGACTCCCCTGCCAGTAGGTAGACCCAGTGCGCTGGCCTTATGTGCTTGGCGGGCAGCCTCCGCGAGGCCAGGTCACTGAGTTGCATTGCCTGCGGCTCCCAGTCATTTTTAATTGGAAGACTCGTTTTTATTTATTTATTTACTTTTTTGGAAGAAAATATTTTTATTTTATTTTTTTTAAATGTCTACTTATTATTGAGACAGAAACAGAGCATGAGAGGGAAAAGGTCAGAGAGAGAGGGAGACACAGAATCGGAAGCAGGCTCCAGGCTCTGAGCTGTCAGCACAGAGCCCGATGTGGGGTTCGAACCCACGAACCATGAGATCATCACCTGAGCCGAAGTCGGACGTTTAACCGACTGAGCCACCCAGGTGCCCCAAAGACTCAGTTTTTAAAAAATAGCAAAATACTACATGTCCCTCCTGTCACCCAGTGGTGGCTGTACTTTGAGTGTCCATGTGGTAGGGGTAGCTGTACCAGGAACAGAAACAATGATAGCTAACACTGACGACTCCTGGGATGAGGTCCCAAGTGGGTGTCCTCACTGGCCCTCTTGTACAGATACAGAGAGAGGGTTCCGAGAAACTGAGTAATTTCCCCCAGATCATACAGCTGTTAAGTGGTAGGGACTGGGTTATAACCCAAGAAGTTAGACTCTGAGGTCCAAACGACTCTGAGTTCACTAATGCTTTTCCAGGTACCCATATTCTCTTCCCTGCCCTAGCCTGCCTGCGTGCTTGACTAGATGCTCTCCTTCACCAACTTGGTTTGAGTTCCCTAGGTCATGTTCATAAATATGCTGATCTATAAGGATACCTGTGTGTGTTTCTTCAGAGAGGAGTGGGGATATTTACAAAGCAATCTGAGGGCAGGATCCTATATTTTTATGACTTTTCAGTCTTCTACAGTTGTCTTGCCCACACCTATTATGACAACAGTTTCTTTAAACAACTTGCTTTTATGGACGCTTCCCAAGCGTCTGTCTTGGTTTTCTTAGAAACCACTTCTCTTTCCGCTCACACCCCTGTTTCATCAGTTGATGTCACGTTTTAGGAGACCACAGTAACACTTACAATAAACATAAAGAAATCTGGGGACAGACAGCTGACCCTGGGTGAACGCATGAGGCACAGTTGATCTAGCCGGGAGTACTGCATGTGCCATGGGCATCCGTCCCTTGGCATGTTTTCCAAAGAGACTGAGAATAGTCTGGGGGGCGGGGTCCCCGGAGTAGAAATTGGTTAGAGAATACTTCTGGTGCTTTAAAAAAATACTGGTACCTGGGCCCAAGTTATATTACTTATATATTTATATTTATAGCTTAGAGACAATATTTGCTCTGCATGTATGTTGCAGATCTCTGGCAGTGACTGCAGTTACGGACCCACTATTATTTTCTCTAGAAGATTGACTCAAAAGTTGTTACTAGTATTAAGGTCAAGGGTTCCTGACACCCCCAAAAACTCTCGCAACTTTTAGAAATAAAAGAGGTAAAGAAGTAATGAGGGTTTTTTTTTTTTGGTTTTTTTTTTTTTTTACTTAAGACCCCTACTTGTCAGCATTTTCTTCTGTGACATAGACGGGCTGCTTACGGAATTCATGAATTAAAGCAAACAGGGAGGGATTTAAGCAAGTGGACTGGACAAGAAAAAGTACCTTCCCAAATGTGTAACTCTCTATGGTTTCTTTTTTAATTGTTCTGAATTTAATTTTCAGGTTTGAGTTTTGTTCACATTAAATACATGTCCATACATGTGGACCTGTGTAAGAGACTGTTGTATTTTAGTTCACATGTGCTGACCTCCGTTAAATGCCAGGCAAGACTGTTTGGGGTGGACTCGTAATCTTCAATTACATTACTATTAATGCTTCTGACATTTCTAATAAAAATGCAAGTGGTTGTTAGTTATTGTTAGAGCTTCAACTATCTTTTAAACTCTTGGGTAAATTTAATTGAAGAGCTTCTGAGATTATGAGATGGTTGTTCAAAATGTTGCCATTTGAAACCGTTTATCAAATCTGTGAAAATCAGGAGTTTCTTGCCACTGATCTACCAATACAAGGCATAGACATAAACTACATTATGTGAACTCCCCTCTGCTTGCTAGATGGGATATTGCCCGATTCACAGGCTGATTAATAAAACCAGATAGATCTTTGGGGGGAAAAAAGAGACATAAACTGGATGGGGGAGAGAGAGGTGATTACGAGATCACTCATAACCCCCAATTTCAAATTCAGCGCTTGCATTCATCAAAGTGGCCGCAGTAATTGTATTGATTGGTTGTATCCAGAAACGTTATCTATTTAAATGTATACATTTCTTCTAAATCATAAAGGTCTTTCCAATCTTGGGGCTTTTTCCACAGAAAGAGAAAATGATCACTGTTTTTACCAAATGCCCTTTAATTCTGAGAAGAAAAAGTGGTTGTTCCTACGGGTAAGATGTGTTTTAGTTTGCTAGGGCTGTCGTAACGAGTACCACGGATTTGGTGGCTTAAACAACAGAAGTTTATTTTTTCACAATTCTGGAGGTTGTACATCCAATATCAAGGTCTTGGCAGATTTTTTCTTACCCCCCCTGAGGTCTTTCTCTTTGGTTTGTAGATGACCGTCTTCTTACTGTGTCTCAAAGGGTCTTCCCTCTGTACTTGTGTGTGTCTAAATTTCCTCTTCTTATAAGGATACCAGCCACATTGGATTGGGACCACTCTAATGGGCCTCTTTACCTTAATTATCTCTTTAAAGACCGTGTCTCTAAATGCCGTCACATTCTGAGGTGCTGGGGGTTAGCACTTCAGCATATGACTTTTGGAGACACAATTCAGCCCTAACAAAATGACGTTAAGCAAAATTGCCCAGGGATTCCTTCTTGGCAATTTGTCAGGAACCTGCAACTCTGGGTTTTTCATGGAGAGATGGTGGTTCAAGGGACTTGTTTAACTGTTTAAGTGCTAAAGAACATTGTGTTCCCCGGTGACAGCCTGCTTGGTAAGAAGAATGGTTTCTTGCGAGCCGCAGTCAGCATGGACCAGCTCTTATGGGCTGGGATCTTTCTTTCTTTGCAACTTGCCGCTCCTTGGTTTCTCCTGAAACATAGCAATGACCTGAAACCTTTCACTCACCCTACCAAGGCAGCAGCTCCACTTTGCCAAGTTTTTTGCTTGCCCTTGGCCACAAGCGATGTGACACCCAAGTCTACCCTTTAGAATGTACTGCCCTTTAGAATTGCTGAGGAAAGGTGAGATTCGGTGGGACCACCATGAAGCCAACTCAAGATGAGCTCTCCCTGGCTTGTGTTGTTAAGCACTGTGGCCATGGGCTCCGTTGTTGGCAGGTGTTTCCCTCCAAAGCGGCCATTCTGTCGCAGTTGCCTGCATGATGCCATCTGCACTCCTGGACTCTCTGAACAGCGTACTTTCAGCATAGTAACACTCAGCAATCTGTGGAAAGAGGAAACCACCACTGACATTTATTGACTAATTACTTTGCCCCGAGTGCGGTTGCTTAGCCTTTTATCTTCACACCATCCCAGTAAGGTAGGCAAAGTATCCCCATCTTACATATACGGAAACTTATCTTAAAGAATTTAATTCAACTTACTTAAGGTCAAATGGTTGGTGAGCATGGAGCAGAAATTCAGGAAGAATTACGCAAAGCCCAACATCTTTCATATCCAAAGGCAGAGAATCCATAAACTTGGAGATCTCCTAGATTTTTTATGTCTAGAAAGCATGAAGAGATGAGTTTAGTTGGAGGTACTCCCTGGAATGGGTCCCAGTGAGTATTGAGGAAATCATCCCATTCTATCATCTGGTGAAATCAGGAATGTGGGGCTTTGGGAGTGCTGGATTTTTTTAATAAGATAAAATTTACATACTATATAATTCACCCTTCTAAAGTGTACAATTCAATGGGTTTTTTTTGGTATATTCACAAAGTTGTGCAACCCTTACCGCTATGCTGGAACATTTTCATCACCCCCAAAGAAAACTCTACATGCATTAGCAATCACTCCCCTCCCTCCCCCAGCCCCTGGCAACCATCAAGCTACTTTCCGTATCTGGATTTGCCTATTCTGGATAAATTATATAAATGGGATTATATGGTATGTGGCCTTTGTGTCTGGCTTCTTTTACTTATTAGCATGTTTCAAGGTTCATCCATGCTGTAGCATGTAGATTTCTTTTTTTTAATGGTTGGATAATATCCCATTATATGGATAGGCCACATTTACCTTATCCACTTGCAACTGATGGACAAATGGGTTGTTTCTACTTTTTGGCCATTATGAATAATGCTGCTGTGAACATTCATGTGCATGTTTTTGTGTGGACATATGTTTTCATTTCCCTTGGGTACATGTAGAGGAGTGGAGTTGCTGAGTCATGCGGTAATTCTATGTCTAACATTTTGAGGAACTGCTAGACTCCTTTCCAGAATGGCTGTACCATTTTATATTCCCCTCAGTGATAGATGAGGTCTCCTACTAGTTTTCTACATCCTCTCCAGTACTTGTTATTCTCTTTTTGGTCACTGCCATCATGGTGGGTGTGAAGTGTATATCATTAGGGGTTCGAGTTGTATTTCCCTAATGACTAATGATGTTGAACATCTTCTTGTGTGTTTATTGCCATTTGTAGATCTTCTTGGAGAAATGTCTGTGCAGATCTGGGTGGGCTGTTTTCACACCTGTTTCCAAGCTGATAAAATACAAGATATTTTTATCCTGACTCCCTTTTTATTCCATATTCCTTGCCCCTTAATCATGGGGTCATTATACTGGAACCTAAACTAGAATAAGTCCTTTGTAATAGGAAAAAGTGCTAAGCATCCCAAAGGAATAAATCCCTTCCCCCTCCCCCTGCACTCCCCCATCCTGCTCAATCTGGGATGGAAGCTGGAAAATTTCATTTTGTGCTTCATTATTCTGGTTGGAGTGGTCTGTCTACACTGGACTTTTAATACTGTCCTTGGGAAGTACTTGGTGTCCTCTGATTTTTATATTTAAGGTATGTGTTTTGGATGGAACTTTAGCACTTTTATCTAAAGCCAAATGTAACACACTGTATGCCAGGATTTGCAATGAGAGGCAAGCTTTGGATAGTTCATAACAATATCTGCACATCACATTCCTGGGCCAGGAAAGAACCTTGAAGGAAGACTTTCCATGGGACTTTGCCTAAGTCATCACAGACAAATGAAATTTTGTATATAATGTTTCTATAATTCCTTATTCTTTTGAGCAGAGGAGATTTGAGCCATTACACTCTTCAGTTTATGGCACCCTGTCACCGGTCAACACTAGGCCCCACTTCTGTTTTGTTTTATTAAAAAACATTTTTTAAATGTTTATTTTATGTTTGAGAGAGAGAACAGAGTGTGAACGAGGGAGGGGCAGAGAGAGAGGGGGAGATACAGAGTCTGAAGCAGGTTCCAGGCTCTGAGCTATTAGCACAGAGCCTGATGCAGGGCTTGAACTCACGAACCTTGAGATCATGACCTGAGCTGAAGTTGGATGCATAGCTGACTGGGCCACCCAGGTGCCCCTGTTTGTTTTATTTTTAAAATGCCTTTTCTTCTTCATCCCCTTCCCTATTCATCCCCTTCCATAGATCTCCAGTACAAAGTGCTAAATATATAGTCTTAGATGTATCTTTAAAAAATGGATTGTATTTAATCTGAAGAAACCTTGTATTTTCATGGTTGCCAGCTAGTCCTTTGCTCCTCACTACTGCTTAGTCATGGGCGGTGTGCAAGGGCAGGGACCACATATACTTATCCATCCACAGGTGGTGACAAACCAGTCTGGGTTGGGCTCCCTGCCACCAGTGAGGCCAGCATGTCCTTCACATATTTTACAGCCATTTGGATTTCCTCTTTGGGAAACAACTTTTCTCAACTTTTGCTCATTTTGTAAACTTTACAATTTTTTAAACAGTTTTTAACTATTATTTTTAGTTGTTTGAACATGTTCGTGCACATTCTAGATGCCAGTCCCCAGAGATTGCAAGGATCTTCGCCCAGTCTGTCACCCTACATTAAATTTGTCTTTGGGCCATTCATGCAGCAGAAACTCTTTTTTTTGATATGGTTGAATCTGTAGTTTCACTTTTGGATGCTGTTTAGCAAACCCATCTCACCCCGAGTTCATTTTTACTGTTTCCTCTCTACTTCATTTCATAGTTTTCTTTTGTATCAAAGTTTTTAATCTATCTGGAGAAGATCTCTGTGTAGGTATGAGGTGAGGAATCCACTTTTACTCCTTCCAATTTTCCTAATACCATTTACAAGCAAGTTATTCTTTCCCCGCTGATTTGGGATGCCACCGTTAGCATCACATTTAATGGCCCATTTGTGTGCTCCTGTGTCATTCCTACCATGGCATCTGGTCGGGTGAGTCCCCTGTGTTCTTCTACTCAAAGATTTCCCTAGTTGTGTACATTTTACAGTCAGTTTGTATCTCAAACATCCTGATGGGAATTTTGGAATTTTGATTGGGATGGCATTAACTTGATAGATGAGGTTTGAGAAAATTTGACGTCATGCAGTATTAAGTAGCCCTTTCTTTGAACATCTGTATTTCATTTATTTAAATCTTTTGGAACATTTAATAGATCTTAACATACTTCTCCATGGAGGTCCTATGCATTCTTCATTAGGTCAAATCGTAGATACTTTGATTCCCTATTCTTAAAATCCCCAGAGAACTAAGTTCTACAATTTCGTTCTGTTATTCATTCTAGTGTTTACCTGTCCTTATTACCACAATGCTCTTCCTCCACTTATTGTACATCCTTCATTTGTAGTTTAGGCCTGTTGAGTCTTTCCTGGTAGAAGTGAAAACCAGCCATTCAAAAGCTTTGTGACATTTTGGAAGACTTGGTTTAATCACCTTTCACCTTATACTCTCACCCTGAATAATGTTACTTCATTTGCCTTTCTCCATGATTCATGTTGTTCCAGGATAAATCAATTCTCTGACTATACTGTAGATTTCAGATTGTCCTTCTTGGGTTTTTTTTTTTTTTGAGGTTTATTTATTTTTTAAAGTGATCTCTATACCCAGCTTGGGGCCCAAACCCATGACCCTGAGATCAAGAGAGGGGCACGTTCTTCCGATGGAACCAGCCAGGTGCTCTAGGGTGTCCTTCCTGTATGAGTGGATATACAATTATGAGTGGACTCAATGGATGAGCCAAAACACATTCCACTGGCTTAAACCAAACAGAAAAAAAATGTAGTGACCCTAAATTATTAATGTTTAAATTGAAAACTAATGAATTAATGTTATGTGTGCAGAACAGCTCTAGCTGTGAGTTGCATTTTACTGTAGGTTGGATTTGAGATCAGAGAACTTAGAATTATCCTTAATAGTTCAAACATCATTTATTGAGTCTCATTTTTATAAATCTTATTTGCTTCTCACGTGTCCATGGATTCCTGTGTCTGACCACAGACGTATGTCTGTACATGCCTCCACCCACAGAATGTCTGGGTATGTGTGAGTTATAAATATACCCATCGTTTTAAATAGATCTTTATCTTTAGTGTTAATTGCTTCTTTCTTCTTCCACTTTCTCAGTGACTAAGTCGAGTTGGGAGGACCTGTATGCAGTTGTCTGTGCACTGCCTTCTAACTAATTATTTGTAAATTCTCCTCTGTAGTTGGTTTCAGCCAAGCCCAATGGTACTTGGTGTCTGATTTTACCTAAAAGCAACGCAGGCAAAAATGAGAAATTTCTTTTCTATCAGGTTTCCAATGACATTGTAAAGTAAATGTCAGGTCCATGACCTAGGTCGTTTGCATAGTTCAAGGCCAAACTGTAGTTTATGTTTGGTGTCCAAATAGGCGCCTTTAATTTTGATGTAAAACATTTAAAACATACCAAAAAATTTAAATGATACTTAAGCCTTTCCCTCCTCTTGTCAACGCATTTTACTCTCTTGAGAACTCAGAGCCCTTTTATCCCACTGTCATTCTTTTAGATCTGTCCCGCCCCCCCCACCCCCCACCCCCGATCTTCTTCATCCCCCCTACCCTCCTCATCTGTGCTTGGAAGATTTCCTTCCAAGGACTTGGAAATACAGAAGCTCACTTTCCCAGCATCCTTTGAAGCTAGGGCCCAGGCTCTGCAGGTCGGTGGGTCCATCCTAATCTTTGAGTTGGGAGCCGGTGGCACTGACAGCTCAGGGACATGAAGAGTTCACTGTGGCCGTGGGGACAGCAGGATCGTGTCCCCAGAATGGCTGAGGGTGTGGCTGCCCACAGTTAGCAGGCATGTGAGAGTGGTGCTGTTGGCTGCACAGGCTGCAACATTGAGTTTGGAATCGTGGCAGAGGGGTGCTCACACCCTGGCTCTGGGGCACAGTTGCCTCTTGTTCCTGACTGCCCCATCTGAGCTGCTTGATACCCTTTCAATGAAGCACTTTTCTGCTTGAATCAGTCACTGTTGTTGTCTGTTGCTTGCAATCAAGAATCTTGACTGATACGCTCTGATATGTAGACCCTCACCGTGGTTTTAGAGCTCTTTGTAACCAATAAAACCTTTTCTTAAATGAAGTCTCACGGGGGAAACACCACATGTGAAGCCAAGGAAAGGAGAGCTTCTCTGGGTGAGGGGCCCGGGAGGGGCCTCCACTATACAAATCACAGTTGAAATCCATGGCCATGGACATCTATTGACCCTGGATCACTGCCTCTTTGCCCACGTTGCCCAAGCCCTGTTTTCTCTGCCAGGCAGCCTCTGGAGAGGTAGATGGTAGCATTTGCTACTGGTTCTTCATTGTTTTATGTGTCCAGGCCCCGTCACATGCTGTTCATTTCCTCTAAGACTGTGACCTTCTCTCTGATGGCTTTCACTAGGTGAATGGTTATAAGCCTGGCCCACGTCCAGACCCTATGCAAGTGTGGATACCTGGATCAAAGGACATTTGTGTCTCCCTTAGAATCTTCTTCAAACCACACACCCATTTTTAAGATAAAAAACTTAACAGTCAACTAATCAGTGAATTTTGCCCTCAAGTGTAATAAAGGATGTACTTTAGAAAGACATCTCTTAACCTTGGCAATATTGACTTAAAACTTTTTTTCATTTCGAGGTTATGATAGATTGACATTCTGACATTTTGAGCCAGATCATTCTTGATTATGGGGACTGACCTATGCATTGTGGGATATTTAGTGGCATCCCTGGCCTCTACTCATTAGATGCCAGGAGCACCCTCCTTCTCTAGGTGTGACAACCAAACATTGCCAAATGAATATCCCCTGAGAGGTAAAATTGTCCCCTCTAGAGCCATTTGTAAGGAAGGCACAGAGAGCAGCGTAACCACTGTGGGGACCAGGGCTCAGCCTGCCTGATTTTCCTTGGCTTCGATAGAAGTGCTGGACCCTGGGGCGTGGGCTGGATAGTGAAGGAGGGAAGCCAGAGGGGCTGAGAAGAAGACCATTTGATCCCAGGGAGATTGAAGAAGGAGTGTGGGTGACTCCTCACAGCTGGAGAACTGGGGGGCGGGAAGAGCCTGGGGCATGTGCAGTTCCCACCATGCAGCATGTGTCGTGGATGGCACTGGTGGGATTCATGTGGAGTAGAAAGCAGGGATGAGGAGGTGAGGCCTGGTAACCCTTCTGTGCCCCCAACCCTCGCTGGGACTACTTAATAAAGAAGGAACTTGGGAGCTACAAACTGATCTACCTCCCTGGTGATGAGGGAAGTGCAGGAATGCTAAGCAAAGGGCCCATGGAAGGAAGTTCCCTAAAGAGGACAAAGCAAGATCTTTCCAAGGCTGGCCAATGCACCTGCTGGACTGAAAATCACTACAGGAGTGGCCTGGAGAGAATCCCTTCCCTCACATAGTCTGGGACAGAGCAGAAATCTGGAGGGAAAGAAGAGGTAGGTTTCATTATCTATGGGCCTCATTTTACAATAGAAAAATTGGGTCTCATGGGAGCCTAGGGACTTCAGCAAGTCCTCTTATGTGATGACTATTTGAATAAAATTATTTCTGTCCCCCAGTGCTGGGAGATATCACTCTTACAGTCGTGAGCGTGTAGGGAAAATATTAGCAGGGTCTGAGATACTCAAGCATTAGTGTTCATACTTTTATGGGGGGTATTCTAATTTTCCCTTATTAATGACCCTCCCTTAAAATAAACACAAAAGCCCAATTGAAATAAAGTATTATTTTTTGTGTGTGCAGAGAAACATCTCAAATTGAGAAGATAATTGGATTTGACTTTAGATCATGCTAGTGTGATATGTGCTTGGCTGTATTATGAATACAATCCTGAATAAATTGCTAATGGCGAAAAGCAGACTAAATCATTTTCAGAAAGGAAGAAGAGGTGGGAAGGAAATAGCATATGGTATCAAGTTGTATAACCTAAAAATAAAGCTGCCTGGTTCTCTTCAAGACACCTTGAGTGTCTTCTGTGGGAAGAAAAATAATGAATCAAAAAAATGCTAAGTTGTATTTTGACTTACATTGTTAATGCTTAAATTTTTAGGTACAGAAAGTGGATCAGTGTTTGTTTGGGGCTGATTTAAAGGCAAATGAGCACAAGGAAACTTCTGGGGAGGATTGATGTGTTTTCTTTTTTTAATTTTTTTAAATTTTTTTTCCATAATATTTTATTGTCAAATTGTTTTCCATACAACACCCAGTGCTCTTCCCCTTAAGTGCCCTCCACCATCACCACCACCTCTTTTCCCCCCTCCTTCTTCCCCCTCAACCCTCAGTTCATTCTCAGCATTCAATAGTCTCTCAAGTTTTGCATCCCTCTCTCTCCCCAACTCTCTCTCCCTCCTCTGCTCCCCCTGGTTCTCTATTAGGTCTCTCTT
>NC_043701.1:40723311-40728329 GCF_006229205.1 Suricata suricatta | reverse complement strand
GTACTCCATCGTGAATATATACCACATCTTCTTGATCCATTCGTCAGGTGATGGACATTTAGGCTCCTTCCATGTTTTGGCTATTGTTGACATTGCTGCTATGAACATTGGGGTACATGTGCTCCTATGCATCAGCATTTCTGTCTCTCTTGGGTAAATCCCCAGCAATGCTATTGCTGGGTCATAAGGGAGTTCTATCCATAGTTTTTTGAGGATGTGTTTTAAAACTGGGTTATGGTGATGATTGCCTGACTATAAATTTCCTAAAAATCAGTGAATTGTACGTTTGCAATGATTTTATGGTATGTAAATTGTACCTCACTAAAGTGATCAAAGAGTTAGCGTTCTGCGCTTTAGGTAATATCTTTTTTGACTTGTCAGCAGTTTTTTTTGTGTCTGTATTTCGTCAGCCTTTTTAACAAGTATCTCACTTAAGGTAAATCTTAAACCCTCTCTGTGCCTCATCCTCTTCTCCTGGGCAATGGGGGTGATAGTGCACCGCCCAGCGGTTGTTGGGACATGTAACTGAATTAGTAACTATAAAGCACGTACAGCATCCTCTCTTCCTGGTGTTATCGTCACTACCATCATTACTGTCATCAGTATTCAAGGCACTTGTCATTTCCTTCTCTATCTTGGCCTAGGACTGCCTCAGAGCCTCCCGCACCTTCCTTTCCACATGCTGCAATTAGGCTGCAACTTCTTAAAGGAAAACTTAATCTTTCTGAAAACACTTGTAGGTGGTTCCCCACAGCTCCCTGAGCAGACTCCAGACTCCCTGTACTAATAGGGACCCCCCCCCCAACTGTGGCCCCTTTGTCTCTGGCCTCACCTTAACCTCTCCAGCCGTCTCTCAGCCCTCCGTGCTTCTGCCAGTCAGGAATCCTTCCACTACCCCATCTGGGCTCTTCCTCGGAGGGTCTCTCCACCATTTCCTCCTTCTGTAGGTGCCGACATCCCTGTGGCTCCTGGGGAAGCGAGCCCGGAGCCTGCATCGGGCCCCTCCCAAGCCCTTCAGCACTGCTGCCACTGTCGTTACTTGTATACTTGCCGTGGGCCCCCATAAGGTAGGGCGTGTCCACCTACGCCAGCACAGTGCCTGGCACTGGGTGACCAACCCTTGAAGAACAGCTGTGTCTCTCCAGTGCTGGCTTGCCCTCCTGTGTCAGTTGCTCCAGGGAAACAACCTGCTAAGTGCGTGTTCTGCTTGTCTTAGGAGGCCTTGGGTCTGGAACCCTTTCTCTTTGGATCTTTGTTCCCGAGAAAGCTCCCTTCAGTCCTCCATAGGTCTGACTTAAACTGGAAAAGAGAGATGGCCTTAGCATTGCACAGGAGGGCAGGACTTTCTAAGGTGAAGATCCTTTCTGCGTCTGCTCTCCTGGGATCTTAGAGCCCTAAATTAGAAATGCTTTCTTTGCGCGGAATAAAAGAGCTTACCCATTAACCATCTGCTCACCTGGAAACTAAGTTTTTCCTGTGGAGACCCTCTTTATTTTTTCTACACATGCATTTAAAAAATGTATTTAAATAAAGCAATGTTTCTATTTTAATCTGAGGGACTCAGTTGTTCAGCTCCTACTCTGGTAATTTGCCTTTCCCTCCCCTGCTGCTGCTGGGCCCGGGGGGGAGGGGCTGGAAATTCCTTTGGAGTTTGATTTATGTGAATTTTATCTCATCCTTTTAACATTTCTATATGTAGAAATGTTATGTAGAAAGTCTATATATGTATGTATGTATATGTACATACAGTGACAGTTCTGTACAGACAGTAAAACCTTGGATCAAGTGACTTGTTCCACAAGTGTTCTGCAGGACAATCATTTCTAACAAACTTTAACTTGATAAATGAGCGATGTCTTGCAGTATGAGTACTATGTGACGCCAAATGTCACATGATCACAACTGAGCCAGTTGTTCTGCTCTCCCTCTCTTCCCTCTCTCTCCCTCCCTCTCTCTCTCTCCCTTTCCCTCTGTCTCTCCTATATCTCTCTCTCCTCTCTCTCTCTTTCTCTTGCTTGCTGTGGGATTATGGGTGATCGTCTCCCATGCCTGGATGCTCGGTCTCAGTCTGTGGTGTTTGGCAGAAATCAGTGATTTTTCCGAACGTGGGAAGGTGCAAACTGGCACTGGTGTATTTTTTGTCACTTCAGAGCACCTCTGGACAGTCCTTTGCTTTCCCGTACAAGAGTAAGGAATGCTTTGCTTCATTCTAAGTCATTGGATAGGTTCCTTGTTAAAGTTGCATGAAAAGAAAAAGATTCCACTAAGCCAACAGATAGCGGTGATTCCACTGGTGATAACCCTCCTCACTCCTGTCTCCCTCACATCAGCCATGAAGGTTTTCAGAGATAAGCACAACTTAATTTGTTTATTTTTCTTTCTATTTTGTATTTCCTTTATTATTTTGTATTATATTACAGCACTGTAATCATTTTTATATGAATATGTCTGGGTTGTGAAAGGAATCATCTGAGTTTCCGTTATTTCTTATGGGGAAATTCTCTTTGATATACGAGTGCTTTGGATGACAAGCATGTTTCTGGAATGAATTATGCTTGCAACCAAGGTTTTACTGTATATGATCGAGAATGTAGGATATCAAGAATATTGGTGCTACAAGGATGGTTGAGGAAGAGATGCATTATTTTAAAAATAGAAACAGAATTATAACCACACAGAAACTCACCAGTAGGCAGTGGTTTGCAGACTTTCCCAATCAGCAGAAGCTTTTTCTGTAAGGACCTTGTTGGTGGGAGCCCGGAATGTGCACAGTACACACGCCTGTGTGAGCCTTAAGGGCTTGGGCCTGGAGTCTTGCCCATGTAACTTCCCCTCGCAGCACTGCTCCACCCTCTTTGTCCTTCACCACTACCTGAGGAGCTCTGAGGATGTGTTCCCACGCCCACTTCCACCCCAGCATGCCCCTGTGCTGGCCCTGGGGTGAGGCCTGGTGTGGGAGTGCTCCCCAGGGCTCACTCCTGGTGCTGAGGGCAGCAGGTTGAAAACTGCCCCTCCCAGCACAGTGAGCAATGCCTCCAAGAGGCTCTCGTTTACGGAACTATAGAGCAACATGAAAGGCTCTCTGAAGACTCTTCTCCACCAGAAACAGATTCACGGATAAAGGAGTTGAGTAATTGGCAGGGCATAATATGCTCAGAATAATTGTACAACTACTGGAGGAAGTGCCATGGGTAATTCTCCACCTGTGCAGTAGGTGTGACAGTCTTCCGTCTGGTTTCCCATTTGTCTTGTCATTATCAGATGGCATAGCCCACCATAGCCCTTCACCGCTTGGCCCGACCGGGGGTTGGCAAGGGAGGGCAGAGGTGATGGGACCACAGCTATTTGCTTCCTTCTCTTCTTGCCCTGCCTGTTCTCATTATGGGGCTGGTGGAGGGAAGGTGGCCAGAAAGAGTGCGGGTCCCCCCCGATATCCCTTCCCAGAAACCAGGGCCATGGTGCCTCTGCCTGGCACTGCTTTTGGAATATTGGGGAGTGTGTGACTGTACTCAGAGCTGTAGCTTGTCCTCAACCATAGAGGTAGGGAGGAGGAGTGACCCACTTGGGACACAGGCACAGTAGCTGGTGCAGTAGCTTCTTCCCTGCCCTGTGACCACTGGGGCATAGGGCGTGGTCATGAGTCTGGTCTGCAAGCCCCTACCCCATGCACCTGGCCTCATGCCTCTTACTCACCTCCTGGCCCCCTCCCTTCTCTTACTTTGCCAGCTCCAGAGTGTTCTGGACTGTTTAGGTCCGCCGGTCCCTCTCATCACTCCACACCTCCTTTGTCTTCAGCAGTGTTTCCTGAAGTCAGGTTGGATCATTTGCAGAATGCATTTTTTTGATGTGGACTCCTTAGCCCATTCAGGACCTATAAGACCTGACCTCTGTGGGAGAGGCCTGGGGAATATGCATTTGACAAGCTTCCTGGTGATGCTGGTGCAGGCTGGTGTTCAGGGACCACTGAACATGGTCCACCAGGTGGTCAGCAGTAACCCGTCCACATGCCCACCCCCCCACCCCAGCCCCTTCCCCCAGACTCTGCCACCCCATCCTCCCCAAGGCCCCTGTCCACTTCCACACCCAGAGGGCCCTGCTGTCAGTGCAGGGAAATGCAGATCAGGGAGTCCCTCCTCCTGTCCCACATTCATCACTGTTCTGGGTGACTGTTGATTGAACTGCTGCCCATCCCAGGAATGACTTTTTTGTAAGCTTCTCAAGATGAGCCATATCTCTGTGCTACTGACATCTCACGTAGTCTGATACAAGAGGCATAAAAAGAAGTTTCAAACTGAATTTGCAAGTTGAGAGCAGCCAGGGTGGGGAGCACCTTGAGTTGGTTCTTGAGGATCTTTCTTCCAACCACCCTCCTCATTTTAGAGGGAAATGTGGGTACGTTCAGAAATACTTTGGTTGGGGAGATAAATAACTATGGCAACAGAATTAGAAAACATCCGGGTTTCTCTTGGTGCCCCTGAGGCCTCAGCACCTTAGACCAGCAGGGAGATGGAGAGAGCATGGCTGCCCTTTTCAGACACTCGTTAGGTGCATTTACTTTTATATCCCACATGCTCAGTTGGTCTTTCTCCAGCTCTTTGTCGTGTTAACAAAAAGGAGGAGGAGGAGGAGGGACAGGACACCAGGACAGCCCTACCACAGAGCACTATCTTCTCTCTAGTGTTGCCAACAAAAACACAGACTCCCAAGACTCCCCACCCCAGTTGTCATCTCTTATGTTTTTTACCATTGACTCGTTGACTAAAGCCATTGACAAAAATAAAGATGATTTATAAAATGGTCGCATGGGGACGGAGTGGGATTAAGATCTGTGATCTGCTGCCGGGACTTTATCTTGTAGACAAACCTAACCACATCAGAGTGAAGTCTGGATACGCTTGCATGTTGTGTGTGACAGCAGAGCCTGGAAATAGCCTGTGTTTCTACTGTTAACAGACTGGGCCCAGCCACACAAGGGGACTCTCTGCAGCTGTCACAGAAGAAAGGGAAGGTCCATGCAA
>NC_043701.1:40615548-40723211 GCF_006229205.1 Suricata suricatta | reverse complement strand
AGATGCTGGGTAGACACCAGAGACCCAATAAAATGGGAATCTGTGGTGGCGGGGGGGGGGGGCACATGGGGGCAGGGACATGGGGGGGAATGGGCTGGGGATGGGTGGAGGGAGCCAGATCTCTTAGTGTATGTCTCTATTAGTATCTAGATTTTTTGAAGAATGTGAATATATTTCCTTTAAAAAATTATATATAGATAAAATATTTCTAATATGGTTTTATGTAATGGGACATCAACAGACAGATTATTATTTTGTAATTAAAACCAGACTGGTCTCCACAGCTTTTGCCTTGCCTAAGTTCCCAACAGGCTTCCATATTCCATCCATTGGGTCTTTGCAAGGAACTTATGAACTTTCTTAGGGGCATGTGGCTGGGGGTGAGCAGGCAGGCTGGAAGCTTCTGGAACTCAGTCTGTACCATCATAGAACAGAAGCAAAGAGCTTCCTTCCCTTCAGCAGATAGACGTGGGACCAACATGCAGATGCAGGCATTAAAATGGCATCCTTGAAGTAAAATCCAGTATCTTGGGTCTTTTCACCTTTAAAAATTTTTTTAATGTTTATTTAATTTTGAGAGAGAGAGAGAGAGCAGGGGAGGGGCAGAGAGAGAGGGAGACACAGAATCTGAAGCAGGCTCCAGGCTCTGCGCTAGCTGTCAGCGCAGAGCCCAATGTGGGGCTCAAACTCACAAACCAAGAGATCATGACCTGAGCTGAAGTTGGACACTTAACCAACTGAGACACCCAGGTGCCCCTCTTTTCATCCTTTTAAAGTTCTGCTTCACTTCTATAGGTGCTCTTTGGGGTGTCCCTGTCATTATGTTCTACTGTCCATGTGTGATGACCTTTGACCTCTTGCCTTTTCCTTCTTCCATGGACAGCAGTAACCAATGCAGCCCTAAAGTTCTGGTGTTGCTGAGTCAGGGCTTCGTGGGTGGATGGGGTCGGGCGGGCCTCAGAGAGGAGGGCCCCGAGGGGTGCCAGTCCTTATCTGTAATCCGCTGCTTCTAAGCCAGCTCATATTCCAGTTTGTTAGAACTGTTCTTCTCAGATTTGAGCAGCTGACTGTGGGCTGTTCCCGAGTGTCTTCGGATGTGCAGGCGGCACGCACACATCATCATGTTCTCCACAGAGAATGAAGCCTGGCTTGCTTGGCACAGATTTTGTGCTTGGCCAATACACGGTCTAGTTGTGCTCCTAGGAGGAGATGATGAAGACCAAGTAAGGCTGAGCATGGTCTCCATTTGAAAAAATCTCATCACATCTACCTAGTAGACCATCCTGACAGAGGGCTCTGTGGAACTGTGCACTTGGCTTCTGTCACCGGAAGCTCTCTCTGTGGGGATGCTGTCAGGACACTGCTAGCCAGTGCAGCGGCTTCACCCCAAGAGGGTGGGGGGCGGCAGCTTTGCTCCAAGTAACTTACATTTTTGTTTGTCTTCCTCAGACTGTGTGAATTTTCCCACAGTGCTTTGGCTGCTCAAAGCACAGACTGGTATTCCAGCATTGTGTGGATCTTATAACCCGGATGGTCTGTCTCTCTGGGCCTGTCTCTCTGTTCTAATCAGATTACTCCCGGCCCTTATTTTTAAAATTTATATTCTACTTTATTGGATAGTCTCACAAAAGCCATGCATTCTTTTTGGAATAAGGCTGAATGTAAGCTAAGAAGCAAATTTTGTGTCTTCAGTGCTTCTCAATTTGACCTGAGGTTTTGTTTTGTTTTGTTAGGATGACGGTTGGCATTTTTCTTCTGCACAGGATCAGGGAGTAAATATTTTAGGCTTTGGGGGCCATACCATTTCTGTGGCAATTATTCTGTTCACTGTCATAGAGTGAAAGCAGCCACAGGCAGCACACCAAATGTAGTTGTGTTCTAGTAAAACTTTATAGACGCTGACATTTGCGTTTTACATAATTTTCTCATGTTAAAGACTATTCTTTTGCTATTTTTCAACCATAAAAAAATGTCACAACCATTCTTCGTTTACAAGCTGTAGAGAGACCAGTGGCAGACTGGCCTGAGGGTTTGCAGTTTGCTGATGCCTGCTCTAAATCACTGACGACTTTTGATCACTTCTAAGAAAAAAGAGGCCTCATATACACTCAGCTGCTCACAGTATTGAACCCAGAGCCCATCTCTTTCAAGGGCCCGTCACAGAGTCCGGAATCAAGTGGACCCTGGGAATATCAGACCTGGGACTGCATGAGGGCAGGAGATGCTTCTAGAAGGACAAGTCTGTGTTTCTTCCTTCCCCTGAAGAATCCCAACCCCTTCAGTTTGAAGCAAGAATTACTCTGTAGTTCTCTCCCGTAACCAGGAGGCTGGCTATTGACTCCCTTTGGGTTTCAAAATAGCCTTTTTATAAAACCATAAAAAACTTTCACAACATATCAATAAGAGGTAAAAACTAGTGGTATGATGAACACCCATATGCTACCACCCAACTTAAGGAAGAGAACACTGTTAATTTAAAGCCCCTTTTGTGCCCTCCACACACTGAGATGACTCCTTGGGGAAATTGGTGCTCATCACCGTCATTTTTTTTCTGGAGAGTTTTGCCACATGTGTCTGTGTCCATAGACAGATGCATTGTTGAGCTTCCTAGAAAGGATAAAGTGCCGTGTGTTTGTCTGCAGCTCAGTTTTTGTTGCCCTCAGGCTCGTCCTCCCGAGGTTCATCCCTGCTTGTGTGTGTAGCTATAACTTATTCAGTTCTGCCGCTGTGCTGTTCTGTTGTGTGGGTGTCCCGTGATGTACCTTCCATTCTGTTGGTGGACATTTAGACTGTTTCCAGTCTTTTGTATCACAGGCAGTGTTGCTGCAAACATTCTTCTATGTGTCTCTTGGTGCATGTGGGCAAGAATCTCTTTTGGGAGGGTGCTGGGTGGCTCAGTCGGTTAAGTGTCTGACTTCAGCTCAGGTCATGATCTCACAGTTCGTGGATTTGAGCCCTGCGTTGGCCTCTGGGCTGATAGCTAGCTCAGAGCCTGGAGCTTGTCTTCAGATTCTGTATCTCCCTCTCTCTCTGACCCTCCCTTGCTCGCACTGTCACACTCTCTCTCAATAAATAAATAAATAAATAAATAAATAAGAATCTCTCTTGGGAATAGATTAGAAGTAGACTGGCCAGCTTTTGGCATCTGATTAGTAAATTTTTAGTTTATTGATCATGCTAGCATCAAGCATCCCTTTGCCAGACAGGATTTAACAGTGATTGGTGAGCACGTAGATTCCCAGACCCTGTGCTCTAACTCCTGCGAGCTGTGGCCCCTCACATCACTACCCTAGAAAGATGTTGTGGTTTCCAGCTGATGAAGGCCGCTGGTGAGATAGGAGCCTCCCGAGTCGGAGATGGCTTCTGCAAGGGAAGGAGAATCATGCCTCTGCATTTGTTCATGGTTCCTAAGCAGTCTTGATGTTTCACTTGGTGCCCTTTGTGTTAGTGGCAGTGTTTGTTTGGCGTGTTGTTAGGCTTTGTAGGGATCATATGCTCTATATTAAGTTTCTTTTAAGCTCCCTAGAAGGCCTTCACCTTGGCATAAAAGTGTACAGCATAAATCAGAATATCCCCTTACCAACTGGCAAAAGGACCATTTAGCATGGGCTGTTATGTTATAAATATAGATATTTGAGGTGCATTACTCCCTTTTTCCTTTCTAGAGATTAGATTTATTTTGCTTGGTGGGTTGCTTATTTTTCCTGGCATTTGTAGGAAATCAGCAGTCTGTGGTCCTATCTTTGCATTCCCCAGGGGCCCAGAGACTCTGTTGGCACCCAGGCCCCGCTGTAACACTTCTCTGGACCCTCCCTCCCCTGGGTAATAGCACACTGATTTCTCCTGCTGTTTTCCTTCTTTCTGCCTTTTACACTCCTCTTCCTCAAAAATCTACCTGTCCTTAGCTTCTTCAGGTTCAAAATAAAGGGTGCTAATGGCCGGTGGGGAAAGGGCTTTAGGGCAGACTGGCTCTTCTGACCCTGGAAAGTTTTCCCCAAGTGGGATCAGCCTGAAGTTCTGACCAAGCTCCCCAGAGAAAGTAGCAAGGCTCATTCCCCTGGCTTCAACTCCAGACCTTTGCTAGGAGTCCTAGAGGGTGGTCAGCCTCGTTTAAAGACATAAAAACACATCCCCACATCTTCTTATTGGATTATGAAAATATAGCAGCTGCCTACTGGAAGGACCCAAACAATTGTCTGTTTTTCCTTTCACAACTTCATAAATCAGAATTTCTGTATTGATCTAAGGGAAATAGCATGATTCAAGGCAAGCAATTAAAAGCAATTAAAAATAAACATGCAGTTAGGGATGCATAAATGTGTACTCGTGTGGGTGGAGGTATAGGCAGGGTCATTGCTCTGCCAGGGGTTTATGCAAAACTGGGGCCGATTAAAGGTTTGCAAGCTAACCATTCATTTAGCAGTGTTAGGAACTATCGAAACGGTAGATACCAAACTACTGCCACATCACGTGCTTCTATATTGTGGGTTAGCTCATGCACTCTTATGATCGTAACTACGGCATGATGTCAGTATATTGTGGAAGTCCACATTAATATGTTCCAGCATAGCAGTACTTTCCAGCAGTGCACAAATTGAGCAGAACTCTGCAAGCCAAGGAGGAACCCGTTCACCTTGTTCTTCTCGGTTTGTTTTAGCTGTGCTCTCTGTTCTGGAGGTGATTTTGCTGGTTCTGTCTGAGCTTTGTGCATTTTGCCCTTGTCATTAGAACTCAACACCTCCAACTCCCCTATCCCTCCTCTTCAATCCAGCCACCTGTATCTCATAGAATTTTAAGCGAAGTCTTCTTTTTAAAAAGTTGGTAAGACATACAGAACATGAAATTTACAGTTTTAACCATCTTTGACTATATAGTTAATTGGCATTAAGAACATTCACATTTTTATGCAAACATCACCACAAAGCATCTCTAGAAATCTTTTTTAATTTGCCAGCTTGAAATTACACGTGCCTATGAAACACTAATTCCCCATTCCCCTTTCTTCCTCCAACCCCTGGCAACCTCCACACTAGTTTCCATCTCTGTGAATTTGACTGCTTGTAAGTACCTTAGATAGTGGAGTTATACAGTATTTGTCCTGTTGTGACTGGCTAGTTTCATTTGGCTTAATGTCCTCAAGTTTCATCCATGTTGTAGCATGTGTCCAAATTTCTTTTCTTTTTAAAGCTTAAGAATATTCTCCTGTATGTATATATCACATTTGGTTTATCCATTCACCTGTTTGTGGGCACTTGGGTTTTTTCTACCTTTTGGCTATTGTGAATAATCCTGCTAGAACACGGGTGTACAATAACTATCAGTCCAGCTCCTCTACTTCCTAGTGATAGAATTTACTTTTAACTATACTGATAATTTTTTTTAATTATAATTGCTAGTTTCTTTCATTCTTTGGGTATAAATTTGCATCAGTCTTGAATGCTATCTTTCTCTTTTTTTTTTCCATAAGCACTGTTATTTTTACAATAAGATTTTTAGAACATGTACTTTTTTGATAATCAGTCTGGCAGTAATCATTGGGTGTGATGATGAGGCCAGAAAGGAGTAGGAAGAGGCACATCAGTTATAGTGATGTAACTCTATCAGTCATTCTGTGTGTCTGGCACCTGCTGGCACAGTGCGGGGGTCAGTCTAGATGGTGTGGTAATGGCCTTCGATCCCTGCAACACTGTTGGGAGGTAGGGTGCTGCAGCTAGCAGCATTGTGACTGTAATTAAGATGGGTGGGCTGGATGGCTGTCATTTGGATCCTGCAAGAACCCAGTGGCTGTGAATCAATAATCAGCTTCAATGAAAAACAAAATTTCCATCAGGCCTTCCCTTCATGTGGGTGAGATCTCCAGTAAATAGATGATGAGAGTTAATTCTACATCCTTTTCATCTTGTCCTGATTCCTAGTCATCTTCTGACATGACTGGTTTGTGTTAGAGAAAGAAAAGCAAAACCAAACCAGATTGGTGGTTACCAGAGAGGTAGGGAGAAATGGGCGAAGGGGACTGAGAAGTACAAACTTGAAAAATAAATATGTCAGGGATATGTCCTGTACAGCATGGGGAATCTACTCAGTACTATTATATTTACTGTGTACGGGTATGGTGATAAGTGGTAACTACACTTACCATGAGGACCATTGGACAGTGTACACAAATGTCAAGTCACTATGTGTTACACCTGAAATGAACATATTGCATGCCAGATAAAAAAAATAACGACCTAAAAAAAAATCAAGCTCTGAAATATATAAATGGCTGACTATAGATAATTATTTTCAAATACATTGGAGAAATGAGTCGATGAATTCTAATGAAGCTCGTTGGTGTACTTTGTTACAGAAATACCAAATATTATCAAGGATTTATGTAATTTCTTATTTGGAAATGCTTTGTAACAATATACTAGCAAATATTGATTTCCACATTTAAAACATATCTGTTTACTGCAGGACAGATTAGGGCAGATTGACTGTCCTTTACTGGGTTCGGCTGGACAGATACTGTGGACATACGAATCGTAACCAAGGCCACGGAACATGGCTTCCGTGCCCGTCTCCCTGTCCTCCGCAGTTGCTGGTAGTGGTGTCCGACCATTTCCTCTGGGCCAGCCTCTGCAGGATGAGAAATGCAGTGACGACAGCCAGTGCGGAGGCTCCAAAACATCGAGCCCAACACGTGGCACAGTGTGGTCCTCAAAAATATATTTGCTGATTGGTTAACCCAACTTGTAAAAACTTCAAGATGAGTGCTAATCTGAATTCTGAAGGATGGGATGTTTGTCAGATTGAAAAATAGGGATTTTTATTTTAGTGCCAAGTCCCAGAAAAGAAATTAATGAATGGTTTTATTCAGTCTTGAAATATTAATACTGATGTTATTCATAAATGTGTAACATAGCTTCTGTAGGTTATCAGTGGGCAGTAATTTTCCTAAATCTTTTGGAAGGTCTTTGCTCCTGTTGTATCTTCTTGAGGTAGATTTTTGTTGGATGTGAGAATCTGGAAATCCAGGCAGTGCTTGCTGTGGGTGAAGAGCTCCAGTAGGTATAGGTGCTTAAGGGACAGAAGAAAGTACAGAGCCAACAACTCCCTAAGGTGACTGAGAAGGAAGGCTTCCCCAAAATTAATTATTGTCATTCCCTTGCTAAGGTTATTTAACACTGTGGTTAATAGATCTGTGAATAGTTCAAATTCTATGCCTGATGTTTGCTGTATCTGACATGTTAGATTACTTAACCTTCCCGTGTCTCAGTTTCCCCATCTATAAAATAAAAATAACAACATGGGCCTCTTTGATTTTGATGACATGTAGATGAGAAATGTGCCTAAGGCTCCCGTAGCCCAGGGCCGGGTCAATGCTGACCATTATTTTTAGCTTGGGTGACTTTTGATTTGGCTCCTGCGTCAATCTCCCATACTTAATTTCTGTGCATAAACAGACAAAAATCAATACAATGGGGGCCATGAAGCGATTCTTGTTTGATTTTGCAAAATCTGTGCATTTCATCCTTAACCACAGGCCCTTCTTGAAGGTGAAGCTAGGCAGGCAACAGCACACAGGTTGGCCTTCGTGGATTTACCGAGAGAAAAACATCTGGCAGCTTCCACGGGCCTCCTTTGTTCTTTGCGTTTATTTTAGTTCTGCGAATCTGATACCTAGTGGAAGCCTGACACATAAAAATAACACTAATCCGAGTACAGATGTAAAACAGCCTGGTCTTTGAAGGTGGGGGAGTTGGGGATGAAAGCCTTGTAGCTTGATTATCCCCAGATTATTTTTAGAGAGGAGAAACCCACCGTCAAGTAAAATTGCATATCCTTCCTGGCCTCTGCCTTCTCAGGTTGTGTGGGAGCTTCTGAGGCTGGCCGGGAGCGTGACTTGTACCCACCACACCCAGAACGTTCGGGCTTCCTCATTCTGGTCTCTTGCCAGCTGTCTACTCTTAAGTCATTACTGGTCATTACCGGTCATTGACCTCTTCCCCAGAAAAATGATTAAGAGGTTTGTGAACTTGAAAAGATTTCTACATTTGCTTTTACTCAGAAACTTTGCAATTTCCTCATTTGGGCCAGGTGGTGTAAAATCAGACAGCACTTGGAAGTGACTATATTGGTATCAAGTTAGGAAGTGTCCATGGCATCTGTCAAGGGAATATTCTCCTGAGAAGAGTTGGTACTGGTCCTAAAATTAAGCATGTGCTTGGCCTGCCCAAAGTGAGTTCATAGGACCAAGAGACAGGTTCTTGAGCCCAGCCAGTAGGAAACAGCTTTCGTTTAAAACCTGAAATTGGCATTTCAGCCTTGACCCTCTGCTGTGGGTGAAACCTTTCCGTAGGTAAGCATGGAAGAGGATGTTTGCTGCACACCCAGGAGATGGAGAGAGGGATACAGGACTAGCCTGAAAGCAGCTGCCATCCAGCCTGCTGAGTTTTCCTCATTGCGGCTGAGACCAGAGGTGGCACTGGCCTGGGCTGACTGTCCTTTGCTTCCCACAGTAAGACTTCCAGCCCACACCGAATAAGAGAGACAGGAACACTCAGATCAGGATTGATTTGTGACCCGTTCAGCTGCCTGGTCAAGTGTGAGCCATCTCAGGTGGTACACACATGGAACACACGTGGAGCACGTCTGACTGAGACCAGGTGTCCTGTCCGTCCCCGATGGCAACACAGGGTCTCCAACCAGACGCCTTCATGTTGTGACTCAAGGGTGCTCTGTTTTGCTAGTCTGAGGGAGTATAGTGCACTGAGTTGGTGGCCAGAGACCACAGCCTTTGCTGGAGTCTGGGATCCTGAGGCTGGTGGTGACCCCTGCCATGTGCTTTTGAGATTGAATGGGCAGGTCTGGGAGGCCACAGGTGGGGGCACAGAGGCTCTCTCGAGTTGTCAGAATCCTACAGGTTAAAATCTGTACAAGCTCTGCACAGGCACATGAGGGCCTGAGTTGAATTTAGAAGAAGGCTCTGGGCACCCAAGTCTTTTACCCTTTTCTAAAAGTGGAAAGCCTGAGCTTTACATTGCAGATGCGATTTTTATTTTTAAATACCGAGAGTGACGGTGTTTGAGCAGTGACGCATCCCCAGCCAGCTAATCTGTATTGTGTAAAAACACACAAACCACAAATTATTTTTAAAAGGGAAGAAGGCGAAAGAACAGATGCAGAGAACTCCTCACATCACATGAATCAAGGGAAAAACTCCGAAGGAGGCATTTCTGAGCAGCGGCAGAGGGAAGACCAGCTTGAGCAGAACAAATAGGCAGGAAAGTGTCTGCTTGTCTTTCTGGGGGTAGCAGACACCTTTCTTTGTGTCTAATTTTCAGAGTATTGATGGTGTCCATCTTTCTGTGGATGGATCCCTTCTCTTTCTTAAAATGAATTAGAATAATTTTTGTATACACACTGCAAAGTGCAGAAATAGGAAGTACAGAGTGTGTGGTATTACCACAATGTGGAAAGCCCGGACACTCGAGCAGTAGGACCTCACCGGTCAAAGGGCTGCATCTCCACGCTGGGTAATACTGGGCAGACCTGGTTTACTGAAGTCAGACTGTCTTATCACCCAGCTCCTCTTATGTTACCACACACAAAAAAGGGTTTAAAATCTGAGGCTAGAAATGATTCTTTTTGGATCAATAACTAAATTGTGTTTCCATGAATGAAATTAGATACCTTCTGGATAGAGAAGGAAGGATTCCTTCCTCCCTGTCCCTAGTTAAGGGGACTGGTTGTTCTAATGTTCTCCCTGAGGATGAGTGATGCCCAGATGCCCCCGGGGAGGAACGGAAGGCCATGACACAAGGTTCCTTCTGTCCGTTGGTCTCCTTTGTGGGGCTTAGGACATTGGAGGGGGCTGAGGAGGGACAGCCCCATCGAGACCCTTCACGCTGCTCTCCAGAGAGTCACAGCCTGACCCTGCTGCAGTCTGGCCCGTGTCTGTTCTAAAGCAACTTGCAGGCTGCGGAGGAGGCAAGCAGGGAGCAGAGTGGGATGTTCACCGCATGGAAACTAACCCATCTTGGGGCGAGTGGGGTGTTGCGGAAGGCTTCCAGAAAAACTGATGATGAATGCTAAGATCTGAAGTGCCAACCAGAAGCTAGATGAAGGAAGAGGCTCAGGGAACAAAGTTACAGAGAGAGGGAAAGTGCCAAGGCCTGGAGCCAGAAGAGGAGAGGATGCTTGTAGAGTAATGAAGGTAGAGTATGGCGATTTACAGGAAGAATTCCACAGGGGAAATGAGGGAGAGATGAGGCTGGACAGGAAGGGGGGGGACCCCCTCAGATAGACCTTGGAAGGCCACTCAGAGGTCCACGGAGGGGTGGGGGGGTTCTGTGTTCTGTGAGGTGCAAGCTTATTGAAGAACATGTGCCCAGGACTATGCTTTCGAAGGAATTCAGGAATCCAGACCATCAGTAGGTGACCAGTAAGCAACTAGTAACAAATCAGCTTCACCCTCCACACACACACTCTTCTTAAGGATTTTTCCAGAATACTTATCACCTCCCTCTAAGGTGGCCTTTGGGGCATATCCCTGTGCTGTGTCAGAGCTGGCGGTAAACCAGCCTTGGATAGGATGTGAGGAGTTTGGAGAGTTTTGCTCGGCTTTAGTCCTCAGGGCCACGCAGACCCCTGTTGTTCCTGAGACATGCTAGTCTGTCCTGGGTTTAGATTGTGTGGCCTTTTGAATCCCCCATGTTTTGCATCTTTTTCACTCCAGAGGAATGATGGCTACTTCTGTTGTGAAGTGAAACAAGATCCAAGTTTAAATGTGAGGGACCTTTTGGATTTCTTATTCTATGTGGTGAGCAGAATATTACCCTCCAAAGCGGTGGACTCAGTGGGCCAGCACTTGCAGTGGCTGTCCTCTCATTCATCATGTCCTCTCAACCTTAGGGACCTCCTCTGCAACAACTTGAACATATGTGGAGCCAAATTCATGCTTTAGGTTCAGATCTGTATCCAGGCACATTAAGTACACGGTGGAAGAAACTCTGGAACGTATGAATGAATGAGCAAATGAATCAGGGAATGGATTCCAGGTCCAACCTGGCAGAATTTTCAAGTTAGTGATTGTTACCCCAGTCATTCTATTGGCATCCTGCCCTGTCCGTTCCCCGTGCCCCACCCCGCCCCTCCATGGTGAGTATCCCCTAGGAGTGGGGGCACCTTACAGGACTTCCCGAGTCCTGACCCTCCTGCGGCCACCTTCTTTCTGAGGCTTGTTCCCTCCGCATCCCCCTTGCTTCACAGCTGAGTGCTATGAATTGAATCTTCTGCTTGTGCACACTCCTCTTGGGTCTTAGTCTCATAGGAAAAGCCCCCACCCACACGGAAGTCCGGAGATGTTACTCTAGTCCAGGGAGGCTGAATGGGATGGATTCTAAGTGACTGCTAATTCTTGCTGGACAGTGGTCCTCAAATGTCCCTCTACTGAAAGCTTACCTGAGCATAATTTTAGAGATGCTGGTTCCCTGGCCCCCATCCCAGTGACTTTGACTTAGGAAGCATGGGATGCGAACTGGCAGTTGTGATCTCTAACAGAGCCCCAGAAGCTTCTGAGGCAGGTAGCAGTGGGAGTGAACAGTACAGTTAGTGCACTGGCTGGACGAGTCCCGGGCTAGGTCTGGGCTGGCCCTGGAAGAATGGAGGGGTTGATTGTGGGGGTCTGCCATGAAAGGAGTAGTCAGGAGAGGAAGCATCAGATCCTAAGGCAGCCCTGCCTGACTCATTAGTCTGGAGGTGCACGTTCTTAAAATGTGGGCAGTTTATCAGAAATCCATGTGTCCCTCTGCATATTGAGTGGGTCGTTGGTTCTGGTGTTGACTTGGGTGTGACTTTACCTGGTCTCCAAACATGAGACACTCAAACTCATGCCCTTGGAGACTACGAAAATCTTTATTATTTTTCCAATTATTGTGTTTATTTATTTTAAGACAGAGAGAGAGAAAAGCAGAAAGAGAGGGAGACACAGAATCCAAAGCAGGCTCCAGGCTCTGAGCTGTCAGCACAGAGCCTGACGTGGGACTCCAACCCACAAACCATGAGATCGTGACCTGAGCTGAAGCCAGACACTCAACTGACTGAGCCACCCAGGCGCCCCTAAAATCTTTAGTTTTGAAACTAATGCTCCATAAAGCAGTTGATCTCCTCCTAACTAATTTCTTCTTTTGTTCTTTTCTGTATTCCCTTGACGATCAGGTATTGTCGAGTGCTTTCTCGGCAGGTACCCGACAGGCCCTGGTGATACGGTGAGAAGCCAGGGGCAGGCCTCCTCTCCCAAGTGCCACAGTGCAAACCCTATTCATGTGGAGTGTGGGGCCAAGCAGGCTATCCGGGCTGGAGACCGGACAGGCTGTGAGGGAGGAGGAGGGTGAGGGAGGCAGGTCTGGTTTGCTCCTGGGAGAAGTGAGGGAACTTAGAGCTGCTAGGCCCAGGGAACACTTCCCTGATGGTGGACCAAGCCTGCTGGCAGTCATTCCATTACCTGCCCCTCCCCAGGAAATCATGGGTGGGTCTGATAAATGGTTCCTCTCCTAACTATTCATAAAAGAAACTGAGAAAGCCATCAAGAAGGTCCGGAGGCATTTATGCACTGAGAGTGTAGTGACTTCTCCAGTTTTAGTTAAGGACTCTGACAAAATGTGCAAAGGGTACTTTTAGGGTCTGCATACAACACGTAGAGCATTTAAATGCTGGAATGTCCTGGACCTTCTTCCCTGAAGATAAAAGAGGAAGCTTGATGAGACATTCTGCATTCCTTGGTTTGTGGGAACAGGATGAGTGCTATCTTAAATCAGTTTAAGATTGACGGGTGCTTTGGTCATGACTGTCCTTTGCCTAGAGGCCCCAGCCAACAGCTGTCTCCCCACGCCTCTGTTGACTGGGGTGGTGCCCACCTCCACCCATCCATCCCTGTCCTTGAGGGGTCTGACTTACTGATGCCTTGTAGCCTGAGCAGTGAGGCTGGTGGGAAGTGCTGGGTGTGCCAGGAGTTGTGAACAGTGAGGAGAGGACCACAGGGAGGCCCAGGAGAGTCTCCTTGCTGCTCCTGTGAGGGAGAAAAGCACCTTCCACATTGTAGGGGCGTCTCAGGATTGCCCAGCCGAGGCAGGACAGAAGCTTTGTATATAATCCCTTCCACTGGAATCCTGGCCCAGAAATGCAAGTTTGTCCTTGGGGGAGATAGGAGACAGGAGCTCTTTTTCTGTCTGAGAAATCTGAGGAAAGTTCTCTGAAAGTTGCAGCATCTTGCCAACATTTAGCACGTACTGCCTTAGACCCATTTATTTAGGATGCTCCCCTCACTAGCACTTTCTCCCTTGGGAATCAGGAAATGCCTTGGTTTTCCAGGGACTGCCTGGATGATAAGAAGTTTCTAGGCAGGGGGATTTATCATTAATGTCATCATCATTATTATTATCATTAGTAGCAATAGTATTAAGAGCTCTGTATCCTCTCCCTTAAGAATTTTAACTTTTCTAACTATTAGCATGGCCCTCAGACATGGGGAGGGTGGGGGGGCAGGACTTCCTAAGAGGTGGCAGGATTTTGTGTTTGTGGGAAGTGAGGCCTCATGCCTGGGTTTAATAATAATTAACGATAATCATAATGTCTGGGATTAATAAGTCCACGACTTCCGAAACTTCCAGGGCATCCTGGAGCAGCCTGGCAGTGGCTTAGTAGAAATGGGTGCCATTGGCTAGCCTGGGTTGGGACCCCAGTTTTCCCTCTGCAGCCTGGATGACAGTATCCCCCTGAGTGCCAGCTGCTTCTTCCCTAAAATGGGAATAATATTCTCTCTCCAGAAGCTGTGGCGCCTGCTGCATCTGGGGTGGGAGGCACACTTCCCCTGGAGGCTGGGAGCTTCCAGTAAATCTTGAATTCTTCCTGCCCTTTTCTAAGATTTCTGGGTATTCTCTCCCACATCACATTCCTTTAAGTATGCCCCGTTTTGCTCCAGATGGTCCCAGTTCTAGAAAGAAAAACATGCTTTAAGGGAATCATTACCTGCACCTTCCAGTTTCTTAGCAAGGACCTTTAGGGTGCTACATACGCACTTGAGAATATTCCTCTTGGGAAGAAGACACCAAGGGATTTGTTTGTGTTCCCGTTTTTTCTGTTACTGAGGTTACCAGATTTCCCAGGCCGGATTCATGCCTGAGGCTGTCATTGCAGAGATTTGCTGGAGTCTTCTGCAGGTTGTCTGTTGTGCAAACTGACTGTTAAAAACCATATAGCCAGGTCTCCCCGAGCCCTGAGGTACCTACATGTGAATGTGCACCAAAATCAGCCATTTAGACATCTGGTGGCCTCCAAGTCTCCCCACAGGATCCTTACTAATGACAAAGGAAAAGGTGGAGACCTTCCCGGGGTGACACCCACGGACACCAGCATAACGAGACCTGGGTAGCTCCTCACCCATCTCCTGATATGAGCACATAGCCTGGGAAAAGCACAACCGCACTCCTGGGGAACTCTTCCCAAAAGCGCGCAGTTTGCATTTAATCATGAGGACACAGCAAGCAGACACAGACTGAGACCCAGTCTACCCATTCCCGGCCAGTACTCTTAAAGTATGTCAGCGTCATGGAACACAAAGAAAGAAGGGCAATGGAGCTGTTCTGTCCCAGGTTGCAGGGGACTCAGTGCCGTGTGGGATCTTGGATTGATCCTGGAGCAGAAAGAGAACCCTAGTGGACAATTGGTGAGACGTGAACATCGTCTTTAGAGTAGTTAATAGTAGTCTTGTGTCTCCATGACCTCCTTGATTTTGATCATTGTACCGTTTTGTAAGATGCTAACTTTTTAAGGAAGCTGGGTGAGGGGTCCCACATCTTTCCCACCCCGGGCTATGGAGGAAAGTGCTCGGGTTTTGGAGCCTGAAAGACCTGGTGTGGATTCAAATCTTGCCTTTGATAATGATTCACTAAGTGACACTGGTTAGATTGCAGTACCTGTCAGAGCCTCTGTTTCCTTGGCTGCCAGTCTCCCAGTGTCACTGTGAGCACAGAGGCACCTGTATGCAACCCGCATACAGGTGTAATGTTCCCTTCCCCAGGTAAGCTGGGGGTTCGTCTTCTTCCCCACCTTCCAGCCCTTCCCAGCCTGCCCCTTGACTCTGACAGCCTCCACCATGCCCCATCTCATGCACAATTTTCAGAAACCCGCATATGCACTTATGCCCGAGGTCTAGAAAGCTGGTTCTGCAGGTGAGAAATGCTCTCTGTGGCTCTTGCCAGAAGAAGCCTGAAGTGGGATTAAGCCCTGGTCCATCCTGCCTCAGCTGCCCTTTTCAGCTCTGGCTTCCTTTAGGATCCTCCTTCAGAGGCGTCTAGCCCCTGCCACAGACTGGCAGCATCAGATCCCCCGAGAGAGGTCGTGAGGGATGCAGCGGCTCAGGGGCAAAGGCTGAGAATCTGCGTTTTGCCAGGGGCTGCGTGATTCAAGCTCCAAAAGTCCTCTGCCTGGGGACATGACACAGAAGTGGATTCCCAGCCCAGAGCGGTTTGCCTTCCCATGTGGGTCTCTGCAGGAAGGGACTGGGCGAGGGTTGAGAGGAGAGCTGAGAAATGTGAACACAGGTTAGAAAAATCTTCAAGATGCGTCATTTTCGGCCAGGCCCTTGTGTGGAATTCTCTCCTCTGGAGACTTCAGAGGCGTGAGATCCTGCCAGCAGCCTGGAATTTCAGCCAGGGCCTCTGCGTGGGGTGGCCTGGCCAGGGTCTTGCTGGCGAAGGGCTGTTTATTTTCTGTGGAGACTTGGATTTCTCACCCTATTTACTAGCCTGTGCCAAGCACGCCCGGGTCCTCCACACACAGAGCTGGCAGCATCCAGTGGCCCCAAGGGGATCCACAGGAAATGGGTAACTGGCACAGGTTGGTTTGAAATGCTAGGCTTTGTGGCAAGACTTGATACCCTACAGCTTGACTCAGGTACTGCACAGCTTGTCATTTAGACTAAGCTCACATTTCTTGGATGATCGAGTGTGCCCAAAAACTGAGCCATGTGCTTTTATGTGCCTCGTGTTTAACTGTCACCATGTCCCTACAGGGCAGGACCACCACTAGCCCCATTTTATAGCCCTGGACACCAGGACTTAGAAAGGCTAATAGGCGGGGCACCTGGGTGGCTCATTCCGTTGAGCATCCGGCTTTAGCTCAGGTCATGATCTCATGATTCATGGGTTCGAGCCCCACATTGGGCTCTGTGCTGACAGCTAGCTCAGAGCCTGGAACCTGTCTCTCTCAAAAATAAATTTAAAAACCCAAAAAGATTAAAAAAAAAAAAAAGGAAAGGCTAATAGGGGCTCAAGGTCATGTAGCTGGTAAGTGGAACTAGGACTTGAACCCAGAGCCAGGTTTCTGAACCCTTTCCTGTATTGGCTCAGGTTCCCTTCTAGTGTCTGAAGCAAGACAGCCACACCAGTGCTTTCCTTCATGTGGGGCAGGGGAAAGACCTTGCATCCTGTTTCCTGTGATTCTGTACTTGTCCCAAAACCACCTGCCAGGACCCAGAGCCCCCGCTCTCTGGTGAGGTGCAGGGCATATTGGTTTCAAGTGTTGAGTTCTGGGTTGGGGTTCGAAGGGAGAGTTGCAGGCTGGGAAACCAGGCAGAACATGTGAGTAAATGATGCCTGTCCTGGTGCCAATCCTGGTGGCCAGACCTAGGCCAGCGTCCAGGCTTCTCTGCACCGTGGTTCTGAATTGTCACCATTTGGGTTGGGTCTGCAGCAGTCCCAGAACGGGCTGCGCATGCCCAGATAGTAGCTCAGGAGGGCACCACGGTTGGTGCACCACACCACCCAGGGTCATTCCTGTTCTGTGGGCCTTTTCCTTCCTTTCCCTTCCCTTTTGAACAGATGAGCAGCAGAAAGCGGAAAACCACCAGAAACTAAATTAATACCCAGGCAGTTTGGTTTATCCCCGGGACTCCAGTGTAGCAGAGGCTGGTGTTTTTGAAACGGGTTCTCTTTTAGAATCATCTGAAAGGCTCAGAGATAATTAGCCGTTATAGGAAGACTGGATCGTCATTTTAAAAAGCTGCCTGGTGGGAGTAATCATTGCTTGTAATGGGGTGGGAACACGGCAGTAAAAATAGACCCTGGACCTCACTTGCAGGAGCTAAAAGAAACTGGCCAATTGGCTTCATGAAAATTAGGCAGTGGGCCTAAAGTCGTCACTCTCTTACTTTTTAATGTGAGAAAAACAAAAGTCATGAAAAGAATACATTGTACTGTGAAGATTTAGAGGAGTCAGAAAAGAACAAATAATAAAGAAAAATCACCCCCAGTACTACCGTTTGACCCAAGTGCTCACAGCCCTGCGGTATTTCCTTTGCTAACAGGTGCATGCTTATTTGCACAAAATCGGGATCACATTGATGTATAGTCTTATAAGGTACTCTTCTTCACTGAACAGTACTTCAGTTGTCCCCCATGTCCTTAAATGGTCGTTGTCGTAGTGAAATGACTGCCTTAGATGAAAGCATTGTAACTCATCTGGGAGCCGCAGCAGCAGCCGCGACGAAGAGGAACGTGAGGTTTTGTGTGGAACTCTCTGTGCGCCAGCGCCGTTCTAGGCTTTATGCATGACATCGCTTTGTCATCACACAGCCTGCGAGACGGTCCTGTTGCACGTCCCATTTACCCTGTGTTGTTTGACATTTAAACTTTTCTCTTTTAAAAATTTTTTTTAATGTTTATTTATTTTTGAGAGAGAGAGACAAAGCATGAGCGGGGAAGGGGCAGAGAGAAAGGGAGGCACAGAATCCTAAATAGGCTCCAGGCTCTGAGCTGTCAGCACGGAGCCCGATGCAAGGCGCGAACTCAATGAACCTTGAGATCATGACCTGAGCTGAAGTCAGACGCTTAACTGACTGAGCCACCCAGGCGCTCCTAAACTTTTCTCTTTAAAACAAGAATATATTTTAAACAACTTCATAATGAGCACACATCTTTAAGCGCACCTGTGTTTTCCCATAGGTTGCTGCAGGGTCGAAGGCTCTGCACATTTTACAAGTTTTCATTCCCTTCCCCTTTGTCCTAGAGAATGAGTCTCCACTCCTGTCTCTTTTCTTCTTCCTTTTTGTTTGGTCTGGAGGTGGCCTCATCGTGGCCTATGAGGTAAGTGAGGACAACCATCTGGTGTCTACTGAGCATTGTAGCTTGTGACCAGGGGGTCTGGACAGGGAGCACGCCTTTAGTCCTGATTCTTTAGGACCCATTGCCCTGATCATTTGCTTGCCTCTTTATTGCCTCATAATGTCGGTGAGCTCCGGTCTCTTGATTTGGTGTCTCCCAATTAGATGGAAAGATCTTGTGGGTTGAACCTCTTTCACATGTTTTCTCAAAGCTCAGTGTCCCACACAGGGTACTTGTTCTGTAAACATTTGCTGACCGAACAGAGAGGAAGAGAACAGTGGTAGTAAATACGGGTAGATTTTACTAGTGGCTGAAATAGATGTAAGAAGGGGTAAAATCTGATCCCTCCCCCAGGCCAGATCTTAGTGAGCAGGCCTCCTTTGGAAAGCCCTGTGAGTTGCATGATTGTGGATCACAGAGCCTTGAGTCTTAGAGCGCCCCATGCAGCCCAGAGCTGTCTGGCCCCCTGGGATTTGCAGCTGCCCCAGAACAGATTGGGAGTGAAGTCTGGGTGTCCAAAGCCTGACAAGGAGATGGGGCCACTGGGCTACAGACGTTGGGGCTGCCACTCTGCTGGGTGTGTCTCCCCTCTACCCAGTGTTGGAGAGCCCAACGTGGAGTTTGTGATGTGGCTGGAGATTACAGGCCAGGAGTGGTTTAAAAAGAAAGGTGTGCCTTGGGACAGTAGCAAATATTCATTGATTACTTCCTGGGTGCCAGATCCTGTGCTGGACACTAGGGGCATAGGGATGAATCAGTCATGGTTCTTCTCTAGGAAGTGAGCGGAAGACCATCCTATAATGGTTTTAAGACAGGATAAAGCTTAGCGGTGCATGAAGCTAGGAGAGGTTTCTGTTCCCATCAGTGCCTGTAGACACAGGCCATCCCCACCCCCGCCGCTCTCTACCACGCTGATTCTCCATGGGGAGAGGCGTGGGTGCGCCTGGAACCGTGGCCCTCAAGGCAGTGCAGATGGGCGGGGGAGGGGAGCCAGCAAGCAGACCAGCTGACCAGAATCGAGTTGCACTGGAACAAAAGCTGAGAACAAAGTCCTGAAGGTGGCAGTTGTGTGGGCTTTGTGTCACTCTCGCTTCTGTATTCTGGGGATTATTTTTACAATGAGGATGCAGTCATGTGTTATTTGTATAAATAAAATAATTTAGAAGGTAAACAGGAGAAAAGAAAATTAATCTTTGACTCCAGACTCTCCAAAGGCTCCTCCCCTTTCAAAACCGTATCGTATCTAACTGAGTCACTGCCCTTTGATTGTATTTGATGAGGAAGACATGTTCCATATTTCAGATGGGGGAGGGGGAGTAGCCTGCAAAATACTTCTGGCCTCTGGTGAGCTTTGTAAATGGTTTCAGGGTTCGGGGCCCAAGCAGCCCTGGCCCTTCTTGGTCTCAGTGCTGCATGGAGAAGGGGAAAAGCATTTGTCTCGAGTGTGGTTTATAAAAACTGAGCTGCAGGTGAAAAGCACATAATGTGATTCTTTTCCCCCAAATGAAATGGCATTAGATTTTTTAAAAATATAATTTATTTTTTCAAATTGGCTTACATACAACACCCAGGGCTCATCCCAACAAGTGCCCTCCTCAATGCCCATCACCCACTCTCCTCTCTCCCCCACTTCCCATCCACCCTCAGTTTGTTCTCTGTATTTAAGGGTCTCTCGTGGTTAATGGCATTAGATTTTGAATGATAGATTTAAGTTTCGAAAACAGGAACACATTCCCAGAGTGCATAGGCCATTGTATCAGGAAGGGTTATTGTGAGTAGCACATGGAAACCTGATCTCTGGTTCTTTTTAAAATAAAAGTTCTAGTGCCTCTGCAACATGGTATTTTCTGCAAAGAGGGGACAAGGGTAGCAAAGAATGGCAAAGACAAAACCCCATAGAAACTCTCTCCCTCAGACTCTGGGGTAATGGGGCCAGTGACCTAAATAAGGGCAGGCACCCACCGAGTACAATGAGTTCACGCTGCCAGAATGGACTGAATTGAGGCCGCCGCACCCTCCATTCACACACCGGCCCTATGTGCATTCAAGCCCCCGACGACGGGTGGGCTGCCTTCCCGAGTCAGCCAGCCCGGCCCAGCACCACCCACACGAGGTCTCCTGGCTCAGGAGCCTGGCTGAAGGCTGAGTGACAACAGTGCTAAATCCCCGGATAGAGACACTAAGGAGTAGGATTTTTATCCTAAGAACCCCAAGAAATGAATGGACCGTGTCATCCTGCAGGGCTGGGTCGAAGAGAACAGTTCTTGGTGGACTCTCTAAACCTACGCTGTCCAGCTGAAATTCAATGTGAGCCACATACACAATTTAAAATTTTCTGATAGTGTAAAAAGGGAAGACCAAACAGGTGGCATTAGTTTTAATATTTTTTATTGAAGTCAGTATTTCCAAAAAATTTACACTCAATGTTTATGTGCACAATCAATTTAAAAATTACCTAGGAAATGTTTCGCATTCTTTTTATGTGTCTTGGCTGCCTTATTGGAGAGTGGAGGGCTAGAAGCTCTATCCCTCAGCATCTTACAGAGTGAGGGTGGAATGTTGCCAGGTTGCTGTTGGGGCCCGTGGGATCCCCCATAATGTTTGATGTATGGTTCTCATGGCATTCTTTTGCCATTAAACCCCAAAACCTTTAGACCTTAGTAACTTAAGTTATAAATAATTCTTTACATTTTCATAGGACTTTTCCATTAGAAGATGTTTTTTGTATGTTCTCTCTTGCACATAAAACTCTGGGAGGAAGGCAGGCAGGTAACATGCAAATGTTCCTGGAGGGTTTCCTGGGTGGTAGTCCCTGATTCACATACAACTTCTGCCTTCTTGGGGCACATGCACCCCAATGTTTATAGCAACACTATCAACAGTAGCCAAATTGTGGAAAGAACCCAAATGTCCATTGACTGATGAATGGATAAAGAAGACATGGTATGTATAGACAATGAAATACTACTCAGCAATGAAAAAGAATGAAATCTTGCCATTTGCCACAACCTGGATGGAACTAGAGTGTGTTATGCTAAGTGAAATTAGTCAGAGAAAGAGAGATCTTATGATTTTACTCATATGTGGCATTTGAGAAACTTAACAGAAGAACTTAGGAAAAGGGAAGGAAATGTAAGATAAAATCAGAGAGGGAGGTAAACTATAAGAGACTCTTAAATGCAGAGAACAAACTGAGGGTTGCTGGAAGGGAGGGGGATGGGCAAGATGGGTAATGGGCATTGAGGAGGGGCCTTGTTGGGATGAGTACTGGGTGTCATATGTAAAGTGATGAATCACTGGGTTCCACTCCTAAACCCAATACTGTGCTGCGTGTTAAGTAACTTGAGAATAAACACAAAGAAAAACACTACTCCTGCCTTCTTGGAGCTCAGATTCCAGTGGAGGAAAAATACTCATCATTGTGTCAGTATGGTCGAAACTGTAGTGAGAATGTGAGCACAGACTATAGGAAACACAGACGAAGCACCTTCATTCTGCCTGAGATATCAGAGGATGGGTATTTGAGTAGAAAGATGCAGAATGAAGAGGCCCTTGTCAGGCAGAGGTGATGAAGGGGAGAGGTATCTGAACGTGATCCGTTTGGGTTAGAACTTCCAAGCCTGGCGTGTCCATTTTGCTGTGTAGACAGGGTGGGCCACCTTCTTGACACCTACTGGCTATCCATAGGCAAGAGTTCTGGAGCCCAGGAGTTAGGGTTAGCTATGCCTAGAACTGCTTTTCATCTGGAAAAAAAGCAGTTTCTGGGCAAGTTCTTTAGCGGGTAAGTGATGAGAGGGACTTTACCCTGAAACATGATGACCTGACCTCCGTTCCAGGGCCTTTCCTGCCATAGCCACTATGTCTTGTTTTGAGACCTTAAATAAGAACAACTTGCATAGAGGGCGCCTGGGTGGCTCAGTCCGTTGAGTGTCCGACTTTGGCTCAGATCATGAACTCAGTTTGTGGGTTCGAGCCCCATGCCAGGCTCTGTGCTGACAGCTCAGAGCCTGGAGCCTGCTTCAGGTTCTGTGTTTCCCTCTCTGTCTGCCCCTCCCCTGCTTGCGCTCTGTCTCTCAAAAAATAAAAACAGAAAGTGTTAAAAAAAAAAGTTCAAAAAAAAAAGAATATGCTGTATATTATTTTGTATTGTCATTATGTTCAAGATCAATAAGGGTGTGTGCTTTCAATACTGCGTGCTAAGTTTCTGTTGTAGTTATTGAGGAGTCTTGGGAGAGAAATCACCCTTTCTGGATTATTCCATCTGCATGTGAACTGACTGCCCATCTGGAATCTCAGTTCATGGATCTTAAGCCAGACAGGGATCCGGGCTCTTGCCTTTTGTCCACAAGAGGCCCCTGGCCAGCTCTAGGGTGGGACAGAGACAGCACCCACATGCCTGCCTGAGGCCTGCTGCCCTCCAGGAATGGCAGCCTTCTCTACACTCAGCAGGTTTTATTTTTATCTCATCAGCATGTTCCTCCTTTTAAAGTGTGAATCCTAGTGACCCGAATGAGCCGTCTGCCTGGGCGCGGGCCAGCGGGACCAGGTCACTTCAGTTCAGAGGCAGCTTTGGGCTGGGATCGCAGGGATGGGGGTTTCCTGTGTGACCGGCTGGGAGCGGGGCAGGGCGGGCTCATCCTGGCCAGGAGCGTGGGTGGCCTGCCAGCCTGACCAGTTTGCAGAATTCAGATGTTAAATATTTAGAAACACAAAGTCAAGTGTGGGTACCTCTCAGAGTTTGGCTGTAGATAAAATTCAGGCCCGTTGGCTTTGGCGTTCACTCTTGTGAGGCTGTGCTGAGATGTTGTTATCCATGCTGATGCATCAGAACGACATGGTTTCCTATTCAGAGGTTCAGCATCGGGGGTGCACTTCGCCTGAAAATGAGTACTCAGCGGCAGCTGCCCCAGGCTCTCCGGGGAGGCTATGGTAGAATTTTAGAGACAGGAAGGCAGATGGCCTGCCCTGCCCCTCTCTTGTCTGATGCCTGAAACTCACTTGAAATCAGAAAGAAGAAACCTAATATTTGTGGGCCCCGTGGGCTATACTAGGACCTGTGTTAAGCACTCTTCTTACATAGGCCTCTAAGTTCTACAAAACTATTCTGTGAGCTTATCATCATTAGAGGGAGTTTTCCTTCCATAGGGCAGTGGTTCTCCAGGTGTGGTTCCTGCACCAGCAGCGTCAGCCTCAGCTGGGAACTTGTTAGAAATGCAGATTCTCGGGAAGTCTGGGTGGCTTAGTTCGTTAAGCAGCTGACTTCAGCTCAGATCATGATCTCATGGTTTATGGGTTTGAGCCCGCATCAGGCTCTGTGCTGACAGCTAGCTCAGAGCCTGGAACCTGCTTCGGATTCTGTCTCCCTCTCTCTCTGACCCTCCCCTCCTCGTGCTGTCTCTCTCTGTCTCTCAAAAAAAAAAAAAATTTTTTTTTAAAGAAATGCAGATTCTCAGGCTCTGTCCATGATCTCCGGAAAGGAGGACACTGGGGAGGGGCACAGCTAGCTAGTGTTTTAGCAAGTCCTCCAGGCAATCCCGAGGCACTCTGAAGCTTGGGAACCCCCACCAGGAAGTGAAGAGCACAGACCGGGGGCTAGCGTGGGCTCGGATCTCAGATGTATGGCTTTGGGAGCATTGGGCCACCACTTTGGGCCTCAGTGTCCTCATCTGTAGATGGTGGGGCAGTATTAATAGTGGATTACGCAAATGCGTGAATTACATTAAATAATTTATGTTAAAACTAGGAAGAGTGCTGCGCATACGCTCAGCCCACCCAAGTGTTTGCTCTAGCTATCTCAAATTCGGCCTTGATCCCATGTCTGATTGAACGGAAGGCCATTTACTCATTTATTTTGTAGAAACTAAATTCATTTGGCTGTTACAGCATATGTCCTGCAGAAATGTAGGATGCTCTGTAAGCCCATGCTAGCAAAGTGGTGCCTTTCTCCTTGCCAGCTCCAGTTCCTTACTAGGACCTGCTTGAACACTGAAAGAAGGATTTTAAGGCCAAGCCTGATCTTAGCATATTTGTGTCATTGTTGATTGGTGATGTCTGTCCTGGGGGCCCATGGCAGGATTCTCCCTTCTTGCTGTTGGTGGTTTGTCAAGCCACCTGGTGTCAATTTCTGATCCTTCCCTGTTACTGGGTTTTAATGGGAGACTGTTAAGAGTCACCACTAAATGCCGCAGGCCAGAGGAATTATTGTGGTCTACATGTGTTCAGGGTGGATTTGAAGGAGTCTGCATGTGGTTTGTGGATCATGCCTGACCTGGGAATTAATGGACTACTTGGGCTGGTGCTGTCCCTTTGGGGACTTGTAGGTGGCTGTGGCCACAGGAAATGTTTGATTAAGGATTTGGATGGTCTGGATCCTGGCCAGACACCTTTCTATTTTATCATGATTAACAAGAGTGTTTAGTCCCATTTGCAGATATGGGAAGGGCTTTCACAGCAGAGTACCACAGACTGGGCAGCTTAAACAACAGAAATTATTTTCTCACAGTTCTGGGGGATAACAATTTGAGATCATGGTGTCCCCAGGGTTGGTTTCTTCTAATGGTTTAGAAGATGACTGTCCATGGTTTGTAGATGACTGTCATCTCCCTGTGTCTTCACATGGTCTTCCCTCTGTAGCTGTCTGTATCCAAATTTCTTCATTTTCTAAGGACACCCACCATATTGGATTAAGGCTACACTGTGGCCTCCTTATAACTTAACCCCAAATCCTTAATCAAACATTTCCTGTGGCCACAGCCACCTACAAGTCCCAAAAGGGACAGCACCAGCCCAAGTAGTCCATTAATTCCCAGGTCAGGCATGAGGTAAAGGGGGGTTTAAGACTTCAGCATTTAGATTTTGAGGGGCACAGTTCAACGCATAACACCTACCTTCGATTATCTATGTGGGCCTTTTTTTTTTTTTAAAGTTTATTTATTTTATTTTGAGAGAGAGAGTGTGTGAGCAGGGGAGGGGCAAAGAGAGAGAATAAGAGAAAGAGATAATCCCAAGCAGGCTCCACACTGTCAGTGAAGGACCCGATTCAGGGCTCAATCCCATGGACTGTGAGATCATGACCTTAGCTGAAATAAAGAGTCAGATGCCCCTCCATTTGGGTCTTTCATAAAAAGGAATCTTATGAGGGACTCACCAGTATAGCAGTCTACTGTATATGTTCATACTATGATTGCAATCTCTAAATATAAAACATATAAAAACACATGCACATATGGAAATAAGACAGAATATTATCAGTGGTTATTTTCTAATTTCTTTCTGTATATTTTCAAATTTTTCTATAATGAGTATGTATTTTATTATAAGCAAAAAATATACATTAAATTAGGAAAATATGGTTATGGCTTTGGAGAACTTAACATATGACAAAAGATGAATTCAGAAGATGGCGGGTGGGTAGAATTAACCTGTGTTGGTGGGCTTTTTAGGTGGTGGATGTGGCAGGGCGTAGGTGGGTTCAGGAATGATGACATGCAGGCCCTGATTGGATGTGTCTAAGATGGAGGAAGGAGATGTAGAGAGGCTTTGCTGGGGGACGTTTCGTGTAACGTGTTGAGTCTGAGGTCCCACCGGGGCACTGTAGTAAGAGTCCAGCAGACACTGGAAATACAGAAGTGGAATTAAGAAGGGAAGTGGGTACTGGGGAGAGAAATATTTTTTTAAATCACTGCTAGTCATTGAGAGAGAAAATATGATTGGATCCTTGAAAATATTATTAGACCCAACATTTAAGGCCCTGGCAAGACAAGTGCCAGGCCTGTTCTAATACCAGACACTGCTCAGTGTGGGCTTCGCTCAGAAGGCCTTCCTTGCCCCTTCCCCAGACTGGATTAGCCACCTCCCCTGCATCCCTTCATATGCACCCTTTCAGCACCCTGTGCTTCTCTTTTGGGGCACTTGGCGTGTTTGTGGTGAAATGACCACTGGTCATCCGTGGGAGTGGCCCCACAGGATTGTCAGCTGCGTGAGGGCAGGGCAAAGCCCCATCTTGCCCACAGCTGTTAATCACTGTGCTCTGGCCTGCAGAGTCTCCCAGAGCAAGGATGTCTGTTTACTTCCTGCCTGCTCCCTGGAAAAGCTTTTGAAGTTGTCAACTTAATACCTACTTTGGAATTCCCTGAGAAGTGGGCTGAGAAAGTCTGAGTTGCCCAGCAGTTTCTGTGGGGATCCCAGGCAGTTTTCTGGGAGGATGAGTGAGTGGAAGCATATGCAGCAAGCAAACCAGAGAGTAAACGTGTAAGAAGGATTCAGAGAAGGAGTTGGGCTCCAGCAGCATTTCTGGAGAAGGGTTTCAAGGAGGGAGCAGGCACCAGTGCCAGGCAGTGGCTAGAGGTGGAGAAAGATGGGTTCTAGAAAGAGTGGAAGGAGGTCCAGGGAAAGAGAATGTAATTGGTCTTTCAAGAGCACAGGTGGGCGTGTTGGTTTTGGAAAAGAGGCGCAGAAGCTCTTCCGAGTGCCGAGGTTAGGAAAGAGGATGGAATAAACCATAAAAAAGAGGAGGCCATGCAGTAAATGGGCATCATGGCTCAAGGTCAGCTGGGCTGAGGACTCTGTGACCTTTGATTGATGGACTGAGTGTCCGCAGGACACAGATACTTGATTTGAGAAACAAGTGATAATCCTATCTTGCACCCTCACCAACCACCAAGAGTCTCACCAGAGAGCCCTCTTCATGGAATCTGGTTAAGGAAATCTCAGATGTGTGCCACGTAAAGTTGAACTGTTCACCTAAGTGACATTCCTAGTTGGATATCATACTCTGATTCGGTGCCTCTTAAAGTATGATTCCCAGTCTGGCAGCACCTGCCTCTCCAGGGAACTTGTTGGAAATGCAAATTCTCAGGCTCCGTCTCAGACCTACTTAAATAGAAAACTCCACCGCCTGTTGTAACAGTTCAGCTCTCAAGAACTACTGTGCTAACTGCAAAACATAAGCCGTTGGTTCTTGGAAATTAACTCACTCCACTGACATTTATGCAGGAGTCTCCAAGAGCAAGGATGTCTGTTTTCTTCCTGCCTGCTCCCTGGAAAAGCTTTTGAAGTTGTCAACTTAAAACCTACTTTGGAATTCCTTGAGAACTGGGCTGAGAAAGTCTGAGTTGCCCAGCAGTTTCTGTGGGGATCCCAGGCAGCTTTCTGGGCCTGTCTCTTCCACACTGGAGGCTCTGAGCCAGCTAGGAAGAGGTGAGGGGAAGAAAGAGGGGAGGGGAGGGGACCTCTTGGTCTCCCTGAATTCAGTATTTTAAATTAAAGACAGTTAAGAACTGGAGGGGCCTGAATCACAGGCTGGAGGATAAGGTTTCACACTTAGCAGCTGGAATTCATAGCGGTGGTGTTTGGGACCCCTTGCTTTGAAGACCTGGTGAGATGCTGTTGTTTAACAAAAACCAGTCCCCGCCTCCGGCCACTGTCCTTACTGTGACTCCGTACCCGCTAGGAAACCAACCTCCTAGTGCATCTTGGGGTTCCCCGGAGATAAAAGTTCAGCAGTGGTGGCTGCTGCTGTTACTTTTAAGGGACTCAACTTTTTAGCTGCAGCTTATAGAATGGACACCCAGCAGCAAACATTGATTGCTAGAGATAGAGGGGTTTTTCTCTCCTTCGCAATTCAGAGGACAGACATCCAGAGACCAGCCAGATCCCCACACATCTGAAGCTGATTCTAGAAACCAGAGGTTGAAGTTTTACAGATAACCAAGGCTCTCAGCAAAGTGTAAGTGCCATCTGTCCCTGCATTGGGGTGCGCACTCACCTTTTGAAAGCTTGTAGATGCGACATTTTAGGAGCCTGGGATTTGTGTTCCAGTCTGTTCTGCACTGTTGAATGCAGTGTTGTGGTTAGATCCTGGGGAGCCATGGCTGGCTCCGTCCCCTGATGTTGGGGTTATTCCTGAGTGGGAGGCCAGAGCAGGCGAGTACGTGTGATGTCACTCAGGAGCACCCTCTCCCCTTCTAGAAAACCTCTGGGCTTCCCTGCAGACTGCAGACTTATGTCAAATCCAAATGAATTCTTGTGCATTTAGCACACTTGTATGGCTACATCTTCTGCTGCTGCCAAAACCATGGGGAAGATGGGAACCCTCAGTTCTGGTTCTAGTTTACCCGTATGATTTTGGGCCAACAAATAAATCTTTCCAAAAACTCTTTTTATACTTTCCCCAGTAAGTAGGCTTTAATCATTCTTCTTACAGCTGGTGTGCCCCTATACAAAACTTTTTTGGGCAAAATATTGATAGTAGTTATTGATCAAGAATTTTTTGGAATTTAAAATCCCTGTATATCACTGTCCTAGTGTCTCCAGAGAAATATATCCAATTAACAAAGGAGAGGAAGGAGAGAAATGGTTTCAGAACTTCCACTAGGGTACAGAGTTCGACTGTTCATTGATTACCCTGCACAGGGCTGCTGAGCGCCTCCCCACCCCCCATCTCTACACCAGGCCTTCCAGTGTGACTCACGGGTGCCGGGTGCGGGGAGATACTTCCTTGGGACTGCCCCCTCCCTTGCCATCACTCACTGACTCTGATGAAAGAAAATTAAAATATTTTGTTTCTTGAGTATTCAAATAAATGTAAATTTAAACAGCTTGATAACAGCTTTTCCATCTATTAGATTAGGGAGTTTTTACCTAAATTATACAGGGTAAGGGAGTGGGTCATAAAACTGCTAGTAGAAGTCTAATTCTGCAAAGCAGTTTTGCCAAAGTTATTTAAAATCTTACAAATACACACAGCCCTTGACCTCCTGGAAGTTTATGGTGTGAAACAGCTAAAGTGATGCAGAAAGTAGTATGTTCAGACCTGTTTACCCAAGTTATAATTAGAGCAGTGAAAAATTTGAAACAGCTGCTGGGGTGGAAAATTTTCTATTCTACCCTTCTAGGTTCTTCGGCTGATTTAATAATTAAATTGACATAAGATAGATTAATAGGAGAAAGACAAAATGTTAATTTCATACCAATAAGATTCCCATAAAAATATGAGACCCAAGGGCAAGTCTGGCAATTGAGGCTTATATACCATCTTGAGCTAAGGAATGGGCTAGGGGCCTGGGGCTTCAAAGGGGAGGAGGGTGATTCACAGGACAAGAGCAGGTGTTTGATAATTAGCTGTTTGCCCTGCCATACAGATGGGTCATTCACATAAAAAGTTATCTCTGGTAGTAACTCTCTTTCTCGGCCAAGCTCCATATCTGAATTCTTTTTGGTAGTTAAGGGAGAGGTAAAAGTTTTTCTTAAATCTGCTGAATCTTGATTCCCTTTAGTTCAAAACAATCCACATGACAAAGTGGCACACTGTGGGGCAACCTATTCTTACTGTGACAGCTTTTATATCCAAAAAGAATTATTAAATATAGCATATATATTTATATCTCTTTATATGTCTATTAAAATCACATCAGATAATACTTAATGACTTGGGATCATGGCAATTAATAATAATGATAATAATTTATAACTTAATAGTAATTAAAAACAATCAAAACAGCATGTACAATATAGTTCCAATTTCACAAAATGTATATATTCATTTTTTTCAAGTCTAAAGGGATGTACATGAAGAAATTAATGATAGTTCCTAAGTAACAAGATTATTGTTTCTTCTCTCTCTCTCTCTCTTTTTGTATCTTCTAAATTTTCTCAATAAATATGTGCTTTGTAAATGACTTCTTTAAAAAAAGAAAAGATTCCTTCGAAATATGCCTTCATAATTGCTGCTTTAAACAGTTGCCTGCCCAGAGAATCTTACTGGCTGGTTTGCATTACAAGGAGGGATGAACGTTTGCTTTTTAAGCTGATTAATGAGGCCACTGCTTCTGACAAAACCCAGGGGTGAATTTTGTCTGGCCTAAAAGGAAGACAAGCCTTGCTAAGAGGTGAAAGGTCAACAATGAAGCCAGATGAAAAATTTTGGCTGGAGCCTTAAGATAGAATCACAGACCCTGCATTGTGTTAGATAATTTTCTAATTTCTAGTATGTGGAATTTTTTTTCTCTTGCACATTCAGTTAATCACTCTTTTTCCCCCAGTAACTAAGCTCTGATGACGATGCCAGTGCATAGCTGAAAGCAGCAGCAATGAGCCTCCTTGGGCATACATGGCACTCTGGTGGTTTCTAAGTCACGGGCAGTGGGCTGACATGGCCATGAGAAAAGCCCGTGCCCTTTGGATTTGAAGTACCCCAAGAGGGATTGTTTATACTGAGTACTATGTGAAGATACCACTCTTCTCTTGGCTGAAAATATGTGATCAAATGTAAAGTTGAGCTTTAGAAATATTCATTTCATGGTGGCTTGATGGAAACATTAAAAGTGGAGGAGTTGAAGCTATGGGGGGAGAGTGGTGATTTAGGCTAAGGTCAGAGGGGCTGTGGTTAATGAAAGCTTCCAGGAGAGCATTGAGAAAGGCCTTCATACCAAAAGATCTTCAGTAGAGTCAGAGGGTGGGCTTTCACACTGGGCTCTAGGAGTCTACAGGGAGTGGCTCAGATGAAAATGAGAGGAATTACTTTGAAGTCAGCATTTGTGTGAAATACCAGACAGATCACAGGATTGTAGCTTTACTTTGAAATGTATTTAAAAAAACAAGAAAAGATGGGTGGGTGGATGGTTAGAAGGGCAGATGGTGTGATAAAGCAAATAGAGTGAAAATGCTAACAATTATAAAATGTGGGTGGTAGATGTTTACTGTAGAGTTCTCTGAATTTTCCTGAAGGTCTGAAAATTTTCATAATGAAAATATGGGGAGCAAAAAGAACAACTTGTTGGCAAAAACCTAAACTGTGGGCATTTACAGAAAAAACTAGATAACAAGGAATCCCCCATCAATCCCAAAATACAAAAATGGCGGGGACCCAAAAAAACCCCCAAAACCAATAATTATTGACATGATAGCTAGCCAGCACTCATTTAAAAAAAAGTGTGTGTGTGTGTGTATGTGTATGTGTGTGTGTGTGCGTGAATGTATTGCTTACTTCCATTCTCACAGGATTTGACACACATAGGAATTAAATATAATGCAAAAGATTATGGGGCACCTGGGTGGCTCAGTCAGTTAAGCATCTGACTTTGGCTGAGGTCATGATCTCACGGTTTATGGGTTCGACCCCCACATCAGCTCTGGGCTGTCAGCTCAGAGCCTGGAGCCTGCTTCGGATTCTGTGTCTCCCTCACTCTTTGTGCTTGCTCCACTTGCACTCTGTCTCTCTGTCTCTCTCTCAAAAATAAAACATTAAAAAAATTAAAATGTTGGAAGGAAGCTTTGTGAATGGAAAGGAAAGATAGGAAAATAAGACAAGATCACCCTTTGAAGTATATCAGACATGCTTCTGAAAGGAGCCACTAGGGGAAGACTGTAGGAAACTTATTTGATCTGGTTTTTGCTTTTACGAAGGTGAAAAGCAACCAGTGAAAGCCAACGAGCAACCAAAGAGGAGTCAGGAAAAGCAACTGGAGAGGAATGTGGTGAAAAGTACTTCTTTCTGAAGGAAATCTTATCCTCAGATGATTTCTGCAGCATTTTTTGATTGGCCTTGGGCAGTTAGCTCCTTCTTGGGTGAAAGTGCATTGAAAAAAATTAAGGAGGAAGGTATGAGTTCCAAGAAATCCCCAGTTCATTTGGATTAGAGAAGGAACAGTACCAATTGAGAGCTCCTTTGGGTTAGGGACTTCTAGGCCTACATTATCATAACCGCTTGGGTTAGGAATGGCCAACAAGAACCTCATTCAAGTTCTAAGGCTCCATCATTAACCAGTTGGATGTGACAGCAGGGTGGGAATTTGGAATGAAATCAAGAGGTAGCAGTCAGGCCCCTGAGCCCGGGTTTAAATGATGGCTTTGCTCCAGCACAGCTCCAAAGCAGAGCTAGTGACGCCGGGTCTTTGTGATGGCAGACAAAATGGGGATGTCTGTGGGGCGTCTGGCTCTGTGCATGGCAGACGGCAGGCTAAGAAGAAAGTTTTTCCCTTCTCCTTTAATCCTCTATCCTGATAATGAACCTACTGTAGTTCAGTTCCTAAAGAAATAATAAAAGTAGTTGATAATTTTTCTCAGTTTGAGGGAAGAGTTTCACTCTTTAAAATAACACTTAATTTATTTTCAACATTTAAAAAAATTTTTAATGTTTTTTTATTTATTTTTGAGAGAGAGAGAGAGACAGCATGAGCAGCGGAGGGTCAGAGAGAGAGGGAGGCACAGAATCTGAAGCAGGCTCCAGGCTCTGAGCTGTCAGCACAGAGCCTGATGCGGGGCTCGAACCCACGAACTGTAAGATCATGACCTGAGCCGAGGTCAGACGCTTAACTGACTAAGCCACCCACGTGCCCCTCTTTTCAACATTTTATACAATTTTATCTTTGGGGGATTCTAGTCTTTACCCTTTTGTCAAGAGACTTACATTATGTATGACTGTTACGGCTTTGAACAAGTTTAAGAACCAATCCTATAGTATATGTTTGGTTTATTATCTGTTTATCTTTTTGTTTTCAGTTTAGAGGAGGAAGAACAAAACTATGTGGTCTACTTAGCTCAAGAGGAGTGATAGCATCCTTTGTACTTTGAGGGAGAGTGGCCTGGGTGGGTCTGGAATGACAGTGCTGTTAAAGAATTTAATCAAGGGGCGCCTGGGTGGCTCAGTCGGTTAAGCCTCCGACTTTGGCTCAGGTCAGATCTCACGTTCGTGGGTTCGAGCCCCGCGCCAGGCTCTGTGCTGACAGCTCAGAGCCTGGAGCCTGCTTCGGGTTCTGTGTCTCCTTCTCTCTCTGCCCCTCCCCCTCTCATGCTCTGTCTCTCTCTGTGTCAAAAATAAATAAAACATTAAAAAAAATTTTTTTTAAGAATTTAATCAAATTATTCAGTAAGAATAATAGGCATACTGCAAGTCCTAATGGCAGTGTTAAAGGGCCTAGCATTATTAAATCTGAGCTTAGCCACCCCATCTTTATGGGGACATTTCCAGGTTGTGGGTCAATCATTGAGAACTTGTTCGAGTGGCTAAAATACCAGTTTGATGTTTAGAATGAAATGAAAGCTTTAGATTCTTATCAGTTCTAAGGAAGATGAGAATTGTGTACTAGGTCATCTGCATCTCAATTCAGATAAATATGAACAGCTATCATTTATTGAGTACCTTTTCTATACTAGAAGGCAATATGTTACAATGTGCCACTTCATTGAATCCTTACGGTGACCCCATCAAATACTTAGAATCATTATCCTGATTTTACAGATGAGAAAAAATCCAGTCTCTGACCAAAGTCACCTTATGGGATAAGTGATCTTGATTTCCTCGCAGCACACTGGCCACTTGCTACTCCTTTACCCCACTTTAATTTTTATAAACTCATCACCACTAGGCACATTAAATAATTGTGTAATTTATTATATATTCAATTTATAATAAATATGATAGAAATCTTGGTTAGTTGCAGATCCCTCCTCACCAGTGGTGTGCTGGAGCTCGTGTGAAATGGTGCACCCTTCCCATCTCTGTGTTTAGTCAGGTCAGGTGGCCTGAAATGGGGTCTGACGGGAGTATTTACACAAGGGAAATTGGCAAATGCCACAGGTCACCAGGCCCCACTCCCCTAGGGCCAATGGCTAAACACATGCCAGCAGACCACCCCTCCTTACCCCTCAGCGGAATGGAAGCTTCATTTTTTTGTTGTTGTTCATTGCTCTATCTCTCATGCCCAGAAATATGCCTGGCACTTAGTAGGTGCTCAGTAAATATTTGCTGAATGAATAAAAAGTAGCAAGCACTTTTATTTTATTTTATTTTTTAATAGTTTGTTTTCAAATTGGTTTCCATAATATACCCAGTGCTTCTCCCCCACAAGTGCCCCCCCCACCATGACCAACACCCGCTTCACTCCCTCCCCCTCCCCCTTCAGTCCATGGTTCGTTTTCAGTATTCAGTACTCTTTCATGATTTGTGTCCCTCACTCTCCACAGCTCTCTTTCCCCCTTCCTCTCCCTATGGTCCTCTATTAGGTTTCTCCTGTTAGACCTATGAGTGCAAACATATGGTATTTGTCCTTCTCTGCCTGACTTATTTGGCTTAGCATGACACCCTCGAGGTCCATCCACTTTCCTACAAATGGCCAGATTTCATTCTTTCTCATTACCATGTAATACTCCATTGTATATATATACCACATCTTCTTGATCCATTCATCAGGTGATGGACATTTGGGCTCTTTCCATGATTTGGCTATTGTTGACAGTGCCGCTATGAACAATGGGGTACATGTGCTTCTATGCATCAGCACTTCTGTATCCTTTGGGTAAATCCCTAGCAGTGCTATTGCTGGGTCATAGGGGAATTCTATCGATAGTTTTTTGAGGAACCTCCATACTGTTTTACAGAGTGGCTGCACCAGCTTACATTCCCACCAACAGTGTAGGAGGGTGCCCGTTTCTCCACATCATTGCTAGCATCTACATTCTCTTGATTTGTTTATTTTAGCAACACTGACCGGTGTGAGATGGTATCTCAGTGTGGTTTTGATTTGTATTTCCCTTATGATGAGTGACGCTGAGCATCGTTTCATGTGCCTGTTGGCCATCTGGATGTCCTCTTTGGAGAAGTGTCTATTCAGGTCTTCTGCCCATTTCTTCACTGGGTTATTCATTTTTCGTGTATGGAATTTAGTGAGCTCCTTGTAGATTTTGGATACTAGCCCTTTATCTGATATGCCATTTGCCACTATCTTTTCCCATTCTGTTGGTTGCCTGTTGGTTTTTTTTTTACTGTTTCCTTTGCCTTGCAGAAGCTTTTTATCTTGATGAGGTCCCTGTAGTTCATTTTTGTTCTTGATTCCCTTGCCTCTGGGGATATTAGCAAGCACATTTAAATCATACAGACCTGGGTGCAATTCCCTGCCCTTGTGTGGATTTTTTCACAAGACACTGAATCTATAAAGACACTGAAGCTATAAAATAGGAGTTGAAATCTCTTGTGTCTTCAGTTGAGGGTAAAACATCCCAAAACCAGGAGTAAGAAAAAATAATATTGTAGCATTACAAGTCATCAAATCAATCCCTGAATACTCGTTAGCTTTGAATCTGCAGTTAGTTAAGCTATGGCTACCAGGAGAAACTTTGAGGTCTAAGGCAAATAATGTAATAAAGGCTTAGCACCGTACCTGACGTTTCGAAGGCACTCCATTAACGACATCCTTTTTCTCCTGTTCATTGGTTCTGTCAGCATTTCAGTCTGTTCCTCTGTCTTTTTTTTCCAAATTCCCCATGAATAAAATTGCCCAGTCTGCTGTAGCTATTTCTCCTGCAGGGAAACCATGCTATTAACTTTCTAATGGGCTCTCTGGTGGGGCTTCAGACCTTAGATTAGGTTAAATGTTTCAACCTTTTAAAAAGTGGCATTAAGTAGTCAGTTTGTTGCTGAGAAAAAAGTGCAGGTGTGAAAAAGTGATTCCCAGTCTCCAGTTGGGAACCAACCTCACTTCCACTGTTAGCTTGTCCAGTCTTGGGTCTGGTCATCTGCAGCTGTTTTTAGTTAAAATCAGGCTTCCTCACTTCTGGCTATCCCACCGGTTAGTGCTTGAAGAGATTTCCAGAAGGTACTATCCTGATTCTACCCTGTGGGAACCCTGTCAGGTACACAGGAGCCCTGGACCCTGAAGCCCTGGAAGCCCTCAAGAGCCAGATCTGACTGAGGGCGATGGATTCTCTTTTGAGTACTTTTCCCCAAGTGGGGCATGAAGAACCCTGCAGTCGGAGGCAGAGCCAGTCTTTCCATTTACTGAACAAGCCAATTGCTACAAACAAGAGACTAGACATTATCCTGCCCTCTGAGACCCCATTTCTGGAAGGTTTGGCTGAGATACCCATGATGACACAGAAAAACAACAAAAATTCGCAGGCCAGCAAAAACTGAGAAGGACCGACAAATGGCGGAATCTCAGAGGTGTCAACCCATGACAGTGAGGAGGCAGACAGTGCTGGTCTCAGGGAGCCTTTCCGGGACATCACTCATGATGCAAAGGGCCACCAAGAGGAGACCCCACCTCACCACCACCCTCCTCTACCCTTGCCTGAAAAAACCCAAGGAAGTAATTTATACCCTTTTCATCATTAGTTCCCGACTCATGCACTCAAAGCAAATTCCAACTGACGAGCCTTTCTTTTCTCTCCTCAGCTACTGGCCTCAGATGTGGGCCTGTATAGAGCCGTCTCTTTGGGTTTTTCCCCATGGCCAAGTAGAGAAAGAAAACATCACTATACCCAGATGGGAAATAGGGGGAAACTGGCATTATTTCAGTGCATTCTAGTAAATCTACCCCCAAAAAGCAAAGTGCTACAGGCAGGGTGCCCTGACAGCTGTACCAGCTGGCAGCCGGGATGCTCCCTATCCTGACTTGATTCAGAGTCTCAGAGGAGGAGGTGAGCCTCACTAGAGGGAAGGTTCTGAGTCGGCTGGGAGCTGTGCCCTCAGCCAGTCCCCTCCCAGAGCAGGTCTGAGGAGGGATCCGTCCTTGACACAGGTGGCCAGAAGACGGAACTGTCGTCAGTCTGCCTGTAATGTCTGTTGAAACTCAGTCATTGGTAAGGACAAACTTCTCCTCATTTAAGGATGAGTATTCTGTTCCTGCAGAACAGAATAAAGCCAGCAGCTTCAGAAGACCCAGGAAATCATCTATAGTAGGCCGCAAAAGACAATTTGGGGGAAGTGTGTGGCATCCTCAGCATACTCCAAAAGGACATGGCCTCTCTCAAACAGGGACAGAAAAACATAAGGAAAGAATGTGTTGACAGAAAAGGACAACAGAAATAAAATTTTAAAAAGAGATTGAGTAAATAAGGAAAGGGTTGTGAGGAAACAAAATCCAACAACAAACCAAAACCCCAAAGTAGCAGGAGTATAAAGAGTATGAATGCGTCGTAGGCTGCATAATGACTCCAAAAAGATGTCCGTATCCTAATTCCTGGAACCTGTGAATGTTATTACCTTACAGGGCAAACAAAGACTTTGCAGATGTTATTAAGTTGAGGAGCTTGAAAGATGGGGAGATTGTATTGAATTGTCCTGAGTGCAGTCACACGTGTCCTTAATAGATAAGCAGGGGGAGATTTGATAGAAGAGAAGGCATTGTGATCATGAAGATGGAGACACGTCACAGGACGCTGGCAGCCATCAGAAGCTGGAAGAGCAAAAGAACACATTCCCCTCTAGAGCCCCCAGAGGGATTACGGCTGCTCTGACCCCTCGATTTCTGCTCAGCAATCCTGATTTGAGATTTCTGGCCTCCAGAACGGTGAGAGAAGAAATTTGTGTGGCATGAAGTCACCAGCTTTGTGACAATTTGTTAGAGCAGCCCCAGAAAACTAATACAAATGCTATGGGAAATCAAATCAGTGATGTGAATTTCGGGGGAAAAGAACTTTGAGAAATGGTTCTGGAAAATACAAGAGAGAAAGAGAAAAATAAGAGACAAGATTATAGATGTGGAAGACAGGTTTGGTCGCTCATATTCAGATTGTTGGTGTTGGTGATTACTGAGATCAGTGATTGGCCTCAGCTACCTCCCTGAGCTGCACAGAGACGGGGTGTGAGTATTAGGCGCTCACTCACCACATTCTGAAAAGAGGCCCACATCCGGGCATAGCCTGGGAAACAGGGAATAACAAGAATGGCGGGGGCGGGCGGCGGGAGAGAATTAGTAAGAATCCAAACAGGGAAAAGAGTAACAAAAATCATATTGACTTTAGGCTTGTTCTTTATAATAGAGAGTCTATGTCTATGGAAGTTGTTGGAAGATTAGAACACCTGAGAGTTTTGTTTTTTCTTGTTTTTAATTCAGATGTTTTCCCAGCCCCTATGCCACTCCTCCCTCAGTGGGGTCTGTAAATAGGACACATTAAAAGTTCTTTTGATTATCAAGTAAGTTTGCAAACCATCTATGCAATTTGGGGAAGTATATTGTTACCCAACAATTTCACACTCAGCTGAGTTGTCTTTTCTGTATGAAGCCGATTAGAAAGACGTTCTCAGACATGCAGGGGCTTGGCAAAACATATAAACATGTTCCCTTATTATTTTTTTAAATTATTTTTTTATTTTAGAGAGAGGGAAGAGCATGTGTGAGGGAGAGGTGCAGAGGGAGAGAGAGAGAGAGAGAGAGAGAGAGAGAGAGAGAGAGGGAGAGAGAGAGAGAGTTCCAAGCAGGCTCCACGCTCACTGCAGAGCCCAACACATGCAGAGCACAATCCATGACCCTGGGATCATGACCTGAGCCAAAATCAAGAGCCAGACACTCAATCGAATGAGCCACCCAGGTGCCCCTACATGTTCCTTACTTTAAAATTTACTTTAAAGATATGTTGTAGACATTCAAGAGATAAAACAAAATACTGCTCAAGAAGAGGTAGGCAAGCCCAGGAACCAGTAGATGTAGAGAGCAATTTAAATTTTTATTTTAACTTTGGTAAATCAAGCAATACGAGTGTCAGAAATTGTTCTTAAGACAAGCTATAGAATGGAACAAGTACTAGGTGACTATGTCCAGGATGTAAACCATAGTGTATTATTAAAAGAGATCAAAAGGAGAGCAGGAGATAAAGGTTTGTTGTGCTGCTTGTCCGAAAATAAGTTGGTAGCACAAAAAGCTGTTTTTTTCTTTATTTTGATCTTTAGAGAAGTTAATAGCTAAAGGCTCTGAATAATATTAGTACCGATATCCACCATTGTGGTAGTTTACTCTGACCTAAGCAGTGTGCCAAGTACTTCTCCTGTGTCATCTCCGGTCAAGGTCACAGGGGTGGATGCCAGATCCCTTCCCTGCCTCCCACTCACTTTCTTAAAGTTCCTTAAGCTTGAACCTCAGGCCAACTGACTGTAGAGCCCTTCCCTAACCCCCTACACTAATATGAAAACTTAAAGGTACACACTGAGAGATTAAAAAAAGGTTCTAGAACTACTCAAACCCTAGGAAGTAAAAAAGGACCATTAAATAGACCCTGAAAAAATTATCAAGAGGTTTTAAAAAGCAGAAAATGTACAGGGTGTTTCCTTTAACTTCAGTGCACTAGAATTATAGAAAATACAAAATTATAAAATTTGAAACCCAGTTACTTAGAGATAGAAAAACAGAATCCAAAGAGTTGTGGGCTCCAATAAGAGAACAAAATTACAACCACAGACTTGGTGGAAGGCAACAAGGAAGCTACATAATAAAATTCGAAACAAAGATGAATATTTACATAGAGAAAAATTCATGGCTTTCTATATACGAAATCTAAATAATGAATACCCCACTCAAGAGGGTAAATAGAGACACAAAAGAAAACAGTAGAAATTTGAAGAAAGGAATTAGTGAAAGTAAAGGCTGACCTACTTAGGGAAAAAAATGGTAGAATTGATGAATCCTGGAGCTATTTTTTTCCAGAAGACCGACAAAGTAGACTGATTTCTCACAAATCTAATTTTTTAAGTGAGAAAAAATATCTACACGCATTAAAGAACCAGGAAGAGATGGGGTGCCTGGGTGGCTCAGTTGGTTGAGCTTCCAACTTCGGCTCAAGTCATGATCTCATGGTTTGTGGGTTTGAGCCCCAGGTCGGGCTCTGTGCTGACAGCTAGCTCAGAGCCTGGAGCCTTTCTTTGGATTCTGTGTGTGTCTCGCTCTCTCTGACCCTCCTCCACTCGCACTTTCTCTCTCTCTTTCTCTCCCAAAAATAAATAAAACATTTAAAAAAATAAAGAACCAGGAAGAGGACATAATCACAGAAGCAGAGGTTGTTTTTAAGTTTAAAATGATTGTTAGTACCATTCTGTGCTCCAAATTTGAAAATCTGAATGGATTGGTCAATTTTCTAAGAAATTTCTAAGAAATAGAAATTATCATAATTGATTCAAGCAGCTGAAAACCTAAATAGAACAAAAACCATGGGACTGTCATCAGGGAAGTTTCCTGACCACTGTTTGGCAGACCAGTTTTTTCAGACCTGCCAAGAACAGCTACCCAAGCTAAATACCATGCAGATTATTCTGGTGCTGACATTCTAGTTCAGCGCCTGGCTTTGGAAAGGAAGGATGACATGGCGAACACGTGTTTGGCAGCAACAGGAGGAGATGCTGAAGAGGACATGTCTGAGAAAAGGAGTGCCTTCTCTGGGAGCCTGCCTTCTCTCTGTGGCGTGTTCTCACTAATATCCAGAGGCTGATATCCACCATGTTTGTCCAGACCTGAGCTAATGGTGGAACAAAGTAAAGCATTAGGGAAAACTGGTCTGCATCTAACATCCATGGCATCTTCTAAAATTTGATGACCAAGAGAGAACTCTTCCTTACTTTGTTCAGGGGAAGTTAATGTAGTGCCTTGCTTCAAAGAAAAAGGAGAAGCATTCAGACAACTGAGTTGACATAGTAGTTTCTGTTCCTAAGTGGCCTCCATGTCCTGTGTGAGGACATGTGGATAGTGAGTCGTCATCACCCGTGGCCACTGGCTGCAATTCCACCTTCTCTCCAGATTCTGCTCTTGGGACCCCTGTCCCTTGTTGGAAGGCTGCCAGCATTGTCCTTTCTGCTGTCATAGAGATTCAGATGCTGAAGACGCAGGTGGAGTTCCCTCCTTCACTTGTCTGGCTCCTGTCCCAGAGACAGTTTGGGCTGGTATGCTGGGTGCTCAGGCCTCACTGCCTCTACTCCTGTCCCCACCCCAACCTGACCCCATGGTGTTCACCCCAGATCCATTTTTATACCTTTATTGGGCATCTTGAGTGTCTAGGGCCCTCTATCACACCACTGTTCTAGCTCATGCCTAGCTACTGCTTGCCCTCAAGGTATAGTCCAGGGGCAGTTGGCTCAGTCAGTTAAGCATCTGACTCTTGATATTGGCTCAGGTGGTGATCTCACATTGGTCGGATCAAGGCCCAAGTCAGGCTCTGTGCCAAGCATGGAGGCTGCTTGGATTTCTCTCTCCCTCTGCCTCTCCTCTGTTTGCACTCTGTCTCCCCCTCTCTCTCAGAATAAATAAATTTTTTTTTAAAAGTACAGTCCAAACTCTTTAATATGGCTTAATAAGCCCTATAAGCAGGCCTGGCCTCACCTATTTCTGCAGAATCATCTTTCAGCACCTCCAAGCCCCTGTGTCACCTGGTCTGGGTTCAGTCCTGGGGACGGGCCATGTTCACTCTGTACCCTGGTCCCTTGGCTCATGCTTTTCTTCTCACTCAACCTCGCTGCCTTGCAAGCCAGTAGGTGTTGGCCTAGAAGTCACTTACCAGGAACCTGCCAGCTTTGCGTAAGGCCCTTCCAAAGGACCTTATGGCGTCCTGTGTTTGCCTCTTGAGAGCACTCATCTCATGGCCGGTGTCATGCCTGGTTCCTCTGTTACACTCAGGAGTTTGAAGGCAGAGGCTGTGTTTGCTCATCACGGAATCCCAGCACCCAGTAGTGCCTGGTGCACAGCTCATAACCCTTAACTATTTTATCCATGTGGTGGGTGGATGGCTCCACCACATTATATATCCACCTTTTATGCAGTTATTGAATGCTGCTATGTTTCATGCTCTATAATGTGTCATTTCATAAATGCAGAGGAAACTCAGTGCCAAAATCTTCAGAGAAAGGATTTGGTAAAAGGGTTTGTTGCTCCCTTGTATGAATGCTATTTCCCTGCTTTTGGTGTCTGCCTGGGACTTTCCTCATCACCACCTCTAGTTCCTTAATAGACCTCACTGTACCAGGCTCTACACAGCTGAATAAGACCTCTACCCTCAACTACCTTCCCTCCTTATAGTTTAGTTAAACAAGCATCATTCGCGTGCATTCTAGGTCTATCTAAGTATTGTCCATTTCGACTTCAGAACTTGTCCTTAAAGTTGTCATTTTTATAAGGAAATCGCCCCTTCCAGCTGCTTTTGTTATTTGCTTCTGTTCTCAAGGGAGTACAGAAAAAGAAATTGTATGTCATTTCATCAGATGGGAGCTGTTTTCAGAGGATGCTGGCCAGGCCCCGGGTCACCCAACAGATATGTCCTCTTTGGTCCAGCTCTGCCGGGCCACAGAAGCAGGAGGGACTCAGGGACACACCTCTCCAGCCCATCCCCAAGCAGAATCTTAGCCTCCTGGAGTGCAGGGACAGTATGTGTTCATCTCTGTCACCCTGGTGCCTGGCAGTTTCTGAAGAACAGGAGGTATTCAATATACCTTTGTGGAATTAACAAAAGGACAGAAGGAGGGAGAGGAAGAAGAAGGGAGAGAGGGAAGGAGGAATAAAAGAGACTGAGAGGTGTGCCTGGCTGGCTCAGTCAGTTAAGCATCTGACTTCAGCTCAGGTCATGATCTTGCAGTTCATGGGTTAGAGCCCAGCTCTGTGCTGACAGCTTGGGAACCTGGAGCCTGCATCGGATTCTGTGTCTCCTTTGCTTTCTCTGTCCCTCACCCCCTCTCAAAAATAAATAAACATTAAAATTTTTTTAAACAAACAGAGAGGAGGCTAAGAAATGAGAGGTGTCAGTTGGAGGATTTGGTAAAAGGGTTTGTTGCTCCCTTGTATGAATGATATTTCATTCCAGGGACTATCTGATGTGTTAGAAGAATCTGATACCATAAATACTGAAATAAATACCCCAAACTTGGAGAGTTTCCAATAAAGTAAGAAAACACATTACGAATAGTTATATAACAGGAAGCATCTCATTTTCTCTTAAAGACAACATCTTTAAGGAGGAAAAAACCCCACAGCTCCTTGAAGAAATCCCATGTTATGAGCCGCTATAGCAGTCACTAACTAGCATGTGTTGTTTTCATTTTGAAACTCAAGCCATGTAGATTTGAGTGTCTTTTCACCTTCTCTCCATCTTTTCTTCCCCTGCCCCTAAAGCAATCTCACCTCACGTTGCTGCGTTCTGGTAGCGTGAGAATGCCCCTCTCATTTTCCTGACCTCTACATATGTTAATACTCTTTGGTACTAGTTTTTAGAGTAGATGTTAAATCAGTTTAACCTCATGTGCCAACCTCAGTAGATTGGTTGTGTCTCACTGGAGTGTTGGGAAGGATCCTGAACCTGTATCTAAGTGAAATGAGGGGGAGTTTTTGGAAAGAGGTGGAGAAGTCTAGAGAATGGTGATAGATAGGCATGCCCTGTATTTGCCATCCCCATTCAAGAGCAAAGTAAGGCAATGAGAACAAGAATCCTTCAGCCTTTGACTTAAATGAGAGTCCATTGATTTTTTTTTTTTTGAGAGAGAGAGGCAGGGGGAGGGGCAGACGGAGAGAGAGAATCTTAAGCAGGCTCTGCACTCATTGCAGAACCCAACGCAAGGCTTGATCCATGACCCTGTGATCATGACCTGAGCCCAAATCGAGAGTCGGACACTCAACTGACTGAGCCACCTGGGAACTCCTATTGTCTTAATTTCATTTTCCTTTAGAGCCTGAAACTTGATTTTTCAGCTCACATTCAACAGTGGCTTGAGTGCACTATCTTTGCAAGCAGAGAGGAAAAGAGAGCCGAAGATCTTAACAGCATTTAAACCTTTCCTCTACTCGGTGGACTTCTGATATCTGATCTGGAATTGGGCTTCATGGCCATGGACAGGGGCAGGAACAAGACACTACTGAAAAATTTCCTCTGCTATAAATATTTTCCAGTGGTTATTTCAGAAGCAATTTAAGCTTCTGAAATTTGAGCTAACCCTTAATGTAGGACATAAGCTGCCATCCAAATTGGTGGCCTGGAATTTAGATTCGTGTGTTGGGAATCAGAATGTGCTGAGGAGTAGCCAGTGGCTTTGACCAGCCACTGGGCATGTCCCATTAATGGCAGGCATTTGCACAGGCATGCTGTGCCTGTCACCAAGGGAAAACATACACAGTCATCTTGTTGGAGGCATTCTGTTTCAGTGTGAGAAACTGAGGCCCGGCCAGTAGATCCGAGCTGGAATGGGTCAGCTGTGATATCAACTGGGCCTTGCCAGTCGGTCAGTAAATGCTCCATGAGTGCTTCCATGTGCCCGGTGTAGACATTGTAAATGTGGTGGTGAGAAGACCCTCAAGCGCCCAGGTACCAGGAGTTTCAATGCTGCTTGGGAAGAGACAAGCAAAAGCACCCCAAGAAATAAATGCTTTAAGGGGTCAACAAGTGCACTGAGGACAATAAAATGTGACGATTGGGGACACTGCTTGACCTCAGTGCCCAGAAATGCTGCTTAGAGGATGTGGCATTCACATCTGGCCTGGAATGGCACAATATGCCAGCATCAATGTTGTGCAAGTCCAAAGCGAGACAAACAACAAAACCAACGTCCAAGAGATGAGGGAGAGTCAGTGTGATTGGAGCAGGGGGCATGCCCAGAACCCTCTGAGTGCCAATATTTACTAAACTGTTAGCAGTGGTCAGAGTGTCTTGTAAGCTTTAAAACTTTTATTGTGCTTCTTGGAGTTGCTTTTAGGTAAACCATTGCATTAGTTTAGATGTGCTTGCTTAGTCATATGGAGATACCATAGTGAATTCTGGAAGTGCCTGGGTGGCTCGGCTGGTTAAGCATCCGACTTCAGCTCAGGTCATGATCTCGAAGTTCGTGAGTTTGAGCCCTGCATGGGGCTCTGTGCTGACAGCTCAGAACCTGGAGCCTGCTTCAGAGTCTGTGTCTCCTTCTCTCTCTGGCCCTCCTCCCACTTATATGCTTTCAAAAATGAATAAATGTCAAAAAATTAAAAAAAAATAATTCTTGGCTGGAGGTAGAGAACACAGTGGCCAGCGACCATAAAAACATAAGCTCTGTGGGGAGAGAGCGTCATGTACCTCCAGGGGCTGGTCCACTTCTAGAACAGTCTCCGTGAGCTCTCGTGCTTCCTTCCATGTGCTGATGTCCACAGCCTTGTGTCCATAGACACGTCAAAAGCAGCACGTCATGAGGGGAAGATATCTTCCCTGTAAAGCCTGCATCTGCTTCTGAACTCTCTCATCTCAGTTGCTGGCTACAGTCTGGGCTCTGGCCCCTAAACTGGAAACTGGTGGGTTGTGTGCACTCCACACCCCTAGTCTTCGCTTGGTGCCTTTGCCTCTGCTGTCCCTCTGCGGGTCACCTTTCTCCCCACTCAAGGCTAGCCCGGACCTTCCTCTGGGAAGCCTTCCTTGTTCTCTGCCAGGCCAGGCTTCTCTCTGCACCGTGGCCCGTCCACTTGGCACCCTGCACATTGTATTCTGACTGAGGTCTGTGGCATCCAAGAGGCTGTGAGCTGCTCCTGGGCAGGGAGCATGCCCCGGTCCTTGTATGCCCTCGGTCACCACACACTGTGGGGCTTGGCCACTGCGTGGGGAACAGATGAGCAGCGGAGCCGGCCATGTTTGTAAGCAGTGGATTTAGCTGTTGGTTTGTTATCATCAAAAGGATGTGGAGGGAAGATTAATACTGAACATGGGCAACTGTTTTCTTCTTTATATTCCTCTGAATTTGTTCTGATTCCTTATATGAAGCCGCTGTCAAGATTTTTAGATGTTTTTGGTGTGAAATTACATAACATAAAATGTACTAATTTAACGTGTATAAGCGCACATCTCTGTGGCGTCAAGTACATTTATAGCAGTGTGCAACCATCACCACCATCGATCTCCATAGCTTTTTGGTCATCCCAGACTGAAACCCTGTACCCACTAAACAGCAGCTCCCCTTTCCTTCCTCCCCCATCCCTGGTAACCACCATTCCACTTTGTCTCTTTTTTTTTTTTATTTTTTTAATGTTTATTTATTTTTGAGAGACACAAGCAGGGAAGGGCCAGAGAGAGAGGGAGACACAGAATCTGAAGCAGGCTCCATGCTCTGAGCTAGCTGTCAGCACATAGCCCGACGTGGGGTTCGAACTCACCAACCATGAAGATCATGACCTGAGCTGAAGTCAGATGCTTAACCGACCGAGTCACCCAGGCACCCCATCCACTATCTGTCTCTTTGAATTTGACTGCGCTAGGTATCTGATATAAGTGGAATCATACAATACCCGTCCTTTGTGTCTGGCTTTTCATTTAGCATAATGTCTTCAGGTTCCTCTACGCTGTAGCATGAGCCAGAATTCCCTTCTTTTTAAGGCTGAATAATAATTTCATTGCATGTAGATGTGCCTGGGTGGCTCAGTTGGTTAAGCGTCCTACTTCAGCTTAGGTCGTGATCTCGAGGTTCGTGAGTTCGAGCCCTGTATTAGGCTTGCTGCTATCCACACAGAACCTGTTTCACATCTTTCTGCCCCTCCCTGGCCTGCACTGTCTCTCAAAAATAGAATGAACATTAAAAAGAAGCAAAGAAGCAATTCCATTGCATGTATGTACTGTATTTGTTTATCCATGCATCCCTTGATGGACATTTTAGTTGTTTTCCCCTTTTGGCCGGTGTGAAGAACACTGCTGTGAACAGGGGTGTGCAGATATCTGTTCTAGTTCCTATTTTCAACTCTTTTGGGAATATGCCCAGAAGTGAAATTTCTGGATCATATGATGAAATCAGTTGTACAATTTAGAAATATTTTTAATAGTTCTGAAACGGTCGTTTCAATTCAGAGCAGAGGTTTATTTTAGTTGGGACTAAGCAGAAATGCAGGCTGACATGTCAAACCTTCGCTCTTGTGACTTGGCTGATGCTTAGTGATGTGAAATGATTTGTTTTCAAGTGTGGTTTCAATTTTTTCTTACAGCATCAAGCTTCTAGCTGTGCAGGAACTACTTGACAGAGAGGCCCTGGAAAAGGTAAAGACTTTGTTCTTTCTACCCCACATTCACACACTTAGAGCAGAGTGCCACACGCAGGGAAAATTCAGCTCAGCTCCCTGTCACCAGAGACAGCACTTTGTGCAGAGTGGGTCTGTTACTTGGTGTTCTTAACAGTCAGTTAACCATGCAAAAATTTCCTCAAAACTGCGCACATTGCTCATATCCTGTTACAAACTCAGCCAAGCTCGGCTCCTTTAGGGCTGCGTGATGGCAGAGGCTCGCCATGCTCTGGGGGCAGCCTTTCTGTTCCTCCTAGCACCATGCACTGGGCCAGACTCCGTGCTGGCCGCCGCACTCCATTTCTGGGTATGCTTGTTACTATCTGGGCTTATGGATGAGAGACGGGGGCCCAGTGAAGTCAGGTAACTTGCCCAGCTAAAATTAGCTACGTGGCTAAATAACGATTTGAACCTCATAGTTCCATTTCTGAAATCAGTGCTTTTTCTTTTCAGCGGGCAAGTTCAAGTCCCCTTTGTAGGCTATTTGTGAAGATTAGGAAACGCCCTCTCCACCTCGAACTAATGTTTCACTGTGTTCTGGAAGAGATATCCAGTGTCTCAGCTTTCTGTGATCCAGTCAGGCACATATCTGGGGATCCTTTGCCAGTTCTGAGGTCAAGTTCTACGTGCCTGGTGGGGTAGGCTCTGGAAAACAGACGGGGCAAGGCCAAGAGCCAGCCCATGGGCCTCCCAGCTGGTACCAAGGTGCTGTCCTGGGGTACCTCAGACTCTTCCTGAGTATGTGGCTATAGGGGTAATTAGAATCTACAACGTTAACATAAAAGAAAATGGTTAAAGTTATAAACAGTCAAGCAATATTATTGTATTTGTAGGATTTACATAGGATATAGCACCAAGCGATGATGTGAGGGGAGGGGTGCTGAGCTCTGGCTCCGAATGTGATGTTCCTTCACCTCATTCTCATCACAGGTAAAGCGAGGATAATGCTGCCTGCCTGACCTCAGAGAGGCAACATGAGAACCAAATGAGTTAGTGTAGTAGAAAGGCTTTCTAAATGCCAAAGCACTCGACTCATATTAATTCTTAATTACTTGTATTAATTCTTAATAGACATCCAGCCATTAAAACGTAGGAGGTTCAGCTCTAAAAGGCATCCTTGGGCCAAATGACAATGTTGGATGTGGATTGTAGATTAGATTAAAGTATCATAGCAACGTGAACTCTCCCTGGAGTCGATGACCAGACCGTGTAAGAGAATGGATTTATTCTCAGGAATTCTACACTGGTGTATTTAGGAATCAAGGGGCATGCTGTTTATAACTTGTTCTCCAATGATTTAGAAAAAATAGTGGAGATCTATGTACACATATGTGAGCCAGAGGGAGAGAGAGCAAGCATAAATGATGAAGCACATGGGGCAGAGTGCTGACGGTTGGCCCTTCCGGCTGAAGGAATATATGAAGACTCTTTGTGTGTTCTTGAAACCTTGAAGAAGTCCTCTCTCCAAAAAAGTTTTCTTCTCAGTATTCTCTGCAGTTTTTTGTTTGGTTGTTTGCTTTACTCTTCAATTAGAGAAACTGCAGAAACCATCAGACAAAGCTCATAAACATACGGAGTCCATGCGCTAAGGTGCATCAGTATAATAAAAACACAGGCAACGATTAGGCCTTTAATGCTGTGTTAATATTCAATTTGGAGAAGCCGCACAGGCAAGCCAGTTTGGGGTGCTAACTGCTTGTGGAATCTAGCAGAGAAGAGCGGGGTGGCTGTGCTGCCCTGAGGCTGCCCTCAGTGTTGAGGCCGCTATGGAGTGGGCTGTAGACTGTGGAGCTTCAGCAGCCTGGGCCCAGAGCCTGTCCTTTCCTTCCTCACTGGGGTATCTTGGGTTAGTTACCCTCTCTGTGCTTCAGTTTCCCAGTCTGTCAAATGGAAATATTTATAAACCCCAGTTCACGGAGGGTTTGAGAAGATGAAGTTAAGTCAACGTAAAGGATGTAACTTTGTGCCCGGCACTCAGTGAGCCCCAAAAGTTAGTGCCCAAAAAACACATGCAATTTCCCCGTCTCCTCCTCCTCCCTGTTTCTCACCAAGCCTGCTGCTGGTTTTGAATTGTTCCCCTATCTCCATACATGACAAGTAGAGAGATTTACAAGATGGTCCAAATATACCGAGAGGCCGGTGAGAGCCAAGTTCACTTAGTGTCCTTCTTCCTTCCCTCTTTCCTTTGTTCGTTAATTCATTATTCATTTATACTACAGGCTTCCGTTGAGCTTCCTATATGCCAGACAAATAGGAAAGAAACATTGTAAGTTTATGTATTTTGAGAGAGAGAGAGAGAGAGAGAGAGAGAGTGCCAGCCAAGGAGGGCAGAGAGGAGGAGGCACAGAATCTGAAGCAGGCTCCAGGCTCTGTGCTGTCAGCGCAGAGTCCCATGTGGGGCTCGAACCCATGAACCATGAGATCATGATCTGAGCTGAAGTGGGACGCCTAACTGACTGAGCCACCCAGGCACACCCCCAAGGGGGAAACATTTTGGGAAAAGTGCAGAAGCAACAGGTTGACACGATCTTGATAGTCAATGGCATTTTGAGTGACACATGGTATATTACCTGCCATATAGTACCACTTTGTGCAGCAAGATTGGCCCGATTCATATGCTGGATAAGAGAGTCTCGTGACATTTGGATTCTCATCCACCTGGATCAGTTAAAGAACCACCAAGAAAAGTAGAGCTTTGCTACTCCAACTATGATCCATAGATCAGCGACGTTGGAAGCTTGTTAGAAAGGCAGAACCTTAGCCTCCACACCCACAATCAGTCTGCATTCTTTTTTTTTTTTTTAATGTTTATGTATTTCTTTTGAGAGAGAGAGAGTGCGCACAAGCAGGGGAAGGGACAGAGAGAGAGAGAGATGAGAGAATCCCAAGCAGGTTCTGTGCTTTCAGTGTGGAGCCCACCATGGGGCTAGATCTTGAAACTATGATATTATGAACTGAGCTGAAATCAAGAGTCAGACACTTCACTGAGCCACTCAGGTGCCCCCAGAATCAGTCTGCATTCGAACAAGACCCACCGAGTTGTGCGCACCAAAGTCCAAGAAGCTGTCCTGGGGGGTATCATTTATTGTCACCATCTCTGCTATTGACTAGTCCGTCTGAATAGAGAACTTCTGAGGAGTCAGATTTTTGCTTTTGTGGCCAATTAAGCTCCTTTTTTTCTTTTTTATGCCAAAAGAGAAGTGAACATCAACCATTCTATTTTTAAGAGCCCAGTTTTTATCTTTAGTTTTCCTGCTTTTTCCTTTCATTTAGAAAATAGTCTTATTTGATTTATTTTAAATTTTTAAGTGTTTATTCTTTGAGAAAGAGAGAGAGACAGTGTGTGATCAGGGGAGGGGTGGGGTGGAGGGACACAGAACCAGAAGCAGGCTCTAGGCTCTGAGTTGTCAGCACAGAGCCCGATGTGGGGCTCGAACTCATGAACCGTGAGATTATGACTTGAGCCAAAGTCGGATGCTTAACCAACTGAGCCACCTATTTAATTTAATAGGTAGTGCCGGAAAGGCCTCAGCGAGACACACATCCTACAAACCTCATACCTCTTTGACTATCCTCATTGCTGACAATCTGCTTTGGGGGTTTGCAATTACTGAACTTCTGAGATCCCGCCATGGTGGAACTAGTCGTTTCCAGACACAGTCCCAAGAATGGGGACCCATTACCTGAGTGCCTTTCTCTTACAAGATATAAGCTATAGAGGGGTCATTTCCCCGACAAGTACTTGCAGGTTTGATATGACCAACAAAACATAATATAAAAGGCTGAAGAGAAGCAGCAGTGTTTTGGAATCTCCTAGACAGTAAGATTTCTGGAGTTTTTTCTCCCTAATATTAGGCACTAGGGTCTTAGTATTTTAGCTTCAAATTACCAGCCATTTGCCTGACTTCTGCTTCCACTGGCTTTAGGTGGAGAGCCTGTCCACTGTAAAAGTGCCAAGGCTTTCCTGGTTTCTGAAGCACACAGGGCCAGCTCAGGGGAGGCTCTGTTATGGGAGGGCCGAGGTCCCCTCCCAGCCTCGCCTCTGCTTGGCTGCTGGACTTGCCAGAGGACCTTCCTTGGAATCCTTTTCTTCATACACAAAACTGATCTCTCTAGTTCCCTCCCACCCTAAGACTCTTGGGTTTTATTTTCTCAGTTGATCCCTGATCACATTGTGAAGCGGGGAAATTCTCTTTTTCATACCCTGCTTTCTACTGTTTTCTCTGCTTCCTGGGGGTTTCAGGGCCTCTATGTTTCATGTACCCTACTCAACATTAAAACACACTTTCTGGGACAAAGTGATGGCCATGGCCAGTGACCCTTGCATATAGATTACTAGGCTTCCAGGTTTTGCCTCTTCTGTTTGTCTTAAGTCAAGAGCAGTAGAGCGGGGTGGCGCTTGAGGTCCCCTGGGAGGATAAGGTCTCTGGATTTCTCTTCTCCACAGACACCACATTAAGCCATTTCCTGGACAGTGGGTGGCTCAGTCGGTTACATATCTGACTCTTGGTTTCAGCTCAGGTCATGATCTCACGATTTCGTGTGTTCGAACCCTGCATCAGGCTCTGCTGACAGCACAGAGCTTGCTTGGAATCCTCTCTCTCTCTCTCTCTCTCTCTGCCCTTCCCGCACTCACACTGTCTCTGTTTCTCTCAAAAGTAAAAAAGCTTAAAACTTAAAAACAAACTTTAAAAAAATCTACAAATCATACAATTAAATAAGCTAAGTGTCTCTACCAATTTCTTGTCTTAAAAAACTTTGGAACCACGGGAAGGTTATTTAATATGCATAAATGTCAGGACATATGACATTTCTGTGATAAAATGTTTTGGATTTAGATGGGTTTTGTCGTCAAGCATCTATCAGGTGCCAAGAGCAAGGACTTGCTCTGAGAGGGACGCACACCATCCCGTTCTCTCTGTTCTCTTTGCTTTAAGTGTGGGATGCTTTTGTTTTTCTGAACTTCAGCCACACAGACTTGTTTCCCAGGCTCTATAAACAGGCCCATTAATGCCTTTAAACGTGGCATTGCATGAAAGGAAATAAAAATATTGGTACAGCTTGATTTAGTATGATCAGTTTTCAGTGACCTTTTCAAACAGCTTCCTGCAAAGCTGGGAACAATAGCTTGGCCATTCGCTCCAGCCGGAGTCACCCTCTTGCTGGATGGGCCAGAAGGCAGGGCACTGGCCGACCCAACCCGGGATCCAAGTCTGCCTGAAACGCTGCCTGTGTGAGGCTCAGACCACCCAGCTCATGGCCATTGCCTGTGTTCCCCCGCCCCAGTCTCCACCGGCCATGACTCAGCCATTAACCACAAGCTTACGGAGTCCATGCTGTGTGTTCTGGAACCCTGGCCCTGAGGGTCCACCAACGTGGTTGAATCCAGCTCTGATATTTACCTGCCAGGGAGTCTCTTGGGCAAATTATTGATCAGACGTGGTTTCTTTTTAACATGAGGGGAGGTCACAGTAATACCTACCTCACTGGGATTTTTTATCAGAATTAAAGGAGATGATGTAAGAGACAAAAGAGATTTTGCAGAGAATAAGCACCAAGCAATGGTAGCTAATGCTGTCCTGCTGCTGCTATGGTCCCTGCTGCCGTCATCCTCATTAGCCTCATCCTCGTCACTGATATCTCCTCCTCCCTTCTGGAGAAGCCCAACTTGAGATTGAGCTGATGGCCTCAGAGGGTGTTAAAAAGGGAGTTCCCACCCCTGCCCTCGCCCCGTTTGCCAGATTGACCAGGACAAACTGCCTGCCCATCTTCATGCCTGCTGCTGGATGTTTTTCATAGAATTTCAGCTTTGCAGCCCAACCCTGGCTTTAGTTTTCCTACAGGTGCAGCAGATGACCCCCCAGACCTCATTTGGTACCTCACATGTGAGATGAAGTGCATACATCTCACTAGCAAGCCTGAGTCCAGAAAACTTGAACTTGATATTGCACATGGTGGTCAGGGACTTTTGCAGACAAGCACTGGTGGTGGGCAACATTGGAATTCGGAGTTAGTAGCTTCCTGGGAATTTTCAGAAGGAAATAGGAGGTAAATAATAGTCACATTGATATGCATGGATGACCTAAGGATGCTAAATACTTTGATCTATAACTGGCTCAGTCCCTGGCCAGGTGATGGAGAGCTGAGACTCACATCTTTCAACAGCATGACTTGTAGTAAAACAGACACAAGCACGTAATGTTTGTCTCCCCCAAGGACCCTTTGGTCCAGCAGGGGAAACAGAGAATGTGGGCTGGGGGCTAGAGGAGGAGACGGCTGGAGGTTCAGGGCTCCGGATGTGGACAGTACCAGGGCAGCATCTAAGAGCGGAGGAACTCGCAGTGGTGTGAGAGCTGCGGGGGTCCGAGGGCGGGCCAAGGAGGCCGCGGAGAACGTGCAGCGGACACTCCCTTCATACAGGCTCAGCGTCACCATGAATAGCTTCAAGAATCTGCACATAAAGTCTACTTAAAAATACCTTTGAAAAAATAGCACTCTGTCTTCATGTAAAAATATCAGAATGAGATTCTTCAGTTCCCTGGGTTTATTTTTTCTCCCACTCCTGGTCATTCATGTAGTCTGAGCTTAATTTGAATGCCATCTTGAATGGTCAGTATTCATGTATCTGTTAGTTGTTTTTTTAGTGGGTTGAGCCAGACCAGTGTCTAAACATGATTAAACTCCCTGCAATCACGTTTCTGGCCAAACCCCTTGCAGCAGGCAGCTTTTTGCCTTCCTGGAGGGGCCAGGAAGCAGAAATGGAGGCCCCTGTGAAGCTCAGGCGCCGCTGTTCGCCGCGTGGAGTCTGGCTCCGCAGCTGCCCCGCCGCCACAGCCACCCCCTCACCAGCTCTGCTTCAAACCCTGCACACTCGGGCCCCACCCCCGTCTGTAAAGGGCTGTTGGCCGGGATCCCCCCAGGCACTTCAGCTGCCAGAAAATGGAGCATCCTAGTGAATTATGGGCCAGTTTTCACAGTTCATTAAAAAAAAAGAGAGAGATGTATTTTCTCTTTACGTTTTTAGAATCACAAGATACCATGTGTATTTAGGGACTCTCACTACCTTTCTGTCTTTATGAAAAGCTTTCATATGGAGTGAGCAAAAAGTAGACTCCCAAATAAGACTCTTACATCCCCTTTAGCTTTATTAGCTCTCAAGGATATGGAAATTAAACAAGAGATTCTTTCACATTTATTTTATTAGCAAAGTATTTTAAGCAATGCTATAAGATGTTGAAAGAGCTGATAAAACCAGTGACCCCATTCACTGCTGGAGGGGGTGGTGAGGAGGTCCTGTCCTTCCGCAAGCTCTCGGGCAGTGTATTCTATCAGCTTTTGAGATGCCCCTGCCCTGAGATGCCAGTGATGCCATTCACAGAAGCGTTTCTTAAGAAAATGATTCATAAAAACGGAAAATAGTAAGCATGTTTCATCATGCTTTCTAATTACGAATAATTAATGGCAGTTGAGTGCTCAGTGAGAAGGGAGGGGTTAAACAGTCTGTAGCAGCAGGTCCCCAAACCTGAAATGTGCCCCTACTTGTCCTACTTTCCACTTTGCTCCTGTCCTATTTCTCTTCTTTCCTGTACTGGTCGTTTTCTTGAATGTAAATCCTCCCCCTGCATGGTCAGCCTTCCTCAGCTCTCCTGAACCCTTAGGAGAGAGGCCTCCAGTCCAGCTCATCTAATAAATCATAGCTTACCTAGCCAGCTTCTAACCCAAAGCATTTTTATTTAAGCCTTCTCTTAAAAACCTTCGGAACTGATTTGATATAGAACTTAAAAATTGTATAGGCACTTATCCATTTTTGGTACTTTCTGTATAACTTTCTGCTTTGTTTTATGTTAACAAATATTTTGTGACCTTTTGAAGCCATTTAGATACAATGCTAGGAATCTGGGAGAGGGAAAAGGAAAGAGTTTGTATCTGAAGCTCTTTTTATCCAGGTGAGTCTGAACCCATTGCTGCCTTCTACCTGTGATGGGCTGTCGTTGGGGCCATTTTCCTGGGTGGTTCCATTACTTTGGCTTCATACTCTAAGTTCATTATTTCTTAGTCTCCTAATTGATTATGTATTTATAGAGGAAAAGAGAAGAGATCTTGCCATATCCATAAGGATCACGACCTTAGAGGCCAATCCGAGGCCTATAACAGAAACAGAAAGATGATTTCATTCAGGCTTCAAAGTGGAGGGGGCCTTGAAAAAAATCGCCATTATTTTGCTAAGAATTGCATTATCATCAAGTAGAGAGCGTTTTGCTGGCTACTTCTCATGGCTTATAAATGATGGGCTGGTCTTGTGCACTTATCTAGCCCATGATTTAACATAGCGTGTCCATGTTAATATTTTTCCTGTGTGGACTCTTTGCTTGAGCTGCCCTCTTTCCTCTTCAAGAGGGAGTCTGGAGGCTTCAGTTCTGGAAATGGCGGCGTAGCTTCTATCAGTATAAACTTCCCTCAAATAACAATGATAAACTCTGGATAAAATGCAAACAACTATTTGAAATCACTGAGAGCTACCACAAGCAGGCAGAAACTGGAGCCCGCCAACCCTGGAAAGAGGAACCAGCCCTGGGCGAGATCCACATCTGTTTGGCTTTTCCCCTGATTGCATTGCCAAGTCTGTGTGGGCAGCTGGAATTCAGGCAGGAAATCTTTTGAGAGAAATCACGGGTCTTCTCTTTTTTTTCCCCTTCATCAGTCTAGGTAAAGGTTTCTCATTTTTTAATGTGCTTTTCAAAGAACTTTTGAGTTTTTTATTTTCTCCCTTATGTTCTATCTTCTATTTCATTTATTTCTGCTCTAATATTTCTTCTTTCTTTCCTTCTCCTCGCTTTGGGTTTGATTGGCTTTTTTTCCCCCAGTGTCTGCACGTGAAAACTTAGGCTATTAATCTGAGATGTTGCTTCCTTACTAATATAAGCATCTACAGCTATAAATTTTTCTTCTAAGCACTGCTTTAGATTACTCCCATAAGTTTGGATATGTTACATCTTCATTTTCATTCATCTCAAAGAGGTTTTTGGTTTCCCTTGTGATTTCTTCTTTCTTCCCATTGATAATGTACAAGTGTGTTGTTTAATTTCCACTTATTTGTGGATTTCCCAAAATTCTTTCTGCTATTGACTCCTCTTTTTACTCCATTCCACTGCAGTCAGAGAACATGCTTTACTTGACATCAGTCCTTTTGGGTTTTTGTTTTTTTTCCTTTTTTAAAAAGTTTGTTTATTTTGAGACAGAGGACATGAGCATGAGGCGGGGAGGGACCGAAAGAGGGAAAAAGAAGATCTTAATGCGGGGCTTGGACCCACGAACCATGACTTGAGCCGAAATCAAGAGTTGGCTGCTTGCTGACTTAGCCACCCAGGTGCTCAACTTCAGTCCTTTTAAATGCCTCAAAACTTGTTTTATGGTCTAAAATGTGGTCTCTTCTGGAGAATGATCCATGTACACTTGAGAAGAACGTGCACCTGCCGTTGTTTGGCAGCGTGTTCTGTGAATGTTTATGGGTCTATTTGGTTGATATTATTGCTTATGTCTTTTCTTTTCTATTGATCTTCTGTTTACTTGCTCTAGCCATTATTGAAAGTGGGGTATTGAAGTCCCCAGTGATTGTTCCTTCCTTCAATTCTGTCAGTTTTGTTTCATGTGTTTGGGGGTTCTGTTCTTTGGTTCATATACATTTATGATGGTTATGTCTTTCTGATTGAATGATCTTTTCATTAATATAAAATGAGTATTTCTAGTAACAGCCTTCATTTTATTTTATTTTTTTATTTAAATAGTTTATTACCAAGTTGGTTTCCATATAACACCCAGTGCTCTTCCCCACAAGTGCCCCTCTCCACGACACTCACCCCCTTTCCCTTCCCTCTTCAGCCCTCAGTTTGTTCTGAGCATTCAAAAGTCTCTCATGATTTGCCTCACTCCCTCTCCCCTCCTCTTCTCCCCGCTTTTCCCTTCCCATGGTCCCTTTGGGGTATCTCCTGCTAGACCTATGTGTGAAAACATATGGTATTTTTCCTTTTCTGCCTGAGTTATTTAGCTTAGCATGACTCCCTTCAGGTCCATCCATTTTGCTACAAATGGCCATATATCATTCTTCCTCATTGCCATGTAGTACTCCATTGTATGTATGTATGTATGTATGTATGTATGTGTGTATATATACACACACATATATATATATACACCACATCTTCTTGATCCGTTCATCAGTTGATGGACATTTAGGCTTTTGCATTATGTGTCTTTTCCTATCTTTTTCTTTCAACCTACTTGTATCTTTGAATCTTAAGTGTATCTCCTATACCCAGAAAAAGTTTGATACTGTTTTTTTAACCCAATTTGATAGTCTCTGCCTTTTGATTGGGTTCTTTAATCCATTCACATTTAATGTTATGACTGATACAGTCACATTTACAGCTCCCATTTTACTTTTTGTTTTCTATATCTTTTGTCTTTTTGTTCCTTCTTTCCTCTTTCACTGCTTTATTTTGCATTAAGTGCATATTTTCTAGTATAGCATTTTAATTTCCATAATGATTCTTTCACAATGCTTTTTGAGCTTTTTTCTTAGTAGTTGCTGTTGAATTTGCCATATGAATCTTAATTTATCAGATTTATACTAATTTATTTCAGATTTATACTAACTTAATTCCAGTGAGAGATAAAAACATTATTCCTATATAGCTGTATTCCCTCTTCCCCTTTTTAGAGCTGTTGCTACACATGTTACATCTAACTGCTCTGCTACAGACTCAACTATACATTATTATAATCATTACTTTACGTACTATTATGTTTTTCAAGAAGATGAGAGAAGAAAGGAGAATAAGTATCTATGTATGGCATTAGCCCCATTAACCTTATTATTTACTACTTCCAGTTTTCTTCATTTGTTCCTGTGGGTTCGCATTACTATTTGGCATCATTTTCTTATTGACCTCTATTTGGCATCATTATCTTATATGCATATACAAATGGGTCGGGGGTGTGAGTGGGTAGATGGATAGATGAATGGATAGATGGACATATACATGGATACACACATACTTACATGCTTACATACACAGTTGGCAGACAGACACTTAGAATATACCAGATTGCTGTATAAAAATGTATTTATTGCTCTGGGTCATGGTCAAAAATGTCTAAAAACTGCTGTTCTAGACCATTTGTTGGCTTAGGGGAAGAGGCTTGCTCTGGGATTTTTTTTTAGTACTTGAGAGGCTCTATTTGTCCTTCAGTATATCCTAAGCACGGTCCCTTCTGGTCTTGTTGGTCTCTTGACTCTATTTTCTTTTCAGCAGAGAGAAAATGTGCTCAACTCATTGCATTACCTTCAAAATTGTTGCATGTAGCCACCCCCTTGTACAAACATTCACATAGCCATGTGACAGGACTTACACGAAATTTCCTGTCTTATTTAGTCCACCTTCAAATGCTTCTGTTATCAGGAAATGCTAACAATGAGTTGGTACTGAGAGAACTTTCAATTCACTTCTTTAGAGAATTCTGAGACTTTTCACGAATGATTCATTCATGCATTTCTTGAGAGCATGACCATATACTTAGCAAAGTTAGGGTTACTTTGTCATTTTAAATGAAACAGAAGGGCAGGCAGGTAAAATGTTTTGCTCAGTCACTAAAAACATTTATTTTGGTGTTCTCAGCAGATAAAATTATCCTGATTGAGCTGGTCACTAAGGCAGGCTTTGTCAGAATTAATTCAGTGGAGAAAAATATCAGATTGTTAATTACCCATTTGGAATAAGTAATTCCTACAGCTGATAAAATATTTTTTAAAATTAACCTTCAGGAGGCACTGAAACAGTGAGCTTGGGCCTTAACAAGATTCCAAACTTCTGGGAAAGCATCCAACCTGCTTTCAGAGACTTTGATCTATCTTGGTAGAATTTCAGAAAAGTGTACTGACATCCCTTGTGAACACAATCCAAGACCTCTTTCTAGATCCTAGACTTGGTTCCTCCTCCACATTCTGACTCTGCTGCCCTACACTCCTTGCCTCGCCCCCAAGCTGTCTTACCTCACTTTTGCCCATGAAATGCAGACCCGTTTTCACAGACAGAATTAACTAGGTTTGAAGAAGACAGCCAGAGAAAACAGAGTCTCCCCATATATGCGTTATTCTAAAACTACCTGCCTTCCTAGTTATCTGTCAGTGGCTTCCTGAACCACTAGCCAGTCAAGGGATTTATTTAAGTGGCTCTGTAGTGTCTTTATTGAGACCCAGAGCATCTTCCTGACGCATCCAGCCTTGGAGATCCACAGGAATCAGAAGTGCCCAGGACCAGAGCAAGATCCCCAGAATTTACAAGCCAAAGAGCTGAACTTGGAAGGGAAAGTGACCGGTTCTATTGTTTTGCCTGAATTTTCAGCATTGGTACCAGCTCTGGAGAGGAGAGTGGAAGCAATGGAGGGAAATTAAAGCCTTTCCCCATGTTGGTCACAAAATTGTGACACTGTAGTTTTGTATTACTGCCAATCTTCTCTGTCAGGTGAGATTTGTCTTCCCTTCTTCTCTCCACCTGGCTGAAACCTCTAGTTGAAGAATAAATTGCTACATATTGATCATTCATTTTATTTCCACTTACCTAGACATCCTTGTTCTGCACTTAGTTTGTGTGGCTATATTTGTAAATAAGAGGGGAAGAAGTAACATCTATTTTTAGGCTTCATTTCAGGATGTGGCAGGGACATTTTTTTTCATGTTGTTTTTGGTAATTAATTCAGTACAGCACTTAATTTGCTTTTATTTATGAAAAAATGCACTTGCATATCTTCTACCTGGATCAAGTTGAAGTCAATTAATCAGTATTTATACTATGGCTAGAAAAGTGAGATTTCTAGAAAACTTGGAAGCAGAGAGAAAAATTAAAACATATAAAAGAGGGCTTCTGGGTGGCTCAGTCAGTTAAGCATCTGACTCTTGATTTAGGCTCAGCGTATGATTTCGGTTCATGAGATCAAGCCCTGCATCGGACTCTAGGCTGACAGTGTGGAGCCTGCTTGGGATTCCCTCTCTCTCTCTCTCTCTCTCTCTCTCTCTCTCTCTCTCTCTCTCTCTCTCTCTCCCCCTCACTCTCTCTGCCCTTTGCTGCTCATGTTTTCTCTCTCTCTCAAAAACAAACATAAAACCTTTTAAAAAAAACATAAAAGGATGATTTGGTTTCTGTAATTTAATTTTGTTTTAGTCTTTCACTTGCAAGGTTACCAGCTTACCCTACTAAAACACAAGGTGGACCATATGACTCCTTTCTGTGTACTTGCTACAGCAGGAAGCTGAAGGGCACAGTGGGCTCAGATAGACATGGATTTGGGTCCTGGCTCAGCCCCTTGCCCTCTCTGTGATCCTCATCCCACCAGCCCCACATTCTTATTTCTCCAGCCGTGTCGTGGGTAAGCAGTGTGTGTAAAGAGCCAGGGATTTGCCCCGTGGCGAGCTGACTGGTACCAAGAGCTGTTGTGGTTATAACTCATTACCGTGGACTTCTCTTTGCGCCCCGTGGGATGCTGTTCTGGCGTCCAGGATGTGGCCCTTGCCTGGCGTGCAACCTGCTTTTTGTAACACTTTGCAGTGCCCTATTTGCTTGTACTCTACCCACTCCCAGTCGTCTGAAAGGAGCTATAAAGCCTGTGAAGCTAACCTCTAGCAGTTAGGCTATTTTTAAGTAGCTCTGGCCAAAAATATAACAGAAAGGGAGGTTGGCTGAAGGATAGTTTGGGGATTTGGCTCTCCATTGCTCCCATTAGCATGGAAAACTGCAAAGTGATGAGTCTCAGGACATTCTCCAAAATGAGAATGGTATTTCATGAACCGCCACCTATGGTTCTGGCTGCCATCACGTGATGTTCCTGGGAGTTAAAAATCACAAGTCACTCCATCCCTTGCTGCCCACACAGAAAAGGACAACCAAACCTATGTGGTTTGCCCTGAAATAATTTAGGAAATATGACGGCTTTAAAGTGTAGGATTTGGCATAATGCAAATCAAAATAAAATAAGTCATGAATCAGGAATACTTTCACCCACGGCTTTGAAGTCTTTATTTTTATGATTATGGCTGCTAAGGGCAGCAGGCTGCATAAACACCATTTAGAAGAGCTGAAGGTTGGTGTCTGTAAGAAAAATGGCCACCAGGGCAATTTCCCTGAGGCCATAAGAACTAATTTTGTGTTTAATGTAACGGTTCCCAAATAAGCCTGGGTTCTTCACAGGAGCACCCAGGAAAGTGCTGAGAGGCTTGCAGCCTAGAGTGAGCCTAAGAGTGAACAAGCCTTCAGTGTTTATGGACTGAGAAAATCTATCTCTGGGCCTGAAAAGTAGTGGGTGTTCTCATAGGAGGGTAGGGAAGGGGAGCTAATGTAAACCATGGCTTTGTTCTGCTTCTCTTTGGATTATTGTCTTTGAACGTAAGTACCTAAATAATGGTTCCTACCCTCATCTCAGCTTTTTCTCTCCTCCATTTTTCTCTTCCGTGTCCCTACCTCTTGTCATATCTGAAACCTCAGAAGTAAAAATAGTCTTATTAATACAGCGTACTGTGGGATGGCTTTTTGGGGGGTTAGAAACACTGTTTCCCCACTCGATACCCATCTTACCCATTCTTTGACCCTGTTCACCTGAAAATATCAAAGAAGGAAGAAGATTCTAGAAAATGAAGAGTTCTAGTTGGCTCAACCAACATGGTTTGTCTCAGGAAATGTTACTGTCAGCTTATAAGCTTGGGGCAGATGCCTTTTTGCTTAGAAGTAAGACGGTATCACATATACGGTTGATATTTTGCAGCAAAATTTCGGTTCAGCACTTCATTAGGAAGTGCCGAATGACACTGTGTTTCAACCTTCGTCCTTGACGTGTTTCTCGAACGACGTTAAAATGTTAGAATCTATGGAACAGCATATTCACAGCAAGCCCTGGCCTGGCCACCTCAGTGCTTCTGCTCTGACTTGGGGGTCCTTCACTCTGCCCACGCGCTTTCCTACTGTCTCCTGAAATAGCTGCAAAATCCTCAAAAACCCATTGCTATTTTCAGACCTGCTTTCCACTTCGAATAATTGGTTTCAATCATTACTCACAAGTTTAGTGGCAATCTGGGACAAAGTATTTATTTTATTTGCCCTGAAAATGTCTTTGTTGAGCTTCAGAGAGCCTCTGTGCCAGGAATTACTGGGTGGCGTTCTCCTTTTGCAGGTGCTCAGTGACCATGTGGTGGGAGCAGGGGTTGTCCCTGTGCAGAGGTGGCCTCCTGGGACCTGACGCCCTGATGGAGGGCTCGTGAGGGACAGCCGGCCAGCCCAGCTGTAGCCTGGTGCAGCGCCTGGGGTGTGCTGAATGAATCGTGTGGTTCCTCTGCGTTACTTTCACATTCAATCCATTGTCCAAGTCACTTTCTTTATTATTGTTCTAAATGATTTATTTATTTTTGAGAGAGAGTGAGAGAGCGTGAGTAGGGGTGAGAGAGAGGGGGACAGAGGATCCAAAGTGGGCTCCTGTACACTGACAGCACAGCCTGATGCGGGGCTCAAACTCCCAAACCACAAGATCATGACCTAAGCCGAAGTTGGACGCTCAACCAACCGAGCCACCCAGGCGCCCCCACTTTCTTTATTATTGATGTAAAATTCACATACCAAAGAAGTAACCACTGCAGAGTTAATTTGAAAATGTGCCATCCGGTGGCATATTTCCTGCGCTCACAGTGTTGTGCAGCCATGGCGTCTGTCTGGCTCAAGCCATTTTTGTCATCAGAAAGGAAACATGGTACCCTCTTCCTCCCGTCCCCTGGCAACACCAGTCTGCTTTTCGTCTTGACGGATTTGCGTATCCAGGGCATTTCATATCGATGGAATCCTACAGTATGGGGCCTTTTGTGTCTGGTTTTTTCACTCAGGATATTTCTGAGGTTCGTCCATGGTGCAGCAGGTGTTAGTAGGTCATCCCTTTCTTGTGGGTCACTAACGTTGCACTGTATGGATATAGCACATTTTGTTTATTGTTCATTGATTGGCAGACATTTGAGTTGATTCCATCTTTTGGCTATTGGGAATGGTGCCGTTGTGAGCACTGGCATATCCGTATTGGGTTTGAGTGTCTGTTTTCAGCTTTGTAAAGCCAAGTCATGCTTCTTTCTTGATTATCTTTCAGACCTTTGATTTGCTTTCCTTTTAGTCAAGCCCTTCCTGTGTCTTACTGCATATCAGACCACCTAACTGGTCTGGCCCTTCTCCAGCCTGCACTCTTTACTGCAGTTCTTCTGCTGTTTAAAAATGCAGGTCTGTTGTTTGTGCCCTCCATGGATTTGAGGATTGCTCGTAAGAGGAGGAACAAACCCCTTTCAGGGAAGGCAAGGCTCTGCATGGCCAGGCCTCTGACGGTCCTTTAAGCTCATTTCACCACCCTGCCCCTCGCCTTCTGTGCTATAGCCACATTTACCTTTCTGTCCTATAAATTCTCCATGTCTGTCCCACCACAGGCCCTTTGCATGTGCTGTCTAGCTGCCTGGTTTGCTCTCCTCTCCTCTTTGCCCAGTTAACTCTGACTCATCCTTGGGTTCAGAGCTCAAGCATAACCTTTTCAGGGAAGCCTTCCCTGACTAAGTCAAAGCCCCCTCACCCCCACCCCCACTGCCACTATCATGGATGCCACAGGCTCCTAGAACCAATCCTTTGTGGCCAAGTCGCAGCCACAGTTTTGTGTTTGGATGATTATTTGATTAATAGCTGTGTCGACAGAGACAGAAAAAGGCTATACACAGAACATGAGTTTCGGAGTCAGATTGCCTGGGTTCAAGCACTGCTTCTTACTGGCTGTGTGATCTTGGGCAACTTAATTAGCCTCTCTGTGCCTCTGTTTTCTCATCCATCAAATGAGGATTATAATAACACCTACCTTAGGAAGCTATAGTGAGAACAAAATGAATTCATGTGTGTTAAGTACTTGGCACTAGAATGACCTCAATAGAAGTATCATTAGTATAATTATTTTTTAAAAGTGTGCTTATGTCACCCCCACCCCTCCTCCATAGACTGTAGCTCAGAGAGGGCAGGGGCCCTTGTTTCTCATGCTCACCATTATAGCTCCAGAGCCTGACCCAGAATACCCACTTAGGTAATGCTTGTTAACTTGTATTGAATGCTTGCGTGAATCCTCTCTCCTCCTCACCGGAGAAGAGTATGAGCAAGAAGGTTCCCATCTTTCTGTCCATATCTGCAGGGCTATATTTCGGGAGTCTCTGCGTCCCAGCTTGCAATGTGTTGGCTTCTGGCCCTGGCCGCTGCCCCTGCTCACTTCCTCGGCTGGTGTGCTTTGCGAATTGTACGATCGTGTGTGCAGAGTTGAAGGTGGGGATCCTCTCTCCATGGTCATGTCATGATGGACTGGCTCAGTCTGTAGAACAGCCCCAAGGACATGCAGGAGACTTGTTGTGTGCCAAGTCCTGTGCTGCCTGCCTTAGAATAGCAGGGATGCCTGGCTGGCTCAGTTGGTTAAACGTCTGACTTCAGCTCAGGTCATGATCTCACGGTTTGTGGGTTCAAGCCCCATGTCAGGCTCTGAGCTGTCAGCACAGAGGAGCCTGCCTCTGTCTCTCGGCCCCTCCCCAGCTCACACTCTGTCTCTCAAAAATAAATAACATTTTTTTTTAAGTTTAAGAAATAGCAAACTGGTGAGGTGGGAACAATTTGTGTTCTCTTGTTACAAATGGGTAAACTGAGGTGTGGAGCAGGTGAGTAGTCATTTGCCCAAAGTCAAAACTCTTGATAAGTGGCAGAGCCAAATTCTGTATCTATGCAGGCTTTTTCTAGAGTCTGTGTTCCTAACCTCAGCCTTTAATAATGAACATGACCCCACTTAGCATCACAGCTGAGTCTAAGGGACCAGCAGAGAGTAGGTATGTCACTGCGTTCTGGCCTGGTGATCCCCCAAACTTCTGTGCACACCTGGGGGTCCTAATAGAGAGATGGACAGCAGAACAGATTCTCTAAAGAAATATTTTATTAAAAAACAAAGCTAGAGGGAAAAATAAAGGTAAAAGTTGTTTATCAGGAGAAAAAAGAGACTCAAGTATTTAGAAAGACTCCCATCTCTTATATCGGAGAGTTAAAAAAAGAAAATATCACTTCCCTTCTGATTATACATTTCAGGGGTTTAATGTCTTTGGTCCTTCACACTCTAGGGCCCTTGTCTATTTATTGCAGGTATGTATATTTAAATAAGCGAACACCTCCTGATGTATTTTCAAAAATGAACAGGTAATTTAAAAAATTTTTTATATTTATTTATTTTTGAAAGACAGAGCACAAGTGGAGGAGGGACAGAGAGAAAATGAGACACAGAATCCGAAGCAGGCTCCAGGCTCTGAGCTATCAGCACAGAGTTCGATGCGGGGCTCAAACTCACAAACTATGAGATCATGACCCGAGCCGAAGTAGGACGCTTCACCAACTGAGCCACCCAGGCACCCCTATAATTTTAAATGGTAACTTACTCAGCATTTAAAAAAATTTTTTTAACATTTATTTATTTTTGAGAGACAGAGACAGATCATGAGCAGGGGAGGGGCAGAGAGGGAAGGACACACAGAACTGGAAGCAGGCTCCAGGCTCTGAGCTGTCAGCACAGAGCCCGACATGGGGCTCAAACCACAAGCTGTGAGATCATGTCCTGAGCCAAAGTTGGACACTCAACCAATTGAGCCACCCAGGAGCCCCTCAGCATTTTTATTTAAACCTGTGGATGAAATCATTTTGAGCAGGTGAGGGTAGAATTGGTCTTATAACTACTTTTTTAGGTGATTTTAAGATGTTGATAGTGAAATGAAATGAACCTCCAAAAAGCAGATATTTCTTCCAACCGGCAAAACCTCCACCACTGTGGGATAGCATGTCCTGTCCGTATCAGAGCATGTCAGATGGTCCATGGCATGAATTTAGAAGGGGTTGTAATCATGTGACACACTGGTAAGCAGGAAAAGCAGAATGCAAAACCGTGTGCATCTATATGGATGGACCGATGTAGTAATAAACTCCACAGGAAATAGCCTACAAGGAAATCCACGAAAGGTAGGCAGTGCTCATTCTGCCCAGTGGTATTCTGCTTAAATTTTTCTATGTTTCTCTACTTTACAAATTATTCTAGAATGAGCTTGTGTTCATTTATATCCAGACATAAGCCTCAATTTAAAGAGAAAGAAAAAAAACAGCCACAGAACTATCAGTCTTTGCTCCCATCTGAGATGAAGAGTCTTCACATCCGAAGACCTTTGGAGAATAAAAGGACCTTTGGAAGTGTCCCTGAAGGGTGACAGTGAGGGATGATGAGGACGGTGGCATGGGTGGTGGCAGTGTGGGATCCCCGTGCCCCATGTGGCTTTGCCCCTCCTAACCTAACTTCCACCTCCAGGAAATCTCCCCTTGTCTCTGCTCTCATTTTACGGTTCTCCTTGCAGAAAAATGTTTCAATTGTCCTTGAAAGGCTTCTTCCCCCTTTGTTTTTTTTATTATTTAAAAACTATGTTTTATGTTTATTTTTTGAGAGACAGAAACAAGAGCATGAGTAGGGGAGGGGCAGAGAGAGAGGGAGACACAGATTCTGCAGCAGGCTCCAGGCTCTGAGCTGTCAGCACAGATCCTGAAGGCAAAGCTCAAATGCACCAACTGTGAGATAATGACCAGAGCTGAAGTTGGATGCTTAACTGGCAGAGCCACCCAGGCGCCCCTCCTTTGTAATTTTTAAGCATCTCATTCAGGAAACCTGTGATAAGTGACTTGGGGGAACTCAGAGGAGAGGCTACCAGAACCAGCAACCGTTCTGTTGACAGGAGCACATGTGGGTGTTTAGACAAGGACAGTCGCCCAGAATCCTTTCGAGTCCCCATGGAAAGAGCGAGTGTGTCCCTGAGCGGATCTGAAAGTGGCCCCTGTGCAGAGTGCTGAGGGGGCTGGGAGCTCTGGCCTCTCCCCGCAGACGAGGAAGGATGGGGCCTGCGCGTTAGAGCAGGGGCTGCCTTCCGAAGCTCCGAGTGCTGGGCTCCAGGTTACGGAATGGGCACTTCCCGCCAGTCCCCGGTCTCTGCCAGGAGGTAGGCTGTGTCTGATGTGGTCACCTCTCCAGAACCGTGGTGTTCCCAGAACCCCAGGTGCATGGACGATGGAACTGACTTAGGTCCAGAGAACCCCAGATTTGGAACGCGCATGCCTGCACATGCACATGCCCGCACACGCACCGTCACATGACTCAGTTGGTAGGTCCGTGTTTCCTGAGCTTTCTCTCTGTGGGTTGTGGCATGAGAGCTGGCCAAACCCAGGTTCCCATCCCAAACGGCTCACCTGCTGCCAGTGAGTGACCTTGCCACATTCCCTTGCTGATCACGCCTGGTTTCCCCAGGTGTCTAATGGGAGCATTATTACCTGCATCTTGGGGTTTTCATTAGGAGTAAATGTGATAAGCCATGAAGTGAAGTGTCGGCTAAATAATTGGCACTTAATGTGTTGGTCTCTTCCCCACCCCATTCCTTCCCCCTCTGGCTCTTATTTTTTATAGGTTTCAGAAGCTGACCTGATTGTAGGTTACTGGCCGCCTGTATTTCTTACTATTGTTGGATTTAGCCAAACTTAACCTATTAGAATTACTACCTATTAAATGTATGTTCTTACTCTGGGTAGTTCAGTGAGAGGTCTTATGGGTGGAGCCTAAGGGACATGAAAGACAGCTGATGCTGTTTTTTTAGAAGAGTGGAATCCGTTCTCACGGTTTGCGGGAAAAGCCTTTAGAAAGTTCACCCAATGTCCTGTCAGTGCGATCAGCTTCTCTGTGGAATTTATACGGCGATTATCACAGAGAAAGAGGGAGAGAGGAATTTCAGTGTTTATGAGACTCTTGTATTTCTTCTCCCGTCTCTACACTTCCTTCACCCCTCCCCCTTCTGTCTTTCCCTCTTTTCTTACCCTCCCCTCCTAGAATTCCAGAATCATGTGGTTTTGGAGCTGGAAATGCCCTTGAACGTGGTCATCTCCTCCCATGCCTACACTTTATGGATGGGGAGACCGAGACCCAGGGTCCCAAAGCTCCTCCTCCTCTTCATCCAGCCCAGGCAGTGGCCCACTGAGGAGATTTGCAAAGCTCAAAGGAAACAAGCTCAATTCTTCCTTTAAATATTGGAAAGTGGTAGTTGCTCAGTGAGCCCCCAAGGAGCAGAAAGAATGTTGGGCTCTCTGACCTCCATGGACTCCTGGCCCTGTAGGGAAGGACATGTAGGCAGTGCGGTGGCAGTATTGTGAGAGGGGCTCAGCACCCCGGAGAACCCCCAGCCCATACCACTCTGTCCCACATTGCACCTGTCTCCCCTCAGGGATATGTGCCTGTGTTTGCATTGACCTAAGACAGGGGCTTCTTTCTTCTGTGAGGGTCCTGGCTCTTTGGCAACACCGGGCATGAGCCACTGAGCATGAGCCACTGAGCACACATTATCTCTTCTGGACAGATTGAGACAGAAAAGGGGTTGAAAGACTTTTTGCCTTTGCTTTACGTCCATATTAACATTGTGAGTGTGAGCCCTTGCTCTGCAAAAAGACGTGCCAGGGCCATTAAGTTCGCTGATAACCATTAAGGCACTTAGCTCCTAGGAGAACCAAGCAACTTAACCGAGTATATGGCTGCCCCATCGACCTTCAAAATATTAATATTCTAAAGACTAAATAAATATCCCAGGAAAACTTTGTAATAGGCTTGTTATATTTAGAGGGCCAAACATGGTTCATAATGAGTTGAGTTGACACTTAGATGTAATTTGCTTTCGCATGGCTGTTTTAGAGTACACTGACGTTTTTTAGTGACCTTAACCATTCTTTTGTTTCACTCTAAATGGGATCATTCACAGATACCCATAGATGTCCTCGCTTCTATTCTTGTCCATGGCATTTCCGCCCTTGAAGATGCTGGTGAAGATAAACCCTTGCTTACAATTAATGTAACAAAAACCGTTGTCTCTGTCATTGGCCCCCATGCCTGTAGTATCCAAATGAAAGTTCAGTCTCTTGACCTTGCATGGTCTGAGTCAGGGACATCTTTATTTTATGATGGCCATGTATCTTTCTTAAGGAGCGCTCACCTGTGCTGCTCTATCCATCATCTACTTCGTTTTCAGTAGCTGCTAGAGGGCTCACGGAGAATTGGCGGTTCACATGTGGAAAGCTCCCTGTCCAGAGGAAGTCACCTCCAGAATCCAAAAAGCAATCAAACACAACCAACTCAAAGCAAAGCAACTTTATCTGGAAATTTGACCCAGAGGGTTCCAAGTGCAAACACCCTTCCCCCACTGTCCAGGAAGCAGGATAAGGTGGCCATTTGGAATTTGCTTTTGAAATGCATGCCGGTAGTCCTGATAGTGTGTCTCCAGCTAACTCTGCAGGCCCCACTGTAACACAGCTTAATATCTAGCTCACAGGTATTTTAAGTTAACTGAATGGGGAAGATGAAAGGACCACTTGGTGGTGGCTGGACAGGCCACCAAGTGAAATTAGGTTGCTTTTCCTATTTATGTTTCTCAGAACCAGAGGAGCAGGGAATATTTGTTTCGGGAATGGGGAGGAGTAGAAAGAAAGAAAAGAAAAAAGAAATACAAAGGTCCACAAACAAATCATGGTTGGTCTCAAGTCTTGGAACCCTCCTTTCACTGCGGAGACAAGCCACGTCAGCTGGTCCTGGGTAGACCCAGGGTGTGGTGCATCCGAAACATAGCCAAGGGTCTTTTCTCTTAAAACTTGGCGTTCCTGAATGCCAGTGCCTCGGATATCTTGTAGATTTGAGTTAATATCTCTGACACTGAGTCCCTGGATTGCTGAGCCAAAGGGTAGAGTGGCTTTGGTGTTGCTGAAGCTGGTCGTAGGGTGGGTGCAAACGAATGAGGGTATCACCCATGTTTGGTCTGAAGCTAAGGAAACAAGTCCAGCCTTTGGTGGTTCTTGTAACTGTCCATCCCAGGGGAGAAAAGACGTAAGGTGGAATCCTCAGGAGACCTCTCTGGTTCATCCATTCAGCGAGTATCTGTCAATGCCTCCTGTGCCCCGGGCTGTGGGCAGGCTCCCTTCATGTGTTACCTCCAGGATTATCTGAAAAGAGGCCCAGTCAGATGCTTGCACAGTGTCAGGGTGATAGCTGAAATGGCATGTTTATTTGTTTGTTTTTAATAATGAAAATTACCTTTCCAGGCCACAGGTAAGAAAAATATGAGGGCTGAGTTCAGAATCAGCAATTGCCGAGCCTTGTGTGAGCTTCTCATGCTGTGAAGCTGCTCAGGGATCTTGTGAGAAGTGCACAGGTTGGCCCTAACCTTAGAGGTTCCGATTCAGCAAGGGATGGGTCTCACAAATCGTGCTTTTAAAAACAAGAACCATTGTGATTTTGATGGAGGCAGATGATGGGTGAGGCCCAGGATTCTAGAAACACACTTGTGGGGTCGTAGTTTCGGGTTGTGCGGGTCAGCTCTCTGGAGACTTTGTCCCAACCCTTCACACCTCCCATTTCCACCCTTCCTGCCCAGTGCACCTCTTCTACTTAGGAGAGGGTATGATTTCTGCCTACTGATATGTGGATGAAGCAGAAGATTTGAGAACCAGCTGTTTTAAATAAAGCAAGTTTAGGCAGAGTTCAGATTGAGGGCTCAGAGGTTGATTTTGTTTTCCTGTGAGATTTTTAAGAGAAAGGACCTAAGGATCCAACCAGTAAGGCAGCCTGGCCTCCTCTGGGAGCCTGCCCTGCCTCTTCTACCTGCCCAGCCAGGAGGTAGAGCAGCGGGAGACAGACCTCAGTTCAGACCGTCCTCTAACACTTCTGCACTGTGTGATCTGGACTGGAAGCTCACATGTGGCTTAAGCTTTCTGTGCTGTAGTTCACTCATGAATAACTGATAGGGTGTCTTCCTCATGTGGGTCGGCTCCAGGGAACAATAGGGATGATGTATACAAAACAAGGAAGGCTCCAAAGTAGGCTTCTCAAACTTGCCAACCTTGTAAATCACTCAGGGATCCTGAGAAAATGCTGATTTCAAAGCAGTAGGTCTGAGGTGGGCCTGAGACTTTGTGTTTCTAACAGACTTCCAGGTGAAGTCAGTGCTGCCGGTCCATGGACCGCACTCTAAGTAGCAAGACTCTAAAAGGTGCTATTCAGTTTTGCTGTGAACTGGTAGTGCATCAACTAAGTTGACAAACTGGCCATTCTTTTTTCAGCCCTAGAAATAGAAGACAGTCCTACCTTTTACCTAGTGCTGAGGTATCCGTGTGCAGATGTGAGCGCAGAATGCTAGCCATGAATCATTTCCCCCTGGTCCCTTAAACTATTATTGCCTCTGATAACATAAGAGATGCTGAAGAAGAGGGCATAGCGGGGGGTCATCTACTCTGTGGGCTAAGAGAGGTTATCAAGAGCGAGTCTTCGGATGTACAAAATATAAGTAGCTCTCAAAGGTCAGAAATTATGGTTCCTTATATCTCCTAGAGTTTACCTGTGAACGAAAGGCTTTTAGATAGAAAACAGGAGGAGAATGTGTTTCCCTCGTCTGCTAACACCAACTTTCAGCTTGTATCCGCGTCACCTGGAAGAGCTGTTAACATGCAGATCACTTGGCCCGAGCCTGGAGTTTCTAACTCAGTAGGCTGGGGGGGGGGGGGGGGGGGGCTGGGAATTTGCATGTTTCATGAATTCCCAGATGATACTGATGATCACGCTTTGACTAGCCGACTTTAGGCTCCAAAGGTCTTCTCTGAGAGTCGTAAGCCTGGAGAGCAATGGAAGCCTATGTCGCTTATTCATTCACCTTCTAAACCTTCCAATCACAGTGGGATTGCCCAGAATGGGAGTGTTTAAGTGGGGCTGCCGTTGACAGCGTGAACGGGAGATTCACCTGTCTTCCAGTATCTGAAGGCTCTCTGAGGGTTAGGAAAGATGAGACTTGTGGCTCCTCATATAGCTCGTCCCAACACAGCAGGGTCCTCCAAAGACTGGAGCTCTCTAATCTTGGTGGCTGGCTAATCACCAGAGGTGGGTATTTAAAAATACAGCCCCCCTTTAGGGTGCCTTCTAGAGATTTGGGTGAGCAGCCAGGTGCGGGACTCCCTGCGTGGAGAAGAGCGAAGCACCAGATGGGCATTCAAAGCTTCTCTCCTTTTTAATGATTCTCCGATTCAGCTCTAATGATCACTCAGCAAGCAAATGATTCCCCAGCAGGAAATTGGACCCTTTGTGGAGTCCATTTCCTCGCTAGATTCCCTAAAGTTATAGTCAATACATTCCGGCTGCATTTTCCAAAGTGCTTCATTTCCCATCCAAGGATGGCTTCCAGCCAAGACCGTCTGGCCAAGAGGATTCATCTGGGGTGAAGGCCTCCATTAGGTAAAGCACGCTCCACAGTTGGGAAACGATAAAAGCCCTGATGATCAAATCCCAAAGAGAACACTTCTCAGGCAAACTCAAAGTGAGGTCAAAGTGGAGGCAGTTATTTAGATAATCAGCTGCAAGGAGATCCCCCCACCCCAACTCTGTGTGTCACACACGGATTGGGGAGCACAGCCTTCCCTGGAGTTTCCTGGGCCGTCAGCAGATGCTTGATGTGTCAATGGGCACCATGGTCCGTGGCAGGTGAGCTTTCCAAAGGTGACTTTGGGGAGGCGCCTGGGTGGCTCCGTCAGTTGAGGGTTCAATTCTTGACCTTGGCTTAGGTCATGACCTCCCGGTTCATGAGTTGATCTCTGCATCAGGCTCTGCACTGACTTTGCAGAGCCTGCTTGAGATTCTCTCTCTCTCTCTCTCTCTCTCTCTCGCTCTCTCGCTCTCTCTCTCTCAAAATAAATAAACTTAATTTAAAAATATTTTTTTAAGGAGACTTGGGTACAGGCTCTGCCTTTTATGTTGTCTACTGTCAGGGAAAGGCAGACAATCATCTAAAAGCAGAACCCCAAGAACAGCACATCTCTTTTTTCTTTTCTTAAAATTTTTGAAAGTTTCTTTATTTTGAGATAGAGCACCCAAACACGAGCTGGGGAGGGGCAGAGAGGGAGGGAGACAGAGAATCCCAAGTGGGCTCCGCACTGTCATCACAGAGCCCCATGCGGGGCTTGATCTCATAAACAATGAGATCATGACCTGAGCCGAAATCAAGAGTAGGATACTTAACTGACTGAGCCACCCAGGTGCCCCTGGTCTTCTTTTTTTTCTTTTTCTTCTTCTTTTTTTTTTTTTTTGAGAGAGAGAGAGAACAGTGCATATCTAAAGCAGACCTCCTGTCATCCTTCCTCCTTTGCCCAGGGAGGGATGCCTCATCTTCCCTCTTTCAGCATAAGCAGTGTGAGGCCCGCCCAGGAGGGGCCAGAATGCAGCTCTCTGCAGGGCCGGACAGCTGACGGCTGTTTGCCCACAACGCTGCCTGCCTTTGGGGCAGAGGCTGCTGAGGGGCTGGCCAGCTGCAGTTCCCCGGCCTTAGCCGGGGTCAGAATCACCTGTGGGGGGGGCTTGTTAACAGCAGATCACTGGGCCTCACTCCCATTTCTGATCCAGTCAGAGTAGGATGAGCCGGAGGGGTTCTAACAGACTCCCGGGTAATGCTCAAGCTCCTGGGCCCCTGGCCACACTTTAGGAACCACAGGGATAGCGCAGCATTACAACTTACCCAGAGGATACGTGGAGGGTGACTGAATGACAGAGAGGCAGGAAAACTTTGCAGCAATGCTGGTGACCCAGGTGAGAGAAGACAGCGCTCTGAAATGGGCCACGGTCGTGGGACTAGAGAACAAAAAGGGTGGGGGGGGTCCGGACACATGTGATGGTAGTGGACCAGGCCGGGTGAAAGATGGGTCCTGGGAGGAGAGGGAAGAGTCCGAGCAGCTAGAAGGATGGAAATGCCAGGAAAGAAGATGGACATGGGGGTGGGAGAGGGGAATGGTAGGTCTCTTTGTGACCCAATTGGGCTTGTGGTGCTATGAGGACATTCAGGTAGAAATGTTAAAAAGGTTGTAAAAATACCATTCCCATTGTGGGAGAGAAACCTGAACCTCAGGTACAGGTTCGGGGGCCTTCAGGGCAGGTGTGAGCTGAAGCTGTGGAGCGAAGTAGTAAGGACAGCTCACGGGAGAGAGGGTGGTGAGGTGCCCAAGGGAAGCCAGAAGCCTCACTTTGTAGTGCCGGGCACAGAAGCAGGTGAATGGCATGCTCTGAGGTGCGTGAAGCAAAGGGACACACACACGCATCACCAAGAAGGGGCAGAATCAGATGCATCTCAAAAACTAAACCCAAATATGCCAAACTCTGCGGGCCCCCTCAAAAGAACCATCCTCAAGAGGCCGGGTTGTGACTGAGGCATGAGTTGGAAGAGCTGGTCCCCTATTTTGGAGCCCAGTTTTTTAACTCTTCATTTACTTGTCAAGTGCAATTTTCTTTGGCCTTGGTGATAAAGTCCCTCTACGGTTCCCATGCCAGTTGGGAGGAACAGAATAAGAGAAAAGAAACACACCCTGTAAACACATGTGGGGGGTCGGAGCCGTGACAGCTGGGCTTTCCTCTTCGAAGAGTGTCACAGTGAACAATATGGTGGTTCTCGGTGGAGCTGGGCGGTTTTTCCACCTGTACCCGAGGCTGGGGCAGAAAAGACGCCATGCATTCCTCTTCCTCCCTCCACATTTGATACTGAGCTAGACCCTCCTGGGACCTCGAAACCACTGGTTGTACAGGGATCCAAAGGATTCTGACAGCGTGTTTTGAGCTCTCTGTGTTAGAAGGCTACAAAGGGAACGGATTTCTATGCACTGAGAGACTCCTCCCACCAGGTGATACTTGTATGGTTTATAGGTAGTTTGCTTTTTAATTTGTGGGGCTTTTTTAGTCCTCTGTGTCTTCACGAACCCTAAGAACAGAGACGTAGTCTGACAAGCCTTGGAATAAGGCTCGATGAGTCAGGGTCAGGCATTTCCTGGCTCCTCCGGCTGCCCCCAGCTGGGTGTGCTTCAGGCGGGAACACACACCGACTTGTGCTCTGTCTTTGCAGTTCTGTACCGAGCTAAACCAGCCTATCCTGCCCAACATCCGCAAGTGGAAGGGGCCCCGGGGCTGCTGGAAGGCTGTTGTTGCCGAGATGCCCTCCACTCCGCTCCAGAAGGTACCTTCATCGGCAAAGCTTGGATTGTATCTCCATTTTATCGAAACCCTTCTTTTCCCTAATCACAGACATTTAAAACTTTCCTTTGCCAACACCCTTGGTGCAGTTTTGTATTTCTGCGCATTTCTTAGCTCTTTGCCATTCATCTCAAAATGCCCTGGTTCTTGCTTCATGTTTAGATCGGGAATGGACTGCTGCCCGGACGGAAACGGGGGTGCGGGGTGTTGGGAGGAGAAGAGAAATCCTGTCTGGAGCCAAGGCTGCAAATGGGGTATTTCTGTCCTTTGTCTTCTTAATCCTGTCTCCACAGCTCCATGCTCTGCCAAGTTTGTGGAGAGCCCATTGTTCATTAACTGAAAACTCCAGATTCACTTAATTCCCAGGCCAAGCATTTACTTTCGGTGGTAGAAACTGCACGTGGAAATGTTCTGTGGACATTTTGAGCAGATTTTAATTTTGAATTTTCCTTCATTGGTATTTCCCCCGTGGCTGTGGGTAAATGGCTGGCTGTAAAGGGTACATTTTCACTCTGACAGATCTATTCAAGACGGAGGTTTTTACTCATTTGGAATGTTTGCTATTAGTGGGGTTTTAGATTTTAAAATAGACTTCTGGTAGTGTATCTTGAGTCAGAAACTCGCTACATAGTTTTTCTATAAATGTTGTATTTTTTCTCCCTAGTAGACCCAATATGTTTATAAACACACAAGGATAGCATTTATGTGAGTGATATTGAGATTTGGGGCTTTTAAATTATAAATATATACTGGCTTAAAGGTATCCAGTTATTTATTGACAATAAGCTCTCTATTTTAGCTACTACTTAAAAATGTGATATAAATCTTATTTCTCTGGGTTTTCTGTTTTGGAGTGTAAATGGTTACTGTAGGTGACAGCCAGTGTACCTTCCCCATAGGCTAGGAGTTAAGCCAACTTGGAATGTATCTAGTCTTTACCTCTGTAGCCCGTGGTTGTTCCTTCAGTCCACATAGAAATAACACTACCATCTTGCCTTTTTCTTTAATGTTTATTTATTTATCTTAAGAGAGAGAGATCACGAAAAAGCAAGCACAAGCTAGGGAGAGGAGAATCCCAAGCAGGTTCCACACTGTCAGCACAGAGCCTGATGTGTGACTTGAACTCATGAAACCGTGAGATCACAACCTGAGCCAAAACCAAGAGTCAGACACTTAACCGACTGAGCCACCCAGGTGTGCCCCTCCACCTTACCTTTTTTTTTTAAATAATATTTTATAGGTGGGTTCATTAGGCTCTTTTGGTCCATTAAACACTCTGAAAAATTAGAAAGGTCACTGCATGCCCAGCACTGCACTACATGCCAGATAGACATGGGTAAGAAAAACAGACCCGGTGACCCAGCCCTGCCTGTTTTCACCCGCTGTGAGTCCATGGCAGGGATTCAACCTGAGCTAATGGAGGCCCTCCCGCCGGGAGCTTGAAGCCTGTTGGAGGGGCGGGGCAGGAACCCCATTCCAGCTTGGGGCACCGAGGCCATTGGAGAACAGTGTGCAATTGCAGGGAGACTGAGTTCAAGCCACTTAACTCTTTAGCCTCAGTTCCTTCATTTCTAAAATGGGAGCAATTGGTGGCTGTAGGATTTAAAAAGATAATGTGCACTGAACTCCCTCAGTTAACCACATCTAGGCCAGGGCCTGGCGGGGTCCATGTGAGGCAGCAGGCCGGCCGGGCCGTGCGGGGCTAGAAGTCGGTGCCTGTCTCAGGCTGCTGCTGGGTCCACACACTTGTTGCCGTGGAGGGTTGTGGGCCTCGTGTGGACACATCTCCAGGTCTCTCAAAAGATGCACATATCTGGATTCTAATGTGATATTTCCTGAATTCGAAATATGGGCAGATAACCTAAAGCTTCTTCAAACACTTTAATAAATTGTATCTGCAAGCCGCGCACGTTCGATCTCTCCCCGAGACGGAGATGGGAGAGTGGTAGCTGGCACACTGTCTCCCCCGTGCCTGCAGTGACGTCCAGGCGCCTCTCTTCCGTTCTCAGACCCTCGCCCACAGCCGGAGGGGCAGCTGCACTTAAGGCCTCTGGCTGCCGCCCTGTGGAGGCAGCCCCGCACCCTGTTAGGGCTCAGGCTCTCACACCTGCTCCCCTGTGGCCCTGCTTAGAGGCACAGCAGTTCTGGAGATGGGGCGTCCTGGGCCCGGGGGACCGGGAGACGCCCCCAGGAATGCCCAGTCCTGCTGAGAACACCAGTGAGCAGGTGTAAAGGGAGGCACTGCCCAGAGGGCTCCCCCGGCAGTGGGTAGGGCACCCTGAGGAGGCACTGAAGACTTTTCAGCAGAGCTGACCTGCTGAACCGTCCTTCCAGAAGGCTACTCTAGCACCTCTGCTTGAGAAACTGTAAAAGGGGATAACTCTCCAAAACCAAAAGGGCAAATCCCATTTCTCTCAGTTTATACCCAAGGAAACAGGCTTAGAAGAGTGGAGGGCCCCTGGAGTCCCACAGCTGAGTGACACAGGTGGCCCTGAGATCCAGCTCTTCTGATTCTTAGGCTGGTGCTCTCTCCAGTGGGTGGGCAGGCTTGTGGTTCTATAAATATCCTAGCACACAGCATGAGAACACAGTTCCCTCCTCGCCCCTTCCCTCCTCCTCAACACAAGTTGGTCTGCTGAGGCGCTGAGCCCAGCAAGGGTGGGGCTGGGACCCAGCGGATGTTGGGAACTCGGCAGAGGCCACTTAGGTTGTGCAGAGTCCCTTCCTCTCCTTTCTCAATGAGCATCGGAGGCCCCTCCGGTGATACCACGGATCCTGCTGCCGATCTCCAGCAGCAGAGCCTCCAGATGCTGGGCTGGGGTGGGAGAGGATGCTTTTCCTCTTTTCAGAAGGCCCCCAGGGATAGCGGTGAGAAGCTGGCAGATTCTGAAGCCAGAGATGGCAGCGTTTAGCACTGAGCCCCCGGGACTCTCCTGACACCACCTGCTGGTCCTCACAGGGCCCTGCACTGGGGCCAAAGACCCCTGTGAGCGCCCTGTCCACCCACAGAAGGCCCTTGACCACTTCTAACCCATTGTGACTATTAGCACTGACCTCCATTCATCCAGAAAATATTTATTGGTGGTTACTGGGTGCTAGGTACTGATTGTTGTATGCAGCCACTAATTAGTAAGCAAAACCTACCCCTTAGCGCCTTCTATTTGATTCTCAGCATCGCTGCTTACCAGCTGTGGGATTTTAGGGAAGTTACTTGACCTTTCTGAGCAACTGGGCCCTTGTCTCGTGCATAGGGTTATGAGTGTCTGGCTGACGGGATGTGATGATTAAAAAGATAAGTCCGTGGTTGGTTGGAGCTTCCCTTCACCCCCAAAAAGATAACAGCCTAGGCCCCTCTGGCTGCACATAAAACTCTGAAATTGGCTGTGTGGGAAATTCAGGGCAGGGGGCATGGAGGAGTCTGCTGTGGCTTTGGGGGTATACTTCTGTTTCTGTAACAGTCCCTGTGCATGTGGTCTCAGGACCCAGTGCAGAACCGCCCCCTCCCCCGCCCCTGACTCCCCTCTCCTCCTGCTTCTTCCGCTTCTTCCCCCAGTGTGGGGCTGAATCCTGTCTAACTGATGACTGCTTTTCTCCCACAGGGGGCTGGATTCTCGGGATTCCTGTGGGACACTGCAGCGGGGGTGGAGCTGAAAGATGCCACCTCACAGGAGAGTTCGCCTGGCAATGGCCACGGGAGGCCCACGGGTCCCAGCCCGTACCTTGCGAGGTTCAAGGTACCATTCCATGTTGCTGTGAAGATCTAGTTCTTCTAATAGTGGTGAGGGGTTTGTACCTTTCTAAACTGAGATCCAGGGTGGCCTCGTCTTTTTGTCTTGATTTTATTCTCTTTGGGTCAGGTCAGCATGTCCTCCTGGGGTTCCCTTGGCCGGTGAACTTGTCCAGGACAGGAATGAGAGGGACCTGGCATCTGGGCAGGAAGGGGATCAAACGGCTGGCTCCCAAACCTAACACGCATCCGAACCACCTGGGGAGATGTTCTTAAAGTCAGGGATTCCTGGACCATACCCCCCACACACAGAATTTCCGGGACAGGGCCTAGGACTGCCTGTTTCTCAAAGGCACCTTCAGCACTTCGCCCCCCTTGACATTTGGAGATCATGGGATGAGAGGACAGCAGAACTGGTTCTGAGGACACCCTTCTCCTTACTAGGGGAAGGAAAGACCCTCAAGGGGTCATCTAGGTTCGGAGGGGTTCAAGGGAGCTTCTGGGTCGTGGGGTCAGGGCAGCCCCACCACTGACCTCTCCAGATGAGCCCTCCCCGACGTGAGCATGATCTGTTTCTTTGATTCCCCCGGATGCACCTGGGATACTGTCATGAACAACCAACAGTCAGAAGCTGGGCTTTAGGAGGAAAAAAGAAGCCCACAGCCAAAATAGATCACCCAGTTGGCCCTCAGTTGACCTTGTCCCCATGGCCCTTACCTGTGAAATCCCAGGGTCAGGCAAGAGTGGTCCCTTGCCACAGAGCCTAGCAAGCTACCTGCTGGGTGTCTGAGTACCAGCCCATCCCCACAGCGTTCTGTGTGCTCCAGAGCAGATCTGGGACCTGACAGTTGCGTCCAAGCATGATCTCTGGCAGCACCTGGCTGGGCAGTCTCTGTGCTGGGGGAGGGTTGGTTCTGGCCAGGATCTGGACTAGGCTCCCACCCCCGGCTGTGAAGTCACTGGGGTTCTGTGTGCACACACACACCTGGCAGTGCCTGTGGTTGTGCTTAGGAGACTGATGTGTACAACCCGCCAGTGACCACCTTTCAAAACCTCCTAATGCCACACTGGATTTCTGTTTTATGTAAAGTGGTCGTACTTGCTTTGACCTAGGAAGGCAACAGCCAGACCAACCAGTGTCTCTAGTGGTCTGGCTGTTTGGGTTGTTTTACTTTTATTTATTTTAATGTTTATTTTTGAGAGAAACAGAGCATGAGTGGGGGAGGGGCAGAGAAAGGGGGGAGACACAGTCTGAAGCAGCCTCCAGGCTCCAAGCTGTCAGCACTGAGCCCGACACAGGGCTCAACCCCATGAGCTATGGGAGCTAAACCTGATCTTAAGCTGGACACTTAAGCAACTGAGCCACTCAGGTGTCCCATAATGGTCTGGCTGGTTTTTTTTTTTAAATTTTTTAATGTTTATTTTTGAGACAGAGACAGAGACAGAGACAGAGTGCAAGCAGGGGAGAGGGAGAGAGAAAAGGAGACACAATCCAATGCAGGCTCCAGGCTCTGAGCTAGCTGTCAGCACAGAGCCTGACACAGGGCTCGGACCCACAGCCTATGGACTGTGAGATCATGAGCTGAGATCAGACACTCAACCGACTGAGCCACCCAGGTACCCTGTGGTCTGGCTGTTTTTAATGGCTGATGAGAAGATGCTATGGTGTCATGAATTATTGGCCTGATCCTCTAAATGAAGCACACAGACAGGCACTCAGCCCCCTGTCCCTCACGTCACGGTCTCCGCCAGTAAGTACTGTGGCATGGAGATGCGGCTGATCTCTCCAGCCTCTCTGGCAGGGCCTTAACGTGGTTTCTCTGTGGTCAGAGCCACAGCTGCAGAGAGCTCTCCGGGCTGGGGGTGGTGATGGTGAACCAGCAGCCTCCACTTCCTGGGGGCTCCCCCTGCACCCCCATCCTTCCTGGCAGTGTTTAGTGTCTGTTACCATGACAAACAGAAGGGCAGGATTGGCAAAGCTCAGGCAGCTAAGCAATGCTCCGTGCCCAGGAGACCAGCTCTGCATGTTCTGTACCTGCTCTCCATGTCACCTGCCTGGGGACGCGGGGCTGGGACGAATCCCATACTGCCAGGGCTCAGGCAGCTTTCCTGTTGGACACATTTGAAATCTGGTGCAAGTGAGCAGCAGGGCATGGTGGTCTCCAGAGAGAACGGAACGCGAAAGTGGCAGAGGTGTGAGATGTGTGGGGTGGGGGAGGCAACAGGTCCCAGCAGTGGGTTTCCGCAGAGGGGTCATGGGCTGGCCCTACAGGATAGGCCCCCAGTCTTGCTTAACACCTGGCTGAGGGAGCCACCTCCTCCCGTTTTGTGGTTGCTTACAAGGAAACAACAAGAAATAAAACCTGATATTTCCAGATGCACCTGGTTTCCCAAGCCTTACGTTGATTTAGCGGGGTATGAGGTCCTCCAGGGGCCTCAAAAGAATCCAACCGTGATCCGCCTTGCATTACTCTTGGAGCGCACCTCGTTTGTGCTCCCTGTTTCAACATCGTGCAAGAAGCTGCTCCTAAGTCAGAAGTAATGAATACAGAAATAGGAACGTCTCAGCCTGTCCCTATTGCTTTGTTTCCTTTTGCCTAGGTTGGAAGCAATGACTTGACCCTTGTGAACCTTCACCTGTCCACCATGGTCCTCCCTGGGGGGGACAATCCCAGCAGGAATCACAGTGACAGCCACCGCTTGGCTACCTTTGCACAGACCTTGCAGGAAACCCTGAAAGGTAGGAGATGGTCTTTCTGTGCAGCTGGGCCCACAGCTCCTACTTCTGCAGGAGGAGGGCAGGGGGCCGCCTCTGGGGAGCATCCCGCTGACCCCTTGGGCCAACTGGGCTGTCAGCAGCAGTGCATGCTGGGGGCACAGAGGACCGTCCCAGCCCCTGCCGACCCCGTGCATGGTGACACCTTTGTCTCTGGGCCTGCCGTGCATGTCCCACAGTGTCAGCTTTCGGGCTTTTCAGCCTCTCTTTGGTGGAAAAGAATAAGGGGAAACAAAAGTGATGACACCATCCCCTGTGACAAGTCCTCCTGCGTTCAGCTGCCACTGTGGCGATGCCACCTGCAGACTGGCACGTGCTCATCTTGTGAAAGAGAGACAGTTGGTGACAGGGAAAGTCCTGATTAGCACAAGGTAGATGTTTTCTCCCTGATGGGATGCAGATTGCCCCAGAGCGCTCAGGAAAACTCACATTTAATCTTGGCTCCTTCAGTTGCGGTAGGGCCTCAGGGAAGTCCCCACACCGCTTCTAGCCCGTCTGGTCCAGGAATGGCCAGTGTTCACCTCAAGGGGGGGGCGCGTGGAGGGCTTGGCAGTGGTATGTAGTGGTCCCAGGCCACAGTGAGGGCTCAGCGGACATGAGCTGACTCAAAACGTACTGGAGGAGTTAGGAGAACACTGTGTTGAGAAGAGCTTCAGGAGGAAGTTGGCTCTCTGTTTCTAGGTGCTGCCCCGGCAGTACGGGACGTTTTCCATGTGCAGGTTGGCCAAAGGGAAGAGTTAACACTACTGTAAACACTGGGATATTTTCAGTGCGGCTGGGCATTTCAGAGCCTTCTGTAGGAGAGCATTTACAGCTGGAGGCCCAGAATGCTCTTACATGTTCTTGAGTCTTTACCAACAGTCTCTAGTTTTCTAAGCCTCGTCCATGTTAGATCAGCCCCTCACAGGGATGATTCGTGAGAATTCGGCTATAAAAATAATGTGGTCAAGTTATAGATTTACATTTTTAAATGATTTTTTATTGTAGTAAAACACACATAACATGACGTTTACCATCTTAACCTTTTTTAAGTGTTCGGTGGCCTTACGTACATTTCCATGGTTTCGCAACCGTGTAGTCCATCAGTCTGCAGGACTTCACATACCCAAACGGGCACTCTGTGCCCGCTCAACACGAGCCCCCCACCGCTTCTTTCCCCAGCCCCCAGCGACCACCCTTCTACTTTCCATCTCTATGAACTGGAGCACACTGGGTACCTCGTACAAATGGAATCAGGCAGTGTTTGTCCTTTTGTGGTTGGCTTGCTTCACTTACATCATGTCTTTGTGGTTCATCCATGCTGCAGTATGTGTCAGAATTTCCTTCCTTTTTGGGCACCTGAGGGGCTCAGTCGTTAGGTACCTGGCTTTGGCTCAGGTCATGATCTCACTGTTCATGAGTTTGAGCCCCATGTCAGCTGAGCATGAGTCCCGCTTCAGGTGAGCCCCTAATAGAAGCTTCTTTCTCTCCCTCTCTCCCTCTCTTCTTCTCTTCCTTTCTCTCTCTCTGCCCCTCCTGCAATTCTCTCTCTCTGCCCCTTGCTCCCATGTGCGTGCTCGCTCGCTCTCTCTCAAAAAAAATTCTTCCTTTTTAAGGTCAAATACTATTCTGTTGTAATGTATATACCACATTTGGTTTCCCCATTCACTGGTCGATGAACACCTGGTTTCTGTCTCTGGCTGTTGTGAATGCCGCTGTGGATATTGATATGCAACTTACATTGTGAACCAGGATGTGCTGTGACTAGCGTTCTACCTAAGTCAGCGGTCTTTGGGCTAAAAAGAAGTCAGAAAGGTGTCTAAGCTGATCAGATACTCCAGCCAGGAAGCAGCTCTATGGGAAATTGTGCACCCACAGCTAGTCTCTAACCTATTAAAAAGGATGACTTGATAGCATTTAAAATCTGTGGACATTTCTATTGTTCTTGACCTCAAGCTTTTCCGTCTATACACAGAAGCAGGAAAAGAAGATACCCGTCCATAACTTCTCTGATAACTTCTCTGATAACTCACTGTTTTTTCTGACATCCAGAGAGTGGTCAGGTTTACATTCTGGGTTGCCAAGGGACTATTGACCCACAGCCTGGCTTGCCTTGACTCGTCCACATATGGACAGTGATTCATGTTCCCTGTGCCCTTGTGCTTATAACGAATATCCAGTTGTTAACTGGTGACACAGCAGTCCCAAGGATTCAGGAAGTGCCCCAGCGTGCCCGAGGTGCAAGGGCAAATTGATTACTAGCAGAGGTGGTTGAGCTAAAACAAAGACTAAGCTTTTCCCCCACAGCTATCAGAGCAAACAGAACCGATTTGATTAGCAACGTCTGGGCCTTTCTGCCTTTGTCTGGAATGCACATCTGGGTTGACGTCAGGGTGTGGTGTGCCAGTCCTCTGATGGGACGGGATGGCCTTCTTTCAGACCCCCCGGGGCTCTCTCTGTGAACCCAGTTAGTGCAAAACAGGGTGCCTAGTACAGCTTGGCATCTGGGTAGGACTACCCCTCAGTGGGGACCAGCTCCTGCTGTGGTCAATGGCATTCTGAGAATCTAGGGACTAACTGGGGAAGTCAGCCCCCAGCGTTCTCCCCGCAGCTCCTGGGAGCTGAGGAGCCCATCCCAGGAGGATGGCTTTCTAGGAGAATTCAGGCCTCTGTGCACCTGTGGATTCTCAGAGGCAAGGACTGTGTTTGCTGCCAGCATGGAGCCCAATGTGGGGCTTGAACCCACAAAGCCGCGAGACCTGAGCCAAAACCCAGGAGTCAGACATGGCACCGTCTGAGCCCCCCAGACGTGCCATCACTGAGAGCAATTTCACCTCGAGCAGAGGAGTTGTAGGAGACCTGGACGTGTGCATTCAGAAAGAGCTGCTGTTTGTCATTCTCGAAGTTACGTGGAGTTGGGTCTGTTGACCTTTGACACCAGCGTCTCTCCTGGTTTCAGGATTCTCTTTGGCCCAAACTGTTTCAGGTCCGCACCCCAGTGAAAACGTGTCTCCCTATATGGGAACCTTTGGCCTCATGTCTCCTAACCTTCGGTTTTTCTTGTTATTTAATACATGTATCATCTTTGTCTTCTTTCCTTTCAAAAATACACCTTAATTCTGGGGGGTTTCCTCCTGCCTCGTTCACCCATTTATTCCATATGTGTTTGCCGAGTGTCTGCCGTGCAACAGGCGTGTTCCAGGCACACGGGAGTTTGTGATGAACAGCTGCCCATGTCCTTGTGGTTCTTCCCTTCTAGCCCTTTATGAAGAGCCCTGGCTTGAGGGCTGGCAAGCCATTCAGCCTCTCGGAGACTTAGCTTCTTACCTGTGGAGAAGGCCCAATGCCAGGTGAGGGCTCATGGATGGTCATTAGCCCCGGCCAGCTAGGAGTTGTCATATTATTCTCAAGTCTGCTTTCCTGTTGAAGTTGGCACTGATTTCTCAAGACGTGTTGAGATGTTGTTGAGATACAACCATTCCATCTCTGTAGGCCACATGGTGGAACCCCAGGAGATGACACCGGAGCGATGTGTCATTTGCAGTGCACGCGTGCCCTCTGCTGGTGGCTTTTGTCATTTTACTTTAGATCTCTGCCTCTCACCATTATTGCTGAAATACGTTGGTGTCCAGGAGAAAGATTTGTTGAGTGTCTCAGACACATTAGGTTCTCATTTATGATCCACTTTCCTTAAAGCCTCTCTTTAAAGTTAGGACAGAAACCCTGCCAGCTGCGATCATGTGGCTCCCCTGGAGGGAACCTTGAGATGGGAAGTGACAGTCAGATGATGGGAATCCCAGAGCCTAGCTGAGGTCCACTGTCCTCTCATAATGTCTGCTTGCTCTGAGAATACTTTGTGATGACTCCAGTTACTCTAGTGAACATCAAACAATGGTAGTAATGTTGAAAATAAGAGGGAAAACCTTTCACTCTGGCCCTGTATTAGTCCGCTAGAGCTGCCATGAGAAAATACGACATTCTAGGTGGCCCAGACAGTGGGAATGTATTCCTTCCCAGTTCTGGAGGCTGGAAGTCGGAGATCAAGGTGTCAGAAGGGATGGTTTCCTTCACATGGAGAAGACCGGCCTCTTGTATCTTTGCACATGTTCCCCCACCACGCCCAAGTAATATTTGTCCAGCTTTTGTGAAATACCCGGACAAGACCTTCAGGCTTTTTTCTGCCCTGATATTTGGAGCTCCTGACCTGCAACAGAGGTGACCTCTGCTTCACGTATCTTTCCTTTTCCAAATGGGTTACAAACCTACTCTTAAAGTCTTGTGTGTATTTGTTTGTTTGTTTGTTTGCCGTACAAGGTATTTGGAAAAATTGGAAGAGTGAAAGCCACATGCATTCCCAACCCTGGGGAGTCCAGTCATGCAATCGAGTGGGCGATGGTGAGCCTTGGGTTTACCTCCCACCGCCTCTCAAATACCTGATTTTCTTTCTTCCCCTCCAGGAGAAAAGGACATGATTGTCTTGGGAGATTTCGGCCAGGGACCTGACAGCAGCGAGTATGAAATCTTAAGGAAAGAAAAATTCTACCACCTGGTCCCCGCGCACACCTTCACCAACATCAGCACCAAGAACCCCCAAGGCTCGAAGTCTCTGGACAACATCTGGATCAGTAAAAGCGTAAAGAAGGTTTTCACAGGTAAAGCAGAGTCTCTCCTCCTTTCTCCTGTTCAGAAAAGGAGTAAGAGAGACCCTTCTGAGCTGATGCTCATGGATCCTTTGGTTTGATAACTCTGGTCAGGCGTTCTTACCTCCTCTGTGGGCATTGACAGGACTATATATCGTCTAGCTGCCTGTATAATGATCATTCAAGCAGATTCACTTTTAAGGGTTAAGGGGGGAACTGTGAAAAATAATTAAAAAGCATTCACTGATCATCAGCAGTGGCAAGCTGACCGGTTCTAGCCCAGCAGAGTACCGAAGTTTGCAGGAAATGCACAGGCGGCCGGCCAGCGGCCGCAGTCTGCAGAGCGGCTCACATCAGGAGAGCTGGAGGGTGAACACAGGACCAGAAGGAAGTTAGGAATCAGTTCATCCGTCCCCTGCTGCCGAGTTATAGAAACGAAGGTACAGGGAGGAGCAGCCACCGTCACAGAACTGTCACGTGGGCAGGCCGTGGCTCTGCCCAGACCTGCTCGCGTGTCCACTAATATGACATCGCTTCTCACTGGGGGCCTCCGGCCGTGCTTCCTGACTGCTCTACACGCTCGCTTTAGTTCACTGTTTTCCTCTGGCGTTTTTTTTTTTTTAATGTTTCTTTTTGAGAGAGAGAGAGAGAGAGAGAGAGAGACAGCATGAGCAGGGGAGGGGCAGAGAGCGAGAGGGGGACACAGAATTCGAAGCAGGCTCCAGGCTCTGAGCTGTCAGCACAGCTCGAACTCCCAACCTGCCCTGAGATCATGACCTGAGCTGAAGTCGGACGTTTAACCGACGGAGCCACCCAGGTGCCCACTGAAGCATTATTCTAAAATACCTTTACTTTCTCATAAGCCTCTGTAAGAACTTTCTCCTTTTTACTCTTTCTTATAGAACCTCTTGACCTCTCTCCCCCGCTGACTGCCTTTGTTTTGTGATAGAAAACTTTCAGTCTGGACATCTGAGAGACATTTGACTTTACACCAAATATATTTACTCTTGCTGGTCAGACTAGAAGAGGCGTATAGTGAGGAGGAGGTCACCTGCAGGCCGAAGGATATGTGAATGGCGGGAGGCCGGGGCGGGGCGGGCTTCAGTGCCTACACCGTAAACCCGCACTTGTCCAGGAAACCAAATGGGCTGAAACGTTTGGTTTGCACAGGCCGGCTGGATATCTGAGGAGTATGGACGGGAATCCTGGCTTAGCAGACATGTCACAGAGGCCTCTTCCTGCCCGCCCGTGGCCTGATCTCTGGGTCTCTTTTCCCTGTGCCTCTCCAGGTCACTGGGCTGTAGTGAGAGAGGGCCTCACGAACCCTTGGATTCCAGATAACTGGTCCTGGGGAGGAGTGGCCTCTGAGCACTGCCCCGTGCTAGCTGAATTTTACACCGAAAAGGATTGGAACAAGAAGGAAGGCCCTCGGAACGGCAATGGGGTCACCTTGGAGCGAAGCGAAGCCAACATTAAGCACGAGCGATGATGGCCCCCAGGCTGTTTAGCCACGTCTGACCCTGGAGGGCTCAGGCAGGGAGTCCACGCCCCAGGTGACAACGGGGAGTCAGCCCTGCGTTTCCGCCTTCATCCCGACCACACTAGTACCTGGGCCTCGGCCTGCCTTCTTTGTGGACATTTCTGGACCCTTCATCGGGGAAGAAGGTACTGGATGATCAAATCAGAAGCACAGAGGGGACCTGAGGTGTCTTCTGACGTGTGGATGCCATCTGCCTCAGCGGCCTCGGGCTGGCCGCCCGCTGCCCTGGCTGGCAGCGTACAGAGAACCGCGGCGGGGCTGTCTCAGACCGCCAGGCCCTGTCCGGGCCACACCAGGAGCCCTGGCTGCTGCCCACCCATCCACGATGCTCTGGCTGCGAATTACAGAAAACTTTTAACTGTGATGGAGACAGATGCTCTCCTCAGATATTTTGTGTGGTGATTTTTAGTTTTGTTTTGAAAAAATAAACAGAGGTGAACCTGCCTGGTTGCAGTGATAGTCCTGGGGGAGGGGGCGGGTGCTCGCTGGTGCCCTGAGAGCCTGCGGTCCGGGGAGCCTGCCTCCCGTAAGCCCCACGTTACAGCGATGCCTCTCCCGTCCCCGTCGACCCTCTGAGCTCACTATAAAATCATTCTGTGACCTTCTCCCTCCCAGCCTGCCCTTTGTCTTCTGAGCCTGTGGCTAGACTGTCCTGTACCCTGAGTGCCATTCGTGCCTGTGGACGCCCAGCAGAGGTTCTCGTGCTGGGAGAATTCTGTCAGAATGATACTCCCCACCCTCCTCACTTTTCAGTCAGGTCCCTAGCCTGGAGCTGCCTTCTAGTGCTTCCGAGGAATGTCTCTTGATTCTGAATCCACACATAGCTCAGCCTGGGAGTGTGGAGGGAGGGTCTATTTTGGGGGATAGTTGGGCAGGGGGACAAGCACTTGTTAACTAACAGCCACCAGGCACCCTCCCCTTAGATGGCCTGGTTCTCCCCAAGGTCTCTCATGAGACCAGGATTGTAACACCCATTTCGCAGCCAAAGAAACCAAGGCTTAGAGAGCTGAACTTTCTACAGGTTACACACTGGTAAGTAAATAGATGGAATTCAAACCCAGCCCAAAGTCCATGCCCACGTATCAACTCCCCGCTTGCCAACAGCGGTGCTGTGTAAGCACCACCAATAGTGGATGTGTGAGTCGTGGGCCGGGATCACCTGGGGTATTCCAGGTCACCATGGGAGCTGAGGGCTTATTCTTCTTCCGCACCGAAAACCTGATGTGGACCAGTCCCCAGAAACTGTTGTCACTGCACAGTGTGAACCCTGTGACTTGGGTCTGGGGCTGGATGCAGTGAAACAAGCTCATTTTCCACCAAAGACCGTCTTTTGGACTGCCCAGCTCCAAGGAGCCTCATGAATCAAGGGCCCAGGAAGGAAGGCCTTCCTTGGGGCTCTGAGGGTGCCTGGGCGTCTGCTGTGCCCACTCCAAGGGACCAATCTCCAGTGGGAGGGTGAGTAGGGCCTCTCTGTTGGGCTCAGATTGGACCACTGGAGGCACGGAGTCTGTGATGGCTGAGCCTTGACCAAAAGGGCTTGGGTTAGAAGGAAACAGCATGGCAGGGAGGGAAGAGTAAGCTCAGCTTCCCCGCTGAGGACCCTTGTTTGGTGCCTCATCCGAGGAGCAAACTTCCATCGGCACTTGCCAGCAGGCTGCCCCGATCCTTTCAGCCGGGTTGACTTCTGCACCAAAACTATGGAAAGAAAAGGCTTCTTCAGTGAGAGGAGGAAAAGCAAGCCAGTTAAATGACCTTGATGGAGGCGATTCTGTTTGAGCCGGAGGCGGCTTCAGCAGCCGCACCTCATGTGCAGAGAGTGGCTTCAGCTTCAGCTCCTAAGGTCCGAGCAGTTGCTCAGGCAGAAGCTTGTGTGCTGAGGCAGCTCTTCAAGTTCGAGACCCAGCCCTCCTGAGTTTTGCTTTGGGAGATGGTTTGGGCTTGGGTTTTGTTTTGCTTTGTTTTCTTTCTTCTCGTTTTTGCTGTCTTTAATAGATTTTATTTTTGTTTTATTTTTAATTTTTTTAATGTTTATTTTGAGAGCGAGAGCATGCAGGGGACAGGCTGAGAGAGAGGAAGACAGAATCCCAAGCAGGCTCTATACCATCAGCACAGAGCTAGATACAGGGCTTGAACCCATAAACTGTGAAATCAAGGGTCAGATGCTTAACCAACTGAGCCATCCAGGTGTCCCAATAGATTTTATTTTTAAGAGTGGTGTTAGGTTTGTAGAAAACCAGAGCAGAAAGCCCAGGGTTCCCATACTCCCTGTAGAGTTTCCCACATTTTTTACATTAATTTGGTATATTTGTTACCACTGATGAACCAATATTGGCACATTATTAACAACTGAGGTCCATAGTTTACATTAGGGTTCACTCTTTGTACATTCCATGGGTTTTAACAAATGTATAAAGACATATGTCTACTTCTCTCCGATCTAAAACTCCTCTGTGCTCTGCCTTTTTATCCCCTCCCCCTACAGCCACTGGTCTTTCTACTCTCTCCACAGTTTTGCCTTTTCTGGACACCATATACTTGGAGTCATACAGGCTGTAGCCTTACTGGGCCAGCTTCTTCTCTTAGCAACCTGTGTTTAAATTTCCTCTGTGTCTTTTCATGGCCTGATTTCTTGTTATTGCTGAATGATAGCCCGTTGGATGGGATTTATCTGCCCCCACCCCCGCCCCTGTGGATTGTCACTAAGCCCTACCCTTCTCCAGAGTTTCCTCCCACCCCAGCCCCAGCTCTGTGCACAAATGTGGCATCTCCATCAGATTCTTCCCTTCCTTCCCTCCCCATCCTTCTCTTCTATCTCCTACCTGCCTACCTTCCAGGATCATTCAAGAAGAGGCCACTTTATTGGAAAAGCCAAGAGGATTTTTTAAGAGGATTAAGCACTAGGTGACCGGAGAGCCCCAGGCACCAAGCAGAAGCCCTGGCATCCTCTCTGGGCCTCTCCTTCACGGAGCACTGCAGGCAACCAGTGCACCTTCCCTGCTGCCCCGATGGAACCTTCCTCTCCTGACCACTGTCCCACAAGAGATCCTGTGACCTGAGGGCTCTCCTCCTCTCTGTGCAGGAGCCAGTGAGCTGGCAGAGGTAGGCTCCGAAGAGGTTGTGTGCGTGCGGGCGCACAGAAGCAAGGACGTGAGGATAAGGGAATGAGGAAAAGAAGAGAGAGAGTCAAAGGATGGGGACAGGAGGGGCAACATGAGCGGTGCCCATACTGATGCTTTATTCCTCACAAGCAAGTAGTTTCAAGCAGACAGCCACAGCTGTAAACAATCCCGGAAGATTGCCAAAGCTTGACGGACATTAACATAATCAACATTCTAACTCAAGAAGCATGAAGGTAATTTAACCTCCGAGAAACTGAAGGCAGCTGCAAGGGCACGAGAACTTTGGCTCAATCGCACTCTCCTTACTGGCTCCTTGCTGCTTCCCACAAAGAGGTCGGCTCGGAAGAGGCCAAGGGAAGCAAAAAGAACTCTCATGGCCGGGGTTCTCCTCCCCTGCTCCCACGCAGACGCCATCCTGCTCAAGTGAGGGAGCGCCCAGCCTGGCGTATACGGAAGTCTCCACCATCTGTGGGATGGGAGGTAAGTGTGTGTCCCATGAGACTGTCACAGGGTTTGCTTGCAAAGGAAAGGAGTTAATGGCTTCAGCACCACTCACTTAGGTTAAATAATCCTTGCCCACACTTGTTGGCTCCTTCCTGTTGTATGCACTTTACACTTTTAACTGCTTTATGCCTCAGAAGAGCCCAGAAAAGTTAATACTATTGTTTGCGTGTTCTTTTACAGATGAAGAAACTGAGGCACAGAGTAGGTAAGAGACCAGGGACTCTGGTTTCATGGAGATTAAGGAGTGCAGTTGGCCTGGGAGGTTTGAAGCATACATGGAAGATTATGGAAAACAAGCGGCCCTGACAAAGGCAGGTTGAAGTCATGCAAGAGAGACAGGACAGGGGGCTCCTGCTGTGGCTTCCTGCTTTCCGGAACCCGCTTGGGAGGCCGAGTAGCCAAGAGTGACGCGGCTTTGGTCTGGCCCAGCAGCACACAGGCCGAGGAAACCAGATGAGAAAGAGCCGTCTTGGCCCCAAACAGCAAGGACAAGCTCCGAAGGAGGCCGGGAGATGCGGTCTGGGGGCACCCTGAGCTGTCTCCAGCTCCTTTTGTCTCTGTCTGAGCGCCTGGGTGGCCAGCTTGGGCTTGGAAACCTGGACAGTTCAGGCCCATAGGAGCAGTTAAGTTCAAAGGCCTGGAAAGAGAGCAGCAGGGAAAAGTGTGTGTCGCCTTGTCTCTGCAGAGCCCCGTCCTTGTGTGGCAGTGGTTTTCAGTGGCTGGGAAAGGAGGGAGAAGCGGGACAGAGAGACAGCCTCAGACCTTCTCCGCCTGTTTGTGTTTTTCTGAGTTTGGGGGCAAACTTCGCTTGCCGCTGTGGGTGGTGGGGATGCTCCATAGTGTCTGCTGAGGCTCCTGGCTGAGTCGGTTAAGCTGCCGACACTCAGTTTCAGTGCAGGTCATGGTGTGTGAGTTTATGCCCCCAGTTGGGCTCTAAGCTGACAGCATGGGGCCTGCTTGGAATTCTCTCTCTCCCTCTCTGCCCCTCTCCTCCTTGTGCTTGCTTGCTCGCTCGCTCTCTTTCTCTCTCAATAAATAAATAAACCTTAAAAAAAATAGTGTCTGCTAAGCAAGCTGGGTTCCATCAGTAGTCAGTGTTGGAAGATGGACTTGCCCAGGCGCCCTGCTGACTTCCATTATGATGAATTATTTAATTAAATGATGATTGTGGAGGGTGGGGAGCAGAAAGGACTGAGGTTTTACTGGGATGAGTGAGTGCAATTGTGTGGTAGCGGTCAGAGCTACCTTGGCAGCTGGAGGAAGGTGTCAGGCTACTGGCCCAGCCCCGCTGCATTTCCTGTGGTTCTTGCTTTCTTCTGGGTACCGAGATGTGCTGAGGTGGCATTTTTAAACAGATTCCAGAGATGGCTTTCTCTGGAAAGAAAGGCCAACAGGGCACTGTCCCTATTCTTTGCTTTAAGGAATCCTATGGCTAATGAATCCTGGCTAACCAACCCCTACTCCCCTGCCCATCGCCCCCTTCACGGACTCTCAAAGCCCAAGGCCAGGGAGTAAGGAAATGCTAGGATGAGATCAGCTACCAACACAGATTCGCTGGGAGCTGGTGGGCACACTGTGAACTGCATTTCCCAGGCTGCCACCTTACCTTTTTCTCTAACGTGTTATGTCTGACTGAGCTATCAAGCAAGGACAATGTCTTTCCAGGGCAGTGGGCGCCCAGGAGCTTATTGGCAAGCAGTTTCCTAAGCCCTAGTCCAGAGAGTCTGAAGATAGCGCACTGATTAGGTCTGGCCTGTGGCCAGCAGGATAGATGAAGGTGCCCTAGAGTTTCACTTTAAGAAATAGCAGTGTGGGAGGGTCTTTAAGTGCCTAGAAACACAGCTGAGCCTAAATACTAGAGCTAGTGATGGGGGTGACTAAAGCATCAAGGAGGAATGTGGTCATTTATGAGAATTTTAGTGTGGTTTCTAATGAGGAGGTAAGAGATTCCTTCCGTGGGGACGGTACTATGAATAGTCCCCGGATCGATGTCGAAGATCAGCAGGTTACTGAACAAGTGCAGGTCAAAGTTGACAGGTGGCAGAGGCATGATTACCGTGACTGCTCGGCTTGCGGATGCCGTCTGGGTCTCTTCATTACTTACCAAATGCAAGACCAGGTTTCAAAGATTGATGTTGAGTAAATGCCCACTATTTGTAGAACTGGAAAACAACTGGAGCTGTAGGAATTTAACTTTCCTTCTGAATTTTTCTGAACATTATGGTTCATCACTTACTTATCCAAGTTTAAATGATCAGAAAATTTTTTAGAAGTCTGATCTTTTCGTGTTTATCACACAGAGGGTGCACACAGGCCCACATGCAAGCAGCAGTCAGACTGAGTAGTTCCGGTGCTGATGCCAGCTCGACCCAGCACACGCATGGGATCAGACCAGAGAGCCTGTACAGGCAGCTTCCCGACGGACCCTGGAGGCAAGGGCCGTACTTCCCATCCTCAACCTCCAGCGTGCTCGTGTTTTCAAAGCCTAGGCTTGTCTCTGTTAGGGAACCCCTAAACACCTCCGATGCCTGCCTACAGGCCCTCCGAAATCCCAGTTTGCGGGACTCTGTTTACCTGCGGGTATGGAATTACAGAGAAGGCCTTTGTCTGCTTTCCACTGTTTTATTTGAAGATAGTCCAGAAGCTGGAAGGGTTTGAGGGGTGCATTGTTACCGGGTATCTGGGGCCTGGGACAGAAGGCCTAAAGATGCCACAGAGGTGTGGTGTATCAAAGCAAGGCAGGGCTTGAGGTCAGAATTCACGAATTCCCTAGCCTTGCCTGTGATCTGGACACAATGTAGACCTCAGTTTGTGGGCCGTTGTTAGCTGGTGAGCCGAGAAGTCTCTTTGGCCAGAGGATCTGGTATCTTCTCTCCCATTTCTCTAAAAGGAAACCACTGGCTTTTCTAAGAAGTGTCTCAGGTAATTGTGTTAGGAAGCTATGATAAGGTAAAATAGCATCTGAATTTCAGATTTCAATAGACATTAAAATATTATTGAAGATATCTCTCGACTATAAATAGTATTTAATATACTATAGCATGCAATATACTTGATATATTTATACACAGAGTAGAAGTTTGGCTTTTAGCCCAACTCCAGGAATTTTTATGAAACCTTATTAGAGATTTAAATTGGACAGGAGAGGACTCCTGATTTGGGAATGGGCCTGCAGGTGACTTCAGTAACTCCTCTTGAGCTCTTTAAAACGATATACAGATATTTCCTAGAAGAATTATGCTTGCCTCGAGTGTAGGTCTGGGCTTAACTCTGAGGGTTAACCAGCAAGGTCATCATCTAGCGGGCCTCCAGCCTGAAATAAAGTAAGAGCCAGAAGAGAAAGGAAAAGAGCTCATACTCCCTCTAGTGGATAGTTGTGGAGTGGCAATCAAATTTCACTCAACTTCCACTACCGCTCAAATAACTCCCCATAAAGAGAATTAGGTCTTCCAACATAAAAAATAATTATGGTCTTCCTAAAGACTTTTTTACCTGTAAAATCCAAGCTCTTTAATTTCCTGAGATATAATACAGTAATTAACCAAGGAAGTATAGTAAATATGATAGAGGTTATTTTTTAACATTTATTTATTTTTGAGACAGAGACCAAGAGACCTAGAAGGTGAGCAGGGGAGGAGCAGAGAGAGGAGGAGAGCGAATCCGATACAGGCTCCAGGCTCTGAGCTGTCAGCACTGAGCCCGATAACGGGGCTGGAACTCACAAACCATGAGATCATGACCCTAGCCAAAGTCCAACCACTTAACCAAGTGAGCCACACAGGCGCCCTGATGGGGGGTTATTTTTAAAAAACAAGAGAAACAAACATCTGGTTTATCTAAATTGGAGATATTTACACTTAAGACAACCACATACTTGCTTCTGTTAAGAACTTTATTGATATAAATGGTGTTTGGGATTTTTTTCAGGTTGATCGAATCTCCATTTTGGAAACAATAATCTCCAGCTTTCCACAATCTCTTGGACTTATCACCCACTGAAATTCCACCTATTTTTTTTTAAAGAACAAACCCCCCCAAACTTTATTTAAAGAGTTATATCTTAGAATGATATATATAAAATGGAAAAATCAAAATATGGAAAAATATGTGTAGTAATTCACCATTGTGCTAAAAGGTTAAGGCAAAGTAGTTTTACATATTTGGTATCAAATTTGATATGCATAAAATATCTTTGGGACACAACACACACACACACACACAAATTAGTGAAGTTGGTGGTCTTGTTTCTCTGGCTTTATTAAGATTCACTTGTAACATGGAGGTGCACAGTGTGATTGATGACTTAATACATTTATATATTATGAAATAATGACCACAGTAAGACTAGTTAACACCTCCACCACCTCACATAATTACCATTTCTTTTTTGTGGTGACAACATTTAAGATCTATTCTCTTAGCACCTTTCAAGTATACAGTATCGTTAACGATCATCACCATGCTATCCATTAGGACTTTCAGAAGTAACTGGAAGTTTGTATTTTTTAATAACCTGTCCCCACCCCATTCCTTGTAACCATCATTCTGTTCTGTTTCCATGAGTTAGCTCTCTTAGATGCCACATGAAAGTGATAATCATACAATATTTTCTTTCTCTGCCTTATTTAACTTGGCATACTGCCCTGAAGGCCCATCCATTGTTGTTGCAAGTGAACGGATTTTCTTCTTTCTCCTAGCTGAATGTTTGTGTGTGTGCGTGTGTGTGCGTGTGTGTGTCACATCTTTATTCATTCATCTTTTGACAGACACTTAGGTTAGTTCCCTATCTTGGCTATTGTGAAAACTGTTGCAGGACTTGCTGTACTGACTTATATTCTCAGGAACTGTGTACAGGTCCCTTTTCTCCATATCCTTGCAATATACGTTACCCCTTGTCTTTCTGATAACAGTCATTCTAACAGGTAGGAGGTGGTATCTCATTGTGGTTTTGATTTGCATTTCCCTGACAGTTAGTGATATTGGGTGTCTTTTCACTTACATTTGGCAATTTGTATGTCATCTTTTGGGGAAAAAATGTTCAGTTCTTCTCATTTTAAAATCAGATTGTATTTTTTGCTACTGAGTTGTGTGAGCTCCTTGTATATTTTGGATACTATCCCCTTATCAGATAAATGATTTGCAGATATATTCTCCCATCCCATGGGTTACCATTTCATTTCATTGTCTCTTGCTGTGTAGGAGCTTTTCCGTTTGATGGAGCCCCGTTTATTTATTTTTGCTCTTATTGTTTCTACTTTTGGTGTCATATCTAAAAAAAAATTGTTGTCAAGACCAGTGTCAAGAAACTTTTTCCCTACATTTTCTTTTAGAATTTTTTTGGTATCAAGTCTTGTGTTTAGGTGTTTAATTCATTCTGAGTTAATTTTGGGGAGAGGTCTAAGAAAGACATCCAATTTTATTCTTCTGTATATGGATATTGAGTTTTGCCAACAGTGTTTATTGAAGAGACCACCCTTTTCCCATTGAATATTCTAGGCTCTCCATTCTCTTCTCTTGGTCCATGTGTCTGTTTTTATGCCAGTACCATACTGTTTTGATCACTATAGCTTTGTAGTATAGTTTGAAATCAGGAAGTGTGATGCTTCTGGTTTTTTGCTCTTCCTCAGGATTGTTTGGTCAATATATTCAGGGTCTTTTGTTGTTCTACATGAATTTTAGGTTGTTTTTTTTTTCTATTTCTGTGAGGGGGAAATATCCTGGGTCCTGGGCTTTTCACACTAGAATTTTGATAGGGATTACATTGAATCTCTAGATGGCTTTGGGTAATATGGACATTTTAACCATATAAATTTTTATGATCAACAAACATGAGCTGTTTTTCCATTTATTTGTGTCTCTTCAATTTCTTTCATGAAAGTCTTATAGTTTTAGGGATATAGAACTCCTTGTTTAATCTACTCCTAAGTATTTTGTCATTCTGACAGTATTGTGAATGGGATTGCTTTCCTTTTCAGATATTTCATTGTTAGTGTAGAGACACACTGGTTTCTGATATCTTGCTACTTTATGTTATAATAGTTTTTTGGTGGTCTTCAGGATTTTCTGTATGTAAGATCATAGCTACATACAAAGACAGTTTTACTTCTTCATTTCCAATTTAGATGCTTTTAAATTTTTCTTGCCTGATTGATCTGGCTGGACTTCCAGTACTGTGTTGAATGGGAGTGGTGAAACTGGCCATTCTTGTTCCTGATCTTAGAGGATATGCTTTTTTTTTTTTTTATGTTTTTTTATTTATTTTTGAGAGACAGAGAGAGACAGCACAAGCAGGGGAGGGTCAGAGAGAGAGGGAGACACAGAATCTGAAGCAGGCTCCAGGCTCTGAGCTAGCTGTCAGCACAGAGCCTGATGCGGGGCTCCAACCCACGAACCTTGGGATCATGACCTGTGCCCAAGCTGGAAGCCGGACGCTTAACTGACTGAGCCACCCAGGCGCCCCAAGCTTTTTTTAAAAAAACACTTTTTAATGTTTATTTTTGAGAGAGACAGCATGAGTAGGGGAGAGACAGAGAGAAACACAAAATCCGAAGCAGACTCCAGGTTCAAAGCTGTCAGCACAGAGCCCAACATGGAGCTCAAACTTGGGAATGGCAACATCAGGACCTGAGCTGAAGTCAGATGCTTAACTGACTAAGGCACACAGGTGCCTCCTTAGATGACAAGCTTTTAAATTTTCCCATGGAGTGTAACGTTGGCTTTGGGCTTGTCATAGGTGGCCTTTATGGTGTTCAGGTTTATTCTTTCTATACCCAATTTTTTGACAGTTTTATCATCACAAAGGATGTTGAAGTTTGTCACATATTTTTTCCACATATATTGAGATGATCGTGATTTTTATCTTGTATTCTCTTAATTTGGTATATCACATTTATTAACTTGGTATATCACAATTATTTGGTATATCACAATTATTAACTTGGTACATCACACTTATTAATTTGGTACATCACATTTATTAATTTGGTATATCACAATTATTGGTATACCCCAATTATTAATTTGGTATATCACATTTATTAATTTTTGTGTTGAACCATCCTTGTTTCCCAGGAATAAATCCACTAGATCATGATATACGATCTTTTAATGTTCTATTGAATTTTCCTTGCTAATATTTTGAGAAATTTTCCAACTGTACTCATCAGGGAGATTGGCCTGTAGTTTTTTTTCCTCAAAGTATCCTTATCTGGTTTTGGTAACAGAGTAATACTAGCCTCTCAGAATGATGTTCTCTCTTCAGTTTTTTAGAAGAGTTTGAGAAGGAATGGCATTAATTCTTTAAGTGTCTGGTGGAATTCACCAGGAAAATGATGTGGTCCTGGGCTTTTCTTTGTTAGATTTTTGATTGCTTCAATCTCCTTACTTATTGGTCTGTATTCAGATTTTCCATTTTTTGCTTGTTTAGTCTTGGTAGGTTGTATGTTTCTGGGAATTTATCCATTTCTTCTATGTTATCCAGTCTGCTGGTGTATAATAGTTCATAGCAGTCTTCTATGATCCTTTGTGTTTCTGTCATATAAATTATGTGGCTTTCATTTCTTATTTTATTTGATTCTTCTTTTTTCTTAGTCTAGCTAAGTTTGTCAATTTTGTTTATCTTTTCAAAAACCCAGCTCTTAGCTTTGTTTTTGGTTTTTTTTTCCTAGTTTTTAGTCTCTAATTTACTTCTGCTTTGATCTTTGTTTTTTTCCTTTTGTTAATTTTGAGCTTAGTCTGTTGTTTTTCTAGAAAGTTAGGTTGTTCAGGATTTGTTTATTAACATAAGCATTTATCATTATAAACATCTTTCCTAGAACTGCTTTTGCTGTATCCCATAAATTTTGGTATGTTGTATTCCCATTTTCATTTGTCTCAAAAGCATTTTTTAAAATTTCCCTTTGGTTGTTGAATTTCCACATATTTGTGAATTTTCCAGTTTTTCTCCTCATATTAATTTCTAGTTTCATACTATTTTGGTTAGCAAAGATACTTGGTATGATATCAGGGTTCTGCTAAGACCTGTTTTGTGACCTGTTATATGATCTCTCCTGAAGAATGTTCTATGTGCCCTTGAGAAGAATGTGTGTTCTACTGTTGTTGGAAGGAATATTCTGTATATGTCTGTTAGGCCATTTTCTCTAGGGTGTGGTTCAAGTCCAACGTTTCCTTCTATATTTTCTGTCTGGGTGATCTATCCATGGTTGAGAGTGGGATATTGAAAGTCCCCTACTCTTACCGTATTGTTGTCTGTTTCTCTATTCCTGTGTGTATTTGCCTAATAATTTAGGTGCTTCAGTGTTGTTATGACTGTTAGGTCCTCCTGAACTGACCCCTTTATCAATATATGATGATCTCCTTTGTCTCATTCCCATTTGGGGCTTAAAGTCTATTTTGTCTGATATGTTACCTCGGTTTTCTTTTGGTTTATAGTTACATGGAATATCCTTTTCGTTACCTTCACTTCGAGCCTGTGTGTGTTCTTGAAGCTGAAATGAGTTTCTTATAGGCAGCATATAGGTGGTTGTTGTTTTGGTTTTTTTTTAAAATCTATCCTGCCCGTCTATGCCTTGTGTTTGGTGTAATTATTGATAGGTAAAGATTTACTAATGTCATCTTAATGTTTTTTAGCTGTTTTGTATTTTCCTTGTTTTTTATTTCCTCTCTTGTTCCTTCCTTTGTAAATTGATAATTTTCCATAGAGATATGCATTGATTCACTTCTCTATCTTTGTAAATCTTCTGTGGGCTTGTGCTTGTGGTTACCATAAGGTTTATATAAAACATAGACACAAGAGTCTATGCTGATAGCTTCAGTTGCTATCAGCAATTGAAAAAAAGCTCTATCCTTTTTTTCCTTCCACGTTTGAGTTCTTGGTGTCACAACTTACCTCCTTTTATATTGCCTATTTATTAATAAGTTATAGTTACTTTTAATACTCTGTCCTTTAACCTTTATACTAACCTTATGTGATTAACACACAACCATATTACAATAGGAGTATTCGGAATTTGGCTATATACTTAGTTTTACTAGTGTTACTAATTATTTTTATTTCAGCTTGAACTTCTTTCAGCATTTACAATTTTTTTAATTTTTAAAATTATTTTTTATGTCTTCAAGTAGACTATCATTTTGATTAAGCAAGCCTGATGTAGAAAGAACTGCAGAGCAAAGCGCCGGGGACATGGATGACAAAGGAATTAAAGCATTGTAGAGAAGGAGCCACAAGGTGGGCATAATTAGAGATGTGGAATGGTAAGGGTGCGGTAGAAGAGGGGTGAGCCTTCATGAGAATGGATGGAAATCGAATCCTCCGGAGGGGAACAAATGCAAAAACTGAAATATAAATGCTATTATTAAAATTCATCTAGGGGCACCTGGGTGGCTCCGTCAGTTAAGCATCTGACCCTTGATTCTGGCTCAGGTCATGATCTCATGGTTGTGAGATTGAACCCTGCTTCAGGCTCTGTACTCACTGACAGCATGAAACCTGCTTGGGATTCTCTCTCTCTGCCGCTTCTCCACTCTTGTGCTCATGCCAGGAGCACCTTCGTGCACGCGCTCTCTCTCTCTCTCTCTCAAAATAAGTAACATTAAAAATATAAAATTCATCTAAACTGATGTATGATACCACAGAACTCCAGTGATTTGGGGATAGACTTTAAAGCATCCTGTGTGAATCACAGGAGCGACCTTAGTGGTGTAAAATCCTCCCCCAGATTCATGAACTTTTCAGCTACTATTTCTTCAAATAAACGTCCTGCCCCCTTATCTTGCTCTTTTTCTAGGATCCCTACAAGGAGAATGTTATTATGCATGATGGGTTCACTGGTTCCTTTAATCTGTTTTCTTTTTTTTTTCTTTCTCTCTCTTCTGCTCAGTTCACTTACTTTCTGTTACTCTGCCCTTCAGGTCGCTACTAGTCTACTATTTGTGTCCTCTCGTGTATTTTTAATATCAGTTATTGAGCTCTTCATCCCTGATTGGTTCTTTGTTTTCTCTTTGCTGAGGGTCTCACTGAAAACTTCTGTCTGTTCTCAAGGCCAGGGAGAATTTTCATGGCCATTACTTTAAATTCTCTATCAGGCATATTGCTTATCTCCATTTCATTTAGCTATCTTGCTGTGATTTGTTCCTATTCCTTTATTTGGGACATACTCCTCTGTCTCCTCATTTTGTCTAAGTCTCTGTTTCTCTGTGTTAGAAAAGTCAATTGCATCTCCTGCCTGTGAGCGTAGTGACCAGGAGTGAGGTGTGAGGTCCCACTGATTATAAGAACCCACAAAGTTAGGCTCCTCTGGTTTTCAAAGACAACGTTACTGGGGTTCACCTTCCGGTGTGGCTTCCTTGTGTCTGGGGTGCCTGGTGTGGGATCTCTTCCTCTCCCTCTCTCCACACCCAGGGTGGACAGTCACATAGGTCAGATTGGCTACTGACTGTATCTCTACCGTTCCTCCTGTCTTTGGTGCGGCCTCTTCTCTACATTTAGCTGTAGAGAGTGAGTTTTGCCAGTCTGCAGGTTGTTTTCTGGTTTCTTTCCTCTGATAGGGCAGTATTTGGTGTAATCCTGGGAGGAGGTGTGCTTGGGATCCTCCTACTCCACCATCTTGTCTGGAAGTCAGAAAAATTTTTATTATTGAATTTTAAGAGGTCTTTATATATTCTAGATACACAACTCTTATCAGATTTATGATTTGCAAAAATTTTCACCCATTCTGTGGGTTGTCTTTTCACTTTCTTCATGGCATCCTTTGAAGCACAAGAGCATTTCGTTTTTAAGATGTCTAGGCTACATTTTCTTTTGTGGATTGTAATTTTGGTTCTAAGGTATTTTACTAAGTAAAAATAGCAATGTGTGCAGAATTGTTTATATAATAGTAATTTGTCTTTGTAAAAATGAATGAAGGACAGGAGAATATATGTGTTTGTATTTGCTTATTATGTATAAAGTGGTATATAAGAAACTGAAAATCGTTATCTCTGGTGGGGGAGATCCACAGGGATGGAAGTCATGGGTAGGAAGGAGCCTTTGCTGTATACTTTTTTAAATTTCATTTTTGAATAAAAATATTGACTCTGCAAAACAATTTAAAACTACAGTGATTGAATAAACCTAGGATTCTAATATTCATACTGAATAAAAACAATATTCCCTCAACAAGGCAAGAAAAATTATGTGTATATGGCAGAAAAATCCAGACAATGCAAGAGTATGCAGTAAAAATTAGTCTCTCTTTCACTCCTGATCCCCAGTCCTTCCGATGTCACCACTCTTCCCAGTTTCTTATGTCGCCTACCAGAGATGCTATGTGACGATGCAAGTGTGCATACACCTGCACGTGTACTTACCACCCAATTCCTCTCTTCGTTTTTAAAAAATAGAGACAGACTATAAACACTGTTCTGCAGACATGGTCTTTACTTAAAAGTAGACTTTGGAGATTGTTCTACAATGATGTAAACTCTGCATCAATACTTATCATTAGTCCACATAATATTTAAATAGGCTATATGGTTTTAACACATAAATATGTCATTTAACTTGATAATGAATTTTATGGTTACTGTCTATTCTGTTGTTACTACAGTGTTGCATTGTCTGTCCTTGTACATACATGTAAAGTGTGTGTGATGGACATGTGTATGTGATAGTATATACATTAGGTAAATTCCTGATGTAGGACGTTTGGGTCAAAGTGTTTATGCTCCGAATACTTTCATGTATTTTCTAACAGAGCTCTAGAATCAAGTTATCAAAACATCCTCTGGTGATTGTAATTGAAAGCATTTCTTGTAAGGTAGTGCTAGTGGTGATGAACTCCCTCAGTTTTTGTCTGGGGAAGTCTTTGTCTCTCTTTTGTAGCTGAAGAACAAATTTGCCAGGTAGTATTCCTGGTTGGCAGGTGTTTTTCTTTAATAAAGTAATCATTTTATTTTATTTCATTGATTGTTTCATTTAATTTATTTTACCTATCACGATATATGTACTCTTTTTAAAAAAAAATTTTTTTTTGAGAGAGAGAGAGAGAGAGAGAGAGAGAGAGAGAGAGAGGGAGACACAGAACCGGAAGCAGGCTCCAGGCTCTGAGCTAGCAGTCAGCACAGAGCCTGACACAGGTCTCGAACCCACTAACCGTGAGATCATGACCTGAGCCAAAGCCGGACACTCACCTGACTGTATCATAATGATTTGTGAATATTGAATTCCAGAATAAATCCCACTTGGTCATGGTGAATGATTCTTTGAATGTACTATTGGAGTTGATCTGCTAGTATCTTGTTGAGAATTTTCTCATCCATGTTCATCAGGGATATTGGTCTGTAATTCTCCTTTTTAGTGGGGTCTTTGGTTTTGGAATCAAGGTAATGCTGGCCTTGTAGAAGGAGTTTGCAGGTTTTCCTTTCATTTGTATTTTTTGGAACAATTTGAGAATAAGAAGTATTAACTTCTTTATCCCTGGGAAGTCATTTGGCCCTGGACTTCTGTTTGTTGAGAGATTTTTTTATTATTGATTCAATTTCTTTGCTGGTTATGGGTCTGTTCAAATTTTCTGTTTCTTCCTGTTTCCGTTTTGGTAGTTTGTGTGTTTCTAGGTATTTATTGATTTCTTCCAGATTGCCCAATTTGTTGGCATATAGTTTTTCATAATATTCTCTCTTATAATTCTTTGATTTCTGTGGTGTTGGTTATTTCTCCTCTTTCATTCAGGAATTTATTTGGTAATTTCTCTTTTTGGTAAGTCTGGAGGGTTATCAATTTTATTAATTCTTTCAGAGAACCAGCTCTTAGTTTTGTTGATCCGTTCTACTGGGGGGTTTTTGTTTCTATATTGTTTATTTCTTCTCTAATCTTTATTTTTTCCCTTTTTCTGCTGGCTTTCAGCTTTATTTGCATTCCGTTTCTAGCTCCTTAAGGTGTGAGGTTAGGTTGAGTATTTCAGACTTTTCTTCTTGAAGTAGGCCTGTGTGGCAATATACTTCCCTCGTAGAACTGCCTTTGCTGCATCCCAAAGGTTTTGGACTGTTGTTTTTATTTTCATTTGCTTCCATTGTACTTTTTTATTTTTCTTTAATTTCCTGGTTAACTCATTCATTCTTTTTTTCTTTAATGCTTCTTTATTTTGAGAGAGATTGAGCGAGAGTGTGCAAGTAGGGGAGAGAGGCGGAGGGAGAGACTGAATCTTAAGCAGGTGCCATGTCCAGCACAGAGCCTGACATGGGGCTCAAGCTCATGACCTGAGCCAAAGTCAGGAGTTGGATGCTGAACCAACCGAGCCACCTAGGTGTCACACCTATTCATTCTTTAGTGGGATGTTCTTTAACCTTCATATTGTCTTTGCAATGGTTTTCTTGTGGTTTACTTCGTCTCCTAACTTTGTGATCTGAAAATATGTATGGTATGATCTTGATCTTTTTTGTACTTTTTGAGGGCTGATTTGTGACCCACTATGTGTTCTGTGCTAGAGAATTTCCATGTGCACTCGCAGAAATGTGTATTCTGATACTTTAGGATGGGATGTCCTGAATATATCTATCTGTTAAGTGCATTTGGTCCACAGTGTCATTCAAAGCCATTGTTTCCTTGTGGATTTTCTGCTTAGATATCTGTCCATTGCTGTGAGGCATTAAAGTCCCCTCTTAATACTGTACTATGATCAATGAGTTTCTTCATGTATGTGATTGATTTATATATTTGGGAACTTCACATTGGGGGCATAAATATTTACAGTGATAGTGATGGGTAGACCACTTAATTATGATATAATACATTTCTTCTCCTCTTTTGTCTTTGTTTTAAAATCTAGTCTGTCTGATAGAAGTATGGTTACTCCAGGTTTGTTTTCATGTCCATTAACATGATAGATGGCTTGCCATCCCCCCCGACTTTCAATGTGCAGGTGTCCTTTGGTCTAAAATGAGTCCCTTGCAGACAGCATATAGATGGGTCTCACTTTTTAATCCATTTTTATACTCTTTTGATTGGAGTATTTAGTCCATTTACATTCGGAGTGATTATTGAAGGATATGAATTTATTATATTGGTGTAATGGCTTCAGTCTCCACTTGGTGGCACTGTTTAGTTCACTGAGGTTGGTCACTGCTGGTGGGCAAGGGGTGAAAATGGCTTTGATCTGATCTCTAATCTCCAGAATGGGGAGCTTGTGCCCACCACTCCTGGGGAAGCCCTCGCAGACAAGCAAAGAATCACCACTCCTGTGTCCCAGGCTTCCGTCAGATCCCTGCCTTCATCCCGTGTCTGAGCTGTCCATTTGCCAGGCAGCACCAGCCTTCTATGTTTTATCTCAAGTGTGGCTGTGTTTCAGATCTCTAAACTCCTGAGACTCCCATGGTGTAGCCTGCTCTGATTTTCTGTAGCAGGGTCTTGCTGCACTGTGGCTGGTGCCAGCTTGTCCCGGAAGATGGTTGCACGATCATGCAATGGTTCAGAGTTTATGGTAAGTCATAACGCAAAGCCAGTGTCATAATTTGCTGCCCTCAGCCAGCATCTTTGTTCCTATGCTGGCAAACAGGGACCGTGGAGAGGCTGTGTTACCGCTACCAAATACACTCCTGAGGAGGAAATGTTTCTCCCTGTGTGCCCCAGGGTGTCCTTATACCATGCTGCCCACTCCCGGGTCTCTGCCCTCCTTCCCAGTGGAGCGCTGCCAGGTGTGTGTCCCTGGTGATGGCACTGATCTCCAAAGCTTTAGATTCTGTGCTCTGCGGTTTATAAACAAAACAAAGCAACAACAACAACAAAAACCTTTCATTTTTTTCCCCAGTCAGTAGTTTGGGGGGAAAGTTTTTCCTGTGAAACCCCCTATACATGTTTTAAGTTTTTCACTTTCTCTCTTCCTTTCCCTTCTTTCAGTGGTCAAGTCTCCTTCCTCTTTGCAAAGCCCATGGCTCTTTTCTCCCCAAAATCAACTCTCCACAGTTCCTACCTTCCACAATGTAGTTGTTCTTTTCTGCTTGTAGATGCACAGCTTTGTTCTCTCCATCCTCAAATCAATTTCTGGGTGTTCACAGTATTTATCTAGCTGTGTTCAAGGGAGGAAGCAAGCTAAGGGTTACCCTACTCCTCCACTGTCTTAACCAACCCTGTTTCCATGTACTCTCTGATGACTTCGTTGGCCTCATTATTTAATAGCATGCTACTTAACCCCCATGGATTTGTTGTGTGTGTGTGTGTGTGTGTGTGTGTGTGTGTGTGTTTGTTTATTTATTTTGTGCTCTTTCAGGACTTTTTCTTGTAGTTGATTTCTAGTTTCATCGTGTTGTGGTCAGAAAAGATACATAGTAAAACTTTCCATTTTTTTGAATTTGCTGAGATTTGTTTTGTGGCTTAACACATGATCTATTATGGAGAATGTTCTATGCGCACTTGAAAAGAATGTGTGTTCTGCTGTTTTACGATGGGATGTTCTGAATCTGTTCAATCCACCCGGCCCAGTGTGTCATTCAAAGCCACTGTTTCCTTGTTGATGTTCTGTTCAGATGATCTGTCCACTGATGTACAGAGGGGTGTTAAAAGCCCCCTACTATTCTTGTAGTACGATCAAGTACTTCTTTTATATTCGTTGTTAACTCTTTTATGTATTTGGGTACTTTCGCACTGGGTACATAAATATTTACAACTGTTTGTATACTCTTGTTGGATTGTCCTTTTACTATATGTGTCCATCTTTGTCTCTTGAATTTGTTTATCTGAGTATTGCTACTCCAGCTTTCTTTTAGCATCCGTGTGAATGATGTTTCCCCGTCCCCTCACTTTCAATCTTCAAGCGTCTTTAGGTCCGAAATTAGTGTCTTATAGACAGCATATAGATGCGTCTTATTTTTTTATCCACTAGGGCACTCTATGTCTGATTTGAGCATTTAGTCCATTTACATTCAGATTAATTATTGATACATATGTATTTATTGCTGTTTTGTTACTTGTTCTGTTGTTTCTATAGATTTCTCTGATCCTTTCTTGCCCTCCTTCATGGCTTTCTTTAGTGGTATGCTTGGCTTCCTTTCTCATCTTTTGCATATCTACTAATGGTTACCACTAGGTTTGTGTATAGGATCTTCTGCATATAACAGTCTATATGAAGTTGATGGTCACTTAAGTTTAAACCCATTCTTTATTCCTATCCTCCTGACCCTATGTTTTAGGTATATGGTATCATATTTTACATCCCTTTATTTTATGGATCCCTTGACTAATTTTTATGGAAATATTTATTTTTACTGCTTTGTGTTTTTTATTTTTCATACTCTCTACCTTATGATCTTTCATTCCAATCAAAAAGTCCCCTTTAGTAT